>NC_066582.1:332100297-332409612 GCF_024323335.1 Lathyrus oleraceus
TAGGCAACAGGTTCATCCGTTCAAACACAAAAACAATAAAAATTGTATATTCTTTTCTCATCTTCCCAATCATGTTTGCACAATATATCATAAACAAATAAACTTTTTTATACAACAAGTGTGAAAAGGGCTCCCTAGGAGTACCTAGGACGTTTTGGGTGCCTAACACCTTTCAATTGCCTAATTAACCCCTTACCCAGACTCTCTGATCTTTTCATTAGTTTTCTATGTGTAAAACTTCTTAGGCTTTTGTTCGCTTTTTAGCCATTCCTTTGGATAAATAAAAGTGCGGTGGCGACTCAATTCTTTGTATGCTTTGCTTTTGGTTTAATCAATAAATCATAAAGTGACGAATACACCGCTACAGTCCCTATCTCTGACATGCTAGTATGCACCCTACTCTATTCTTTTTGATCAAAAAATCAATTCCCTCTCTCACATCTACCCATTCATAAAAAATTAACCGTTCTTCATCAAAATTTTACAAACCTATCTCTACAATTTTCTTCCTAAAAAATCAAACCTTTCTCTAACACATATTCAACCTACATAAAATATTCCAAACTTAAACCTTCATAAAAAATTCTCTAAGTTTCTCAACCTTTATCCATGGCACAAAAACTTAAGAGTGGAAAAACTTCAAAAGGCAAGGAGAAGGCAACATCATCTAATCCACCAAAATCATCGTCAAACTTTGATTTTAGGTTGAAGAAGTTGTTTCCATATAGAGAGCAATAAAAGAGGTACCTTGAATGCTTTCTATCCAAACTTGTTTTTGGCCCTAGGTATGTAAAGTTGGATATTTTTCTTATCCTTGTTTTCAATTTGGAAAAGTTTTAGTAAGTCAGGAAATAGATAGATTGGCTAGTATAAATGGTTTCATATTTCCTGACCTAGTGAGAGCCTTCTACATAAACATGACTTACAATGAGGGTGTAATTAGTTCCATTGTGAAAGGAACATTTTTTGAGTTTGATTGTGAATTTTTGGACATAATTTTTGGGTATACCATCTGAAGGCTTAGAGTTTACTATGCACAAAACTCTTCCTATTCAAAATTATAAAAAAGAGAATTTTATTTTGGTATAGGAAGAAAATTTGAGTGTGAAATTTTTCAAAAGCGCAAAAAGTGAACGGGCGGTAAGCTTCTTGATAGAACATTTTGGTCTGCTGGAATTAGTCCATCTACACCATCTCACCTGATGATCGACCATACTTCGCACACACCACAGAGTGTCAAAGAAGTTGTGAAAAAGCCAAGAGAAATTATATTGTTTTATCCTCATCCACCAACAATATGGCAGTCACACAAAAAATCATCAAAAAAGTAAAAGCCCGCTAAGTCGAATACCACAAAATGACTTAGGCAAAAGTTAGGGCATCCTGATGGACCGAAAGCTTCAAAGAAGTGGTCCAGGAAAAAAATAGGGATAAAAAACAAGTAAGGATATCAAAACCCTCAACAAAAAAAAAGTGACTATCATTTCAAGAAAATCAGATTTTGAATTCTCATCTTTACCATCATACCTTCGAACTCTCTTAGAAGTAAATGTGTGTATCGAATTAACTGAACGTAGGAACTAGAGATCATCAAGAAGAAGGGGTGGGTAAAAATTAAATTTCGAGTCTTATCTTTCGTTAAAAAAACTGTGAACCAGGCCATGTTACCACCCTTAAAAGACCTAAATGAGGCAACGTTCATTTTTAAAGTGTATTACAACAAGGTTGTGTTAACCTGACTCCAAAAGATCTTTGTTAATCATTCAAATTGATCACACCATCTTGCACACTGTGAATGACTAGACCAACATTTTTCACTGTATATCACCACCATTTCAATAATGATTTTAATTTTTGCATACGCACTACATTAAAATTACCATCTTTGAATGAACAATCTTATTTGCAAGTCAGTACTTAGCATCAAATAAATTCCAACAATATATAGTTGAGGAACTTGATAAAGTGAAAGAAGTCCAGTTAGAGGGAAAATCAGTATGAGTATCAGTCAATCCAAGCCAATCACCCCAAAGGTCATTTAGTCAAGAGTAATTTGCTTCAAGACTCGGACAGGGGAAAACCACCTCAGAAGCTCAATGAGTCCAACTATCCAAAGGACGGTCAATTAGAAGTCTACCATTCAAAGATTTGGTTAATCAGGGGAAGACCACTGCAAGTTTCAAACATTTGGGGAAAGCTATCTCGAGGTTGTCTCATGGCAAGTTGTTCCCAAACTCAATTTCAAGGTGAACATCTTCAAAGACCCGGTAGAATGGGGCAAGATGAGCCATAGAGGGGCATAACCTCTTTCTTCAACTTTCAAACTGCTCAAACAAATTCTGCCATACGTCAACAACTATTGAGTCTGAGACAAGTTCCCGAAAATCATGCTAGCACGATTCATTAATCCTCCAAAAGGATCCCCTTAACTAGTTGTAACTGTCAAGATCGATAAAATTCTCTTTTCACAAGCATCTATCACATCACACTTAGTTGAGTTATTGGTGTTAAGGAATCATGACCTCCATAGAAATCCTTTACAAACTCCCAGTCCCTTCAAGTGTCAACAGGTGCATATCATGATCATTCATATATCATGCATAAATGAAAATTCAAATCATGCATAGCCAAAATGTACTTTGCACTTATTTTTCATTGACTCGGGTCTTGTTGTTGATCCTATATTCTTTGACCTCTAATTCTAGTTTTTCTTTGTGCCCTTAAACCATCATTCGGTTTTCATAGTCATTTTTAAGTCCAACTCAGTTGGCACCTATCAAAACATTTTTGTTCATGAGATTTAATTTATTTTTGGATTATCCGATGAATTTCTGGATTACTCCTTTATCTCTCTTATGTATTCCCAAATCGAGTCTGGTGTTCTAACGTATTTCCAAAACCTATATGTTGTATTTCCAGATATCCCCTTGAAATTCTGATGCATTTCCATAATTTTTTTCTTTTACTGTCTGATGAATTTCCAGATGCACCTTATCTCTATCCAAAGCATTTCCGAACATGTCTTTTGTTTTGATGCATTTCCAGAACCCCTTTCTTTGTGTTATCTGAAGTATTTTCTAGATATTCCTTTGTCTCTCCGATGTATTTCCATATTGAGCGTTGTTTTCTGATGTATCCAGAACTGTCATATGTATTTTAAAGTGTCAGGTCATGTATGAACCTGTTGATGAAACATGCTTTGTATGTTTTCCAATATTGTCAGGTCATGTATGAACTTGTTGTTGAAGTTTTCTTTGGTTTTCCTAGTTTTGTCTGGTCACGTATGAACCTGTTAATAAAATCTCTTTGAAACCTCCAGAATTGTCAGGTCATGCATGAACCTATGGATATTACTTTCTTTGAATTTTCTAGTATCGTCAAGTCATGTCTGAACCTGTGGGTGAAATTTTCTTTGAATATCCTAATGTTGAGGTCATGTATGAACCTATTGATTAAACTTTCCTTGAGTTTCTAGTATTGGCAGGTCATGTATGAACATGTTGTTTAAACGCTTTGAATTTTCTAAATGCTGTCAGGTTATGTATGAGCCTGTTGATGAAACCTTTTTTTTTATGTTTTCCGGTATTGTCAGGTCATGTTTGATCTTGTTGATGGAACCTTTTGATATCCCCCCAGCATTGACAGGTCATGTTTGAACATGTTATTGAAACTCTTTGAATATTTCAACGGTCGGGTCATGTATGAACCTACTGATGGAATTCTTTGATTTTTTCCAGTGTTGTTAGGTCATGTATGAACCAGTTGACTAAAATTTCCTTGATATTCAAGCTGTCATTAGGTCAAGTCTGAACCTGTCATTTAAACCGTCTTTGTATGTTCCCTATTGCTACAAAGTCATGTTTGAACCTGTTAATTGAGCACTCTTTGAATATTCAAGTGTTGTCAGGTCATGTTTGAACCTATTGTTGAAAATTCTTTGAATATTCCGGTGTTGTTAGGTCATGTACGAACCTGTTATTAAAATCATACTTTGAATATTCCCTAGTGTCTTTTCCCTAAAAATTTGTCATCCCTAGTGAGTCTTCACCCATTGGTCTTTGTCATTTCCTTTGGATCACCGCAATCATATGTCTTCATCAGTGGCCATAGGTCCACCTTTCCTTTTTAATTCATCATAAACATCATGCCACGGTTCCTCTCATATTGCATCATATCCCCGATAAATCATCAAAAACAAAAAGAGTCCTTCATGTATTCATAACATTTCATTTCATTTCATCGGCATCCAAGGACAAAATCCAGGTCTTCTTAGTATTTAACTATCTCCCACTATGATCATATGAAGATTGTCATGCTTCATATTCTCGGGTTGAAGATACTTAAATAGGGGCAATTGTCACACCCTGATTTTGGCCCTGAATCACCGATTCGATGCATTCATCATAATTGTTACATCTCTGTATATCATAGCATGCATTCCATACCGCATAATGCCTAGAATGTTAGTCGAAATAAATTTTCGGATCTACAAGCAAACCTGTTGAATCATTTTTTAAATGTACGTCAAATCAATGTGAGAAAAATTTCAAAATCAAGCTTGCAGACATCAATTTTATTAATCTATGTTTCACGTAGTTTAACTTGGTATGCTCGATTTATTTTTCGGCGATTTTTTCAGTCGCATTTTGAACAGTCTGAGCCTTTTAACCGATCATTTTTTATTTCAAAATTTGATCAAAACCTGTATGTTTTCGAGAGTTTATTTCACGCTTATTATTTTGGTGCATTCATTTTGATTTTTCGAACATTTTTGCGTTCGATTTTTATTTATTTTGAGCTTTTTTTGTCAATATACCCAAATAAAATAAAAAGAATTTTCTATGTTTTGTTTTCAATTTAATTTTGATTAGTTACATCAATTTAATTTAATTTGGTTTAATTTATTTCTAACTATTTTTACACTAAATAACACACACAAGGCTTTTGTGGAATTTTAGAAAACTCTACAATGTTACTATATAATTATTCATTAGCTAATGGAAGAAAGGATCTGAAACCAACACCAACCAATGTAGGCGACACTATGCATTGAAGTGCCTATCTCTCAATTTCAAAATACCACAAAAAGCATCTCATACACTGTTGCCTCAAAACTCCCTCCTTCGAAACACATCTCACCAAACCCTTGACAAACTCCTCTCCTTCTCCTCCATCAACCTTAATTTATTCTTTTCCTTGCCTTTTGTTTCAAATTTTCCATATTATATACATATATTTACTGTCACGAGTTTAATGCACATTTACTTTCAGCTTTTTTGGTTTTTTCATATATATATTTTTACTGATTTTCAATTTTATCTATCTATCTATCTATCTATCTATCTATATCTATCTATCTCTCTCTCTCTCTCTCTCTCTCTCTCTCTCTCTCTCTATATATATATATATATATATATATATATATATATATATATATATAGAGAGAGAGAGAGAGAGAGAGAGAGAGAGAGAGAGATTTACTTATGTTTTTCTTTCTGTTTAATATATGGATGCTACTTTCCGTTTCGATCCTATTTTATATATATATATATATATATATATATATATATATATATATATATATATATATATATATATATATATATATATATATATATATATATATATATATATATATATATATATATATATATAATATATATATATATATATATATATATATATATATATATATATATTATATATCTATATATATATATATATATATATATATATATATATATATATATATATATATATATATATATATATATATAATATTAGTTTTTTTTTAATTTTATTTTTTAGCTCTATTTCAATTTTGTAGCAATACGAATTTATAACATGTGCATATTATATTTATCAATCTATTTTTTGATTACTTCGAGTTGGTGTAAAATATTGTGACACTATTGTAATAATAATAATAATAATAATAGTAACGTACTTGGTTATTGCTTGGTTCATTATTACGTTGTGATTTCAGAGTTAAAATTCAATTTAAGTTCTAAAAATCGCTTGAACGCATATATTTTGTTGACTGCCTTCTTATAGAGTATGTCCTACATGATACCTCTTTAAGTTAGCTAAGTGCCAATTTCAATTGCTTTCGATTTCGGTTGGATTCTGGTCTCGTGGCTTACTCTTGGGTCTTCTTACAATAAACTCTTGATCAATATCGGGATGGTTTTCAACTAAATTCAAACTATTTTCAAAACCATATTCAACTAACTGCAAACCATTTTCAAAACAAAATCAAACATAATATGAAATTGTTTTTCTTAACAAACACAAAAGAAGAGGGTCATTGGAATCTAGCATTCCGGTGAGAACCCTTGAATGATCGGTCTGAACCATGCATTTTGGATTAACCGTTCATTCTTTTCTTTTGTTCTTAAAACATTTAAATCAACTTGGATAAAATAAGGGTCGTTGGGATCAAACACTCTGGCGCAAATCTTTGAACAATTGATTCTTATCAAGAATTCTTTATCCCTCAAACATTTTCTCAATTAATCTTGAAGGAAAAAGGACCATTGGAGTCTAGCATTCTGGTGGAATCTCGATTGATTGATCCTGAGGCTTAGGTCTCGTTCTCATCTAACATTCGTCATTCATCTATAAAATACATCCAACACATGAAACTCTTTTCTCGTCGCTGTGCGATCGATTTTATTTTATTTTATAAATGAGAGACATCTTACCTTAATATGATGCAAAGCAATGTTTCATCCATAATTGTTGAGTTGAGATAAGTGACACTTTCTTGAATGTTGATTTGTAAATCCATTTGATGTGATATAAACATCTGCTCCTCACCTATTTTGGGTAAAACAATGTTTCTCGTCGATTAATACAAGATAGCTTTCGCTAAAATAGACCAATAAAGAAAAATTTCTACCCAGAACTACGTAAGTTTTGAGTTCTCTATTGCATCCGGAGATACGTAGGAGCAAGATTTGTAAATCTTGTCAGACCCACTAATAAAAAATTTAGGTTTAGTTCCTTTCTGCCCCCTATGAAATAAAAACCTTTTTAGGCCCTCTCTCATTAATAAAAATTTAAAAACATTTCTTCTCTCTTTTTCTATCCCAAATAAGTAGAAGATTATAAACTAACATAAGCTAACTTTCATTCTATACTAATTAAACGGTTCTCGTTGAGTACAACGGACGTGAGGGGTGCTAATATCTTCCCCTTGCGTAACCAACTCTTATACTCTAATATTGGTTGTGATGACCATATCTTATCCTTTATTTTAGGGGTTTTATCAATATTCTCCTTCCCTCTTTGGGAATAAATAAAGTTCGGCGGCGACTTTGTTTAGTCCATCCCGCGAGCGTGCGTTTGTGCTTGGCGAGCGTCATGTTCTCATTTTTCGAGGTATGACAACAACCATCTGCCATGATCAGCTATACCAAAAGTGTATCAAAATGACACATGACAAGAAGGTCTTTCCCCACAGCCTCAAGGTCGGAGACCTAGTCTTGAAGAAGATTCTACCAATTCACACCGACCCTAGCGGCAAATGGACGCCGAACTATGAAGGCCCATATGTTGTAAGAAAGGTATTCTCTAAGTTCCAGACTTTGGAACATAGACTTTCTTCCCGTCATGTGTCGCGAGCATCCAGAGTCCAGGTACCATGACTGGTGTCTGAACTTTGCTGCATAGGATATCTGCAACATAGACAATCTTATCCTTCGGTACCCAGAATCTCTTGGGTCCTTTTTGATTAGTCTTCCCAGAGTTTCTTATAACTTTGGATTTTCTAGCATTTTCAAATTTTTGTTCTTGTGTGTGTGTATAGTGATATGAAAATGGAGATTTAAGTTGGTCACTAGAAGAAGTTTTAACTTCCTTAGGATCATACCCAATTCCCTTTTTATTGTTCTGACTGACTCCATAAATCATGGATGCCATAATACTCCTACCTATTCCATTTTTCAGAAATTCTTGAAAGGCTTCTTCGTATTCAAAAATTATTTTATTTGAAGTTTGTGGTGCTTCAGACAACGCTTCTTCTAATTCTAAGCTTTTTCTTTTTGCTCCATCTCTTTCTAATGTTAAAGATCTGATTGTATCTTCTCGTGCTAGAATTGTCATCTCAAGCTTGCCACATTCTTCAAATTTTGCTTTAAAACAGCCTTTTATGTTTTTAAGCTTTTGTTTTAATTTCTGATATGAGCTAAGAGTTTCTGACAAGCATGATTCTAGATCAGATCGAGAGAGTTCAGAAAATACCTCTTCAGATTCTTCATCTGAGCTGCTCCTGGATGTGGTAGCCATAAGTGCCACATTGGCCTTTTCATCAGAGTCAGATTCTGATGACTCAGATTCACTATCATCCCAGGTAGCCATTAATCCTTTCTTTGTCCTGAAGGTATTTTTCTTGAAACTTTCTTTTCTAGAATTGTCTTTCTTTAGCTTGGGGCATTCATTCCTGTAGTGACCTGTTTCTTTACATTCATAGCAAGTAATATCTTTGTTAGTTTTACCTTTTGAGGTTGATTCTGATCGATCCCCTCTGGGTCTTGGTCTTCTGAAGTTGTTGTTCCTCTTTTTCCAGAGTTGTTTAACTCTTCTGGTCAGGAGGGACAATTCTTCTTCATCATCAGAATCTTCTAGTTCAGAGTCATCAGTATCTTCAGTTTCTGCCTGGAGAGCTTTGGTTCTGTCAGGTTTGCGTCTTTCATATCTGGACTTTAATGCTATGGACTTGTTCCTTTTCTGAGGCTCATCTTCCTCTAGTTCTATCTCATGACTTCTGAGGGAGCTAACAAGTTCTTCAAGACTGATATTGTTCAGATCCTTTGACAGCTTCAGAGCAGTAACCAAGGGTCTCCATTTCTTTGGCAGACTTCTGACTATCTTTTTGACGTGGTCTGCAGTTGTGTATCCTTTGTCTAGAACTTTGAGACCTGCAATCAGAGTTTGGAATCTAGAGAACATTGCCTCTATGGCTTCATCATCTTCCATTTTGAAAGCTTCATATTTCTGGATAAGCGCCAGAGCCTTTGTCTCTTTGACCTGAGAGTTTCCTTCACGAGTCATCCTTAGAGAGTCAAGTATGTCTTTGGCTGTTTCTCTGTTGGTGATCTTTTCATACTCGTTATAAGATATAGCATTGAGGAGTATGGTTCTGGCCTTGTGATGATTCTTGAAAACTCGCTTCTGATCATCTGACATCTTACTTCTGGGAACTTCAGCTCCATCCTCTGTGACAGGAGGTTTGTATCCATCTGTGACAATGTCCCAGAGAT
Organism: Lathyrus oleraceus; assembly: GCF_024323335.1. Lineage (NCBI taxonomy): Eukaryota > Viridiplantae > Streptophyta > Magnoliopsida > Fabales > Fabaceae > Lathyrus > Lathyrus oleraceus. Next base: position 332,109,561 of record NC_066582.1, read on the forward strand.
CAGCATCATAGCCTAGAAAGAAACTTTCGATTCTATCTTTCCAGTAATCGAATTTCTCTCCATCAAAGACAGGAGGCTTAGCATTGTAACTATCCTTTTCATTTGTGTGGGCCATAGTTTTTCTCGTTCTGGATCTCTCTACACTGTTAAGTGTTTGATTAGAAAATCAATAACAGAGTCGGAGCTCTGATACCAATTGAAGGTGAGAAAAACAAGAAAGGGGGGGTTTGAATTGTTTGGAAAATAAGCGCTTTTTCAAAATGAAAATTACACAAGGATTTTTATACTGGTTCGCTTATAACACAAAGCTACTCCAGTCCACCCGGCCAAGGTGATTTCGCCTTCAACAAGGACTTAATCCACTAATCTTGAAAGATTGATTACAAACAACGTCTAAGAGAAAGATCTCTCAGTCCTCTCAAGTATACAGACTACACAGAGTCACTTGAGGAAATACAACAAAGATAAAAACTTATGTAATCTAGAGTGCTTCTAAGATAAGCAAATATTACAACAGTAAGAACAAAGTGTTTTATGTTTCAAGCAAAAGCTTTGTGAAAAATTGAGAGAGATGAAGATTGTTTTTGTATGCTAGCTTTCTCTAATCTCTCAAAGTTGATGTTTCAGTAAAATCTTGTGATGTTGTACTTGTGTCTCTCAATGTTGATTTGCAGTCCTTTATATAGAAGAGAAGGATCCGTTGAAAAATCATAGCAGGTAATGACTCTTGAATAATAATTAGTGCCATAACTTATGTTGCTTGTTGCCAAAGCAACTTTCTCTTCTTGAATGACTACTTTCCAAAAATAGTTCCTATTCATTTGAATTTGGAGTTAACGTCTCTTTCTGTATTAGGAAGTCCATTTCCATAACTTTACTTGAAGTTAACGTTACTCTTCCTTATTTAGCAATTCCATAATCAAGGTCTTTGTGTTTCTGGAGATCTTGGAATCTTGCTATCTAACTTCTGATCTCTTTTGAGTTCTGATGGTTTCTTCAGATAGCGCTAAGAACTTCTGGAGTTTGACATACCGTTGTTCAGAATCAGAACTTCTAGAGCGTACTTCTTGTTCAGATGCTTTTGATATTTTGCTGTTTTGCTCAGAGTTAGACTTTCTTGAACGTGTTTCTACTTCAGATGCTTCTGGTCTTCTGATAATTTGTATCTGATATGATTTTGTATCTGATGATTTCTTCCTTCTTTCCTTAGAACCCTGCACACTTAGAAACTTTTTGTTAGGGTGCCATTTTTGGTTTCATCCTTTGTTATCATCAAAATCATGGAATCTGTTGTAGGACAATTTTTGTTCTTACAATAAAAACCATAGAAGAATTGAAACTTGGTGGAAATCTGAGCTATTGCCATTATAGTTTTTTTTCAATTTCTTTTTGCAATCACCTTTTTTAGGAATTTCTTATATGTATAACTTACCCATTTTTGGGATCATTCTTTATCAATAAAATCATTTCCATAAAATATGCTAAATACTTTTACTTTTCCTGCTTTGTTTGTGAAGTGTGATTTTCTTTAATTAACATTGCATTGGAAATTTTTGGGTAAATAGCTTTTACTAAAAAAAGCTTTCAAAGGGAAAACATCGAAGTTACTTTTCTTTCAAAGCATCTAAGGGTAATCATAGTCCAACATGCTTGGTATGACCCAAACACCGCAAAGCCACACATTCCCTTGGACTTGGTCTAATAAAAAAAATCCCCAACAATCACACCGGATGCGGCTTGGACATCATAAAATCTAGATTTCGATGTCGGGAAGTCAGTTTCACTCTCCCCAAGAAACCTCAAAGCCCAATCATCATTGGCACTCATAAAAAATTATTTCCCCACTGTAAGACCCCAATTTTGACCCTAAGATCCCTCATTCTATTTCTCATCACATGCGTTAGCATTGGGATCACACCTTGGCATCCTCCTTACCCCTCATTCATTGGGTTTGCATTGGGAGAGATCACCAAGCATCATTTGATTATACCATACTTAATTTATCTTTATTTTACTAACCCAAATACCAAAAATATGTCATTGTATAATTTAACTCTTTTGTAGGTAGTGCACATGCTCACCTATGCTCTATCAAGCTCATATCTAGGGTTTAAGACCCTCAATGCAAGGAGCTCAATCAAGAATTGGTTTACTTTGTCTCCAAGTGTCATATATGAATCCCCATGATCTTAACATGTTATTTTGATCAAGAAATCATCAAGAGTTTAGAGTTGGTTTGCCTTGGAAACCCTAATTCATCTAGGTATCTTGTGTAACTTCTTCAACAAGCTTCTTCACAATTTGATCAAATATCTCAAGGGATACTTCAAATTGCATAATATTATGCATATATGACCCTCCATGAGTCCTAAAAGTTAGGAGAATATCAAGCTAGCAAATTGGTTCATGGTGGTTGACTAGAGGAATTCAACTGATCAAAATTGAGGTTCCCTAGACCCTATCTCCTGAAATTTTTGTCAAATAAAAATTATTCCAAGATAAACGTTACTCTAAATGACATTCCAAACAACTTTCATGTTAAGGTCAAGAGCTATTTTTTCTTGGAAAGTCATTTTTTATGGTGAAAGATTATAAACCATTTTGTCTAAACCCTAATTTGGAGGTCAACTTCCCAAGACCATAACTTGCTCAATTTTTATGAGATGAAAGCTATTCAAGTTTAACAATCAACCAGGGTGAACTGTGATTGAATACCAAAGACAAACCAAAAATTTGCGCTCTAAGAACACCACAAAAATGCTGAAATACACCGCGCTGTTTATTTCTCTTCCGATCCTCTTGCTGAATCTGAATCAGTCTTCTGACTTAATCTGGAGTTTCGATCCTCTGGCTGAATCTATACTCAATTTAGTCCTCTGGTTGGATATTAATTTTGATCCTCGGGCTGGATACGGTTTTGATCCTCGGGCTGGATATGGTTTTGATCCTCTGGCTAGATCTACTTCGATTCGATTCTCTGGCTGAATCTATTTCGATTTTCTAGCTAGATCTTCTTCGTTTGATTCTCTGGCTGAATCTGTTCTCTTTGATTCTCCGGCTGAATCTATTCTCGGTCTTCGGGCTAGACCTGACTTCGATCTTCAGGCTAGATCTGAATTGTCTCGATTCTCTGGCTGAATCTATTTCCTTTGATTCTCCGGCTGAATCTATTCTCGGTCTTCGCGCTAGACCTGCCTTCGATCTTCTGGCTAGATCTTCTTCGATCTTCTGGCTAGATCTGACTTCGATCTTCTGGCTAGATCTTCTTCGATCTTCTGGCTAGATCTGACTTCGATTCGATTCTCTGGCTGAATCTATTTCGATCTTCTGGCTAGATCTTCTTCGTTTGATTCTCTGGCTGAATCTATTTTGATCTTCTGGCTAGATCCTCTTCGATCTTCTGGCTAGATCTTGATTGTTTTGATGATAAATTCCCATTATCAGGATCTCACATCTGAGGCATGCGCTGGTTGACCCTCTTTCGAAACCTACACCCAATCTTCGTGTTAGATATGCAACTTCGAGAATATTCCATTTTTTGGGCTTCGTACATATTCTTCAGGCTAGAACATGTTGTAACGACCCTTCAATTAGACTTTTGTTTTTAAATTGCGATCCGTGGGCTGGATCCTTTTGTAGATTGATTTTTTGTTGAACTGTCAATCTACTCCTCTAGCTGGTTTACTGGGGAAATAATGCTTGTAGGCGATTCTCTGGCTGAATCTTCAAATTGAACCTCAGGCTGGCTCATTGGAAAACGATTCTCAGGCTGAATCTTCGAAATGACCCTCATGCTGGATCACACACACTTGATCCTCTAGCTGAATCTCATGACTTTGGTTGTAAATTAATTCTTCAGTCTGCTTTGAAGAAACCATTTATCAGCTTATGTGTATGCTTGATATGTATGCAAATGCAAATGCAAATGTTATGCATGGTGCAAAAAAGAAATCTACTTGGGGAAGCAAGCTTCGGTAGGGAACGAATCGCTGTATCAATCCTTGAATGCACTGTGGGGAACGATCCGTCTGCCGGGACCGGGGAGCCACCGAAAATAAATCGGCTTTTTTCTGGAAAGTTGACCTTGCTGGGGAAGTATCAACTATGGAAACTTTGTTTGGCGAGGCTCTGTGAGGAGAGTCTGTGGGGAAAGCACTTCCTGGGGAAATGTCGTAGGAATCGACCTTTGCCGGGGATATGAACTTGCTAATCGTCCTCAGGCTGAGGATCCAAACAAATCTGTTAAAAGATAATCTGCTGGGGAATGAGATGAACACTAGGAACACCACCCTCTCGTCTGTTGGGTATGCAACTACTCCGCTGTTGCTGGGGATACAAGGTGCAACTCTACTGGGGGACATGCTCTGCTGAGGGGAGCCTTTGTCAACCGCTTGGGGATGAGGATTCATGACTTGGCATCCAGTTCCTGTGACCTACAAACACACACGTATGTCCCGGGGGAAATGCTCGGTTTGAATTCACCGTCCGGGATTAAGCACATTCAAAACAATTTTAAATGTTTTCCTGTGCAAATCATCTGCAAAAGCCACCATTATATTCAGATGCAATATGTTTCATCAAGAATTCAGACATCTTCTGCAAACAAACTGATAAATGAAAAATAAAGAGGCTCTTTAACTGAAAAATTTGTGCCAGGAATAGGCGAGTACATCAGGAAGCTGATCCCTGAAAAGAGGCGATCACTGTAATTTGAACAAAAGAAACTATCCTAATGGCAATGTGGATACGGGGTCCCACTGAGTTTCGACTCTGCTGTGGCTCGTATGACCTCAAGACGCTCTGCTCATCTTGCTTTCTGAAGTGGATGATTAGTCGATCTTTAACCTTTGGAGATTGCCGGATTGAACGAAACAGTGATATAACACGGATGAACTTAGATTGCAGTCATTCGCTTATTCCCTCTTTTGCGTGGACCGCCCTTTTGGGTTTTTATTCCACCGGGATACCCTTTTTTTCCTGAGCCGCCCTTTTGGGTTTTCGACTCACCGGGTGTACATTTTTATTTATTTTTATATCCCTAATTTTTGCTCGAACCTTTTTCATTCTTTTTTTTTTGGTTCGTCGGGATGCCCTTTTTTTGCCTGGACTATTCTTTTTATTGTCCAGGGAGTCTATTTTATGCGAAGTATTTTTTAACTGCGTCTGAGTTGACAGGGGATGGGAAGTCTTCGTCATCCATGGTTGTTAGAATCAAAGCTCCGCCAGAAAAAACTCTTTTAACCACATATGGACCCTCATAGTTCGGTGTCCATTTGCCCCTGTGATCTGAGTTGGGAGGAAGAATTCTTTTGAGTACCAATTCACCGACTTGACACTCCCGAGGGCGTACTTTCAGATCAAATGCTTTCTTCATCCGTCTCTGATATAGTTGGCCAAAGCATATAGCTGCTAGTCTCTTTTCCTCAACTACATCCAGGGTTTTAATCCGTAGGTTGATGGCTTCCTCAAGTCCTAGGATACAAGCTTCGTATTCGGCTTCATTGTTGGTGCAGGGAAAAGTTACTCTAGCACAAAATGGCATATGAACCCCCTCCGGCATGATTAACACTGCACCAACTCCGCGACCATTGATGTTGACCGCCCCATCAAACATCATAATCCATTTGGATTCAGGGTCAGGCCCCTCCTCCGGGAGTGGTTCCTCGCAATCTTTCGATTTGAGAAACATGATGTCCTCATCAGGAAAGTCAAACCTCATAGGTTGGTAATCATCAATCGGTTGCTCTGCAAGATAGTCTGACAAGACACTTCCTTCGATGGCTTTTCGTGAAGTGTATTGGATGTCATACTCCGTCAGTATCATTTGCCACCTAGCACCCTTCCGGTAAGCGCTGGCTTTTCAAAAATATACTTGACTGGATCCATCTTTGATATCAATAGAGTTGTGTGAGTCAACATATACTGTCTTAGTCGGCGAGCAGCCCATGCCAAAGCGCAACAAGTTTTCTCGAGCAGTGAGTATCTTTGTTCACAGTCGGTAAACTTTTTGCTAAGGTAGTATATTGCATGCTCTTTTCGACCTGACTCGTCATGCTGACCGAGCACGCAACCCATTGACCTTTCTAACACAGTTAAGTACATGATCAACGATCTTCCCTCTACTGGAGGAATTAGAATCGAAGGCTCCTGCAAATACTCTTTTATCCTTTCAAAAACTTTCTGACAATCATCATTCCAACTGACCTCTTGCTCTTTTTTCAGCATTTTGAACAATGGCTCGCATGTGGCTGTAAGATTAGATATGAACCTTGAAATGTAGTTCAATCTGCCCAGGAAGCCACAAACCTCTCTTTCTGTCGTCTTCGGTACCAATGTTAACGGTCTCAATCACCTCCTGATAAGGCGTAATAGCTCGGTCCTCCTGTTTCAACAACCTGGCTAGCTCTTCAGGCAATTCACAATCTTCCTCAACCCCTTCTTCGGCTTGATAGATAGGATTGTCGAAGTCATACTTGGCCATAGCAGTGTCGTTAGCAGTGAGATCCGGGTGATCATCTATGCATGATGGAGGATCATGCTTTACCTTAGAACGAGGTTTTTTGGAAAGAAAACGGAAAAGAAACATTGCCATTTTTATCGTAAAAGTAAAAAATAATTGAAAGAAAGAGAACACAAAATTGTTTGCAAAAGCTGTCCTTTATTGATGATGAAAATAATTATGAAATGTAACTAAATGGATGGCCCTACAGATGAGTCATTACACCTTGGGCAAAGTGTAAGACGTTATTATGCATGTAATAAAAGGAAAACGATAAAAATTACTCTTTCAGTAGAGTAACCCGGACGACTTTTTTGGACGACCAATTGTTGAGCTTTTCTCCCGGGACACACGGGCGAATCCAGCTATCTAAGTGTAGCAACCTGAAAAATACAGTGCGCGAGAAAACAACCGGCGAAAGAAAATGACAGAAGAGTCGCCACCGTGCGTTATTCATCCCAAAGGAGGGAAAGGAAACGCTCGAAGTAAACCTGGAAAAGGAAAGGACAAGACGGGGTCTTGCAACCAAATCTTGGGTTCGGGAGTCGGTTATGCGAAGGGAAGGTATTAGCACCCCTACGCATCCGTAGTACTCTACGGGATCCACTTTTGTAGTTCTTGTCTAAAGGGTGTGAGTTTATCTTGTGCTGCTTACCAAAAAAGGGTTAAATGAAAATGACTCGCGCAGATGTCGGATCCACTGCATACGTATCTCATTTGAATATGAGAATCAGAGTCTTTGTAGCTCGGCTACCTAGGGGTTAAGGGTAATTGTGCTCGCTAAGACATCACGTCTTATGCCTACGTATCTCATCTGGCCTGAGAATCAGAGCAAAACGTAGTTCGACTAACTATGGGGTTATGGATTGGGTTTTGGACGAACGACGTCACTACGCAATCTACCGGATGCTCGACCTTTGGAGACTTACTCGCCTGTAGTAGAAGGAGTTAACGTGTTGCTTTGGGTTTTAGGGTTTGGGATGCTCAAGGGCAAAAAGGCAGTCCTTGACGAAGGAACCGCGCTACCTGCAGGGATACAAACACATACAAAACAAACATGTATAAAGTAAATGTGCCAACAAGGGGCTCAGAAGTAAATAAACAAAAGAAAACAAATGCCTCCTATCGAGGTCTTCCAGCTAAGAAAGCGATAAAATGCGGAAAAGAGGTAAAAGTACCACGCGGATAAAGATCCGAAGTAACAGCAATTAAAGGAGTAAGAAACCCAGGGATCTCCCAAGCTAATGCCATCAAAGAAAGGTGAGTCAGTACAGGTAATCGGAATGAACCTCCAGAGGGTATCCCACAAATAAAGTGGGAAAACCACACAAACCATCTCTGCAAGAGTCTGTGAGCCCTCACAAAAACTCAACAAAAGGGTTAGTGAAACACGATAAGCATTTTTTTCATGGATAACAGTATGGTTTCAGAAACCTCAAACCCTGTGGCATACATTTCAGAAATCATGTGATTAAACATTCAAGGCATAGGTTTCACCCATTCATGCATAATTAAACCCGTGGGCAAAAACATAATGAAATTCATCCATCATACCTCATACATTCAGATGATCCAAATTAAGAGCATAAAATCATGGGAATGAGGCAAACCTGATGGGAGAGACCGGTTGAAATCAAATGGCACGGCTGGGTTTGCAAGGCAATGTTAGGGTTTGCGTGAGATAAGAGTGTGTGAGTCAGATTGAATTTTTCAGAGCTGCCTGGGGGTTGCTCTGAGTTCTCTCTCAGGTTTCTCTTCAGGTTTTGTCCAGGGTTTTGTTCCAAGGAAACCTCAGAGTATTTTGCTTCTCTTCCTTTTTCTGTCTGATCTCCCTCTTTTATAACCTGATTTTCATGGCTTTGCGGGCTCAAATGAGAGAGGTCCAAGTCCAAGTTTTTCTATTATATTTTATTTATTTTTTTATTATTATTTTTATTTATTTTTTTATTTTTTGTAAAAAATTATTATTATTATTTTTTTTTCGTTCTTTTTTTCGTTTTTTTTTTTTTTTTTTTTTAAGTTTCTTGGATCTAATTCTGATTGACATGATGAAATGCAATATGAAATGCTAAATGAATGCATGAATGAGGAGGGCAAATTTTGGGGTGTTACAGCTGCCCCTATTCAATCATTAGCTAACCCGAGTAGGATGAAAGCGAACAGCTTATCAGACAAACGGGGTGAGCTGTGATTGAATACCAAAGACAGACCGAAAATTTGCGCTCCGAGAACACCACAAAACGCGGAAATACACCGTGCTGTTTATTTTTCTTCCGATCCTCTGGCTTAATCTGGAGTTTTGATCCTCTGGCTGAACCTATACTCAATTTAGTCCTCTGGTTGGATATTAATTTTGATCCTCGGGCTGGATACGATTTTGATCTTCTGGCTAGATCTTCTTCGATCTTCTGGCTAGATCTCCTTCGTTTCGATTCTCTGGCTGAATCTATTTCCTTTGATTCTCTTGCTGAATCTACTTCGATTTTCTGGCTAGATCTGAATTGTTGCGATTTTCGATCTTCTGGCTAGATCTTCTTTGTTTCGATTCTCTGGCTGAATCTACTTCGATCTTCTGGCTAGATCTGGATTGTTTTGATGATAAATTCTCATCATTAGGATCCCGCATCTGAGGCATGCGCTGGTTGACCCTCTTTTGAAATCTACACCCAACCTTCATATTAGATATGCAGCTTCGAGAATATTCCACTTTTGGGCTTCGTACATATTCTTCGGGCTAGAACATGTTGTAACGACTCCTCAATTAGACTTGGGCTTGCTGGGGAAATAAAGCTTGTAGACGACTTCACTGGGGAATCTTCAAATTGAGCCTTAGGCTGGCTTACTGGAACACGATTCTCAGGCTGAATCTTCGAAATGACCCTCAGGCTGGATCACTGGAACACGATTCTCAGGCTGAATCTTCAAAATGAACCTCAGGCCGGATCACTAGAAAACGATTCTCAGGCTGAATCTTCGAAATGACCCTCAGGCTGGATCACTGGAAAACGATTCTCAGGCTGAATCTTCAAAATGACCCTCAGGCTGGATCACTCACGCTTGATCCTCTGGCTGGATCTCATGACCTTGGTTGTAAAGTAATTCTTCAGTCTGCTTGGAAGAACCTGTTTATCAGCTTATGTGCATGCTTGATATGATATGCATGCAAATGCAAATGTTATGCATGGTGTAAAAAGAAATCTACTTGGGGAAGCAAACTCCGGTAGGGAACAGATCGCTGTATCAATCCTTGAATGCTTTGTGGGGAATGATCCGTCTGCCGGGACCAATGAGCCACCAAAAATAAATTGGCTGCTTGAAAAGTTGACCTTGCGGGGGGAGTATTAACTATGGAAACATTGTTCGGCGAGGCTCTGTGAGGAGAGTCTGTGGGGAAAACACTTCCTGGGGAAATGTCGTAGGAAACGACCTTTGCTGGGGATATGAACTTGCTAATCGCCCTCAAGCTGGGGATTAACAAATCTGTTAAAAATAATCTGCTGGGGAATGAGATGAACACTGGGAACACCACCCTCTCATCTGTTGGTTATGCAACCACTCAGCTGTTGCTAGGAAGATACAGTCTGACACTGTCAACTCCGCTAGGGATATATAGTCTGGATACTGTCAACTCTGCTGGGGAACATGCTCTGCTGAGGAGAGACTTTGTCAACCGCTTGGGGATGAGGATTCATGACTTGGCATCCGGTTCCTATGACCTGCAACCAAAAATACATGTATGCCTCGGGGGAATTACTCGGTTTGAATTCACCGTCCGGGATTAAGCACATTCAAAGCAATTTTAAATGTTTCCCTGTGCAAATCATCTGCAAAAGCCACCATTATGTTCATATGCAATATGTTTTATCAAAAATTCGGACATTTTTGCAAACAAACTGATAAATGAAAAATAAAGAGGCTCTTTAACTGAGTTATTCGACTCTTACTGGGGAGAAAATTTGTGCCAGGAATAGGCGAGGGTATCAGGAAGTTGATCCCTGAAAAGAGGTGATCGCTATAAAAAGAGAACTATCCTAATGGCAATGGGGATACGGGGTCCCACCGAGTTTCGACTCTGCTATGGCTCGTATGTCCTCAAGACGCTCTGCTCATCTTGCTTTCTGAAGTGGATGATTAGTCGATCTTTAACCTTCGAAGATTGCCGAATTGAATGAAACGGTGATATAACACTGATGAACTCAGATCACAGTCATTCGTTTATTCCCTAACTTTTGCCTGGATCGCCCCCTTTTCAGGTTTTCAATCCACCGGGATACCCATTTTTGCCTGAGCCGCCCTTTTGGGTTTTCGACTCACCGGGTGTACTCTTTTTTATATCCCTAATTTTTGCCTGAACCTCTTTATTCTTTTTTTTTTGGTTCGTCGGGATGCCCTTTTTTTGCCTGGACTATTCTTTTTATCGTCCAGCGGGTCTATTTTATGCGAAGTATTTTTTTTAACTGCGTCTGAGTTAATAGGGGACGGGAATCCTTCGCCGTCCATGGTTGTTAGCATCAAAGCTCCGCCATAGAAAATCCTTTTAACCACGTACGGACCCTCATAGTTCAGTGTCCATTTGCCCCTGTGATCTGTGCTGGGAGGAAGAAATCTTTTGAGTACCAATTCACCGACTTGATACCCCCGAGGGCGCACTTTCTGACCAAATGCTTTCTTCATTCGTCTCTGACCGAGATACGTCAATTCTGGGTACGTAGTTCCAGCATAGCACCTTAATCATCGAATACAAGGTAAACAAAGCATCAGCAAAGTGGTTTTTCTTCAAAAGAAAGCCAACAATCTTCTCGTGTAGTCTCTGTAAGGAGCCAGATGAGGCTGAGGTGCATACCATTTCCCATTGGTTTGATTGATGACCAAAGCTGAATCCCCGTATACATCCAGGGTTTTAATCTGTATATTGACGGCTTCCTCAAGTCTTAGGATACAAGCTTCGTATTCGGCTTCATTGTTGGTGCAGGGAAAAGTTATTCTGGCACCAAATGGCATATGAACCCCCTTCCGGTGTGATCAACACTATACCAACTCCGCGATCATTGACGTGGACCGCCCCATCAAACATCATAACCCATTTGGATTCAGGGTCAGGCCCCTCCTCCGGGAGTGGTTCCTCTCAATCTTTCGATTTGAGAAACATGATGTCCTCATCAGGAAAGTCAAACCTCATAGGTTGGTAATCATCAATCGGTTGCTTTGCAAGATAGTCTGACAAGACACTTCCCTTGATGGTTTTTTGTGAAGTGTATTGGATGTCATACTCTGTCAGTATCATTTGTCACCTAGTAACCTTTCCGGTAAGTGTTGGCTTTTCAAAAATATACTTGACTGGATCCATTTTTGATATCAATAGAGTCGTGTGAGTCAACATATACTGTCTTAGTCGGCGAGCAGCCCATGCCAAAGCGCGACAAGTTTTCTCGAGCAATGAGTATCTTTGTTCACAGTCGGTAAACTTTTGCTAAGGTAGTATATTAAATGCTCTTTTCGACCTGACTCGTCTTGCTGACCGAGCACACAACCCATTGACCTTTCTAACACAGTCAAGTACATGATCAACAGTCTTTCCTCTCGGCCTGTAGACTTGCCTCAATCTTGATCTCTTTCTTGTCGTCTACGGTACCGATGTTAACAGTCTCAATCACCTCCTGATAAGGTGTAATAGCTCGGTCCTCCGGTTTCAACAATCTGGCTAACCCTTTAGGCAATTCACAATCTTCCTCAACCCCTTCTTCGGCTTAATAGATAGGATTGTCGAAGTCATACTTGGCCATAGCAGTGTCGTTAGTAGTGAGATCCGGGTGGTCAGCTCTGCATGATGGAGGATCATGCTTTACCTTAGAATGAGAGATTTTTTTTTTGAAAGAAAAAAAAACGAAAAAAGAAACATTGCCATTTTTTTTGTAAAAGTAGAAAAAAACTGAAAGAAAGAGAACACAAAATTGTTTGCAAAAGCCGTCCTTTATTGATGATAAAAATAATTGCGAAATGTAACTAAATGGATGGCCCTACAAATGAGCCGTTACACCTTGGGCAAAGTGTAAGACTTTATTATGCATGTAATAAAGGAAAACAATAAAAATCACTCTTTCAGTAGAGTAACCCGAACGGTTTTTTCAGACGACCAATTGTCGAGCTTTTCTCCCGGGACACACGGGCGAATCCAGCTATCTAAGTCACAATCGCTGTCAGCCTTGTCTTCATCTGCAACATTGACGATGTGGGGAGAAACCAAACCCCCGCTGGAGAGAGTACCGGTTTCATTCTTCTGAGATCCCAGAGCATACCCCAATCCAAACTTGTCTTCTTTGATGACTGGCTCCACAAATTTGCCCCAGCCTTGGGCATTACCAGCTTTAACCACTTCGACAACTTGCTTGTATGAAGAGATAGAAGTTCTGACCTTCTCAAACTCAGGTGAAAAAACAGCTTCGGGCGCGACCTCATTGATGTTTATGGCTTCGAAGCCCTGACACAGCATCTCGTGCATCTCGCCGTCCATCTCTACATACTTAAATGTAGACAGGTGGCTAACAAAAATATCCTCTTCACCACAGACAGTGACGACCTAAGCTTCTAGTTCATATTTGAGCTTCTGGTGGAGGGTAGAAGTAACAGCACCGGCAACATGAATCCAAGGCCGACCTAGCAGACAGCTGTAGGCAGGCTGGATATCCATCACATAAAAGGTGCTCTTGAATACCTGCGGTTCAATCTTAACTGGAAACTCAACTTTGCCAAAGACAACTCTCTTAGAGCTATCAAAAGCCCTCACAACTAAGTTACTTGGCCTCAGGATGGTCTCATCGCAATCCAACTTCGTTAAGGCTTTCTTTGGAAGAACATTCAGAGAAGAGCATGTATCAACAAAAACATGGGAAAGCATCACCCCTTTGCACTCCATTGTGATATGCAAGGCTTTGTTGTGATTCCTGCCCTCGGATGTCAGGTCATAATCGGTGAAACCTAGCCCACGGCTGGCGTTTACATTGGAAACTACCGACTCCAGCTGGTTAACAGTTATCTCCGGTGGAACATAGGCCATATTCAGTACTTTCAACAAGACTGCTCTGTGCGCCTCAGAGCACAGCAATAGTGAGAGAATGGAGATCTTTGATGGTGTCTGATTTAGCTGGTCGACTACCTTGTAGTCACTTTTCTTGATAATCCTCATAAACTCATCCACTTCCTTCTCGAATGCGGTCTTAGGAGGATCTTCCTCAGTAGTAACCTCTTCGGCGGCCATCTGTTTCCCTTTAGCCTTGGCAGCTGCCTCGACTTCAGTATTCGCGCGTAATGTTGATGGTGCAAATAGGCGTCCACTGCGAGTGAAGCCACCAACCCCTCCAACATTGTCTACAGCGGAGCTACCAATGTTAATGTCTTCTTCGTTAACTTTCTGCCCCTGGCAGTAGATATCATCCCCATAGTGCCACGGGATAGCACTGTCTTTCTCATACGGAACGGGTCCTGGTATTTTGATGGTGATCGGACCAACCAAAGTCGGTTGAGGGCTGTCAGAGTAAATTGCAACTGGTGCTGAACTTTCGATGTTCACCGCTGCTGGTTCTGTACTTTCTGGGAAATATATTGTTGTCGGAGCGAGTCTCTCGGGAACATATATTTCTTCAGGAGTGAAATAAAACGTCACCGTCGATACATCATTCTTCACTGGACGGGCCTGATCGAACTGAAGACAACCTTCATCTATCAGTTGCTGAATACCCCTTCTCAAACTGTCACATCCGTTTTCGACAGCTTGACAATTTCTGCGTTCTTCCCCACAGCCCGGGAAAATCTGTCCTTTCAGAAGTCGGTCTTAAACCACCGATAGCGAAGTCTTCACCTTAGTCACATCAAAAACCAAATTCAAAGTTCCCCCATTATCAACAGCATTAATCCTCTACCCGCCGTGAGCTGGCATCGGGTTTTGGATAACATTAGGCACCGGAGAAAAATTGATAGCCTGGACATCTCTCAAATCTTGTACCTTTAATTGGAGAGCCTTGTAATTATCTGTAGTATGGCCAGGTGCGTTGGAGTGAAAAGCACATCTGGCGTTGACATCATAACCTCTAGGCAAATTATTGGGATCGATTGGTGGGGCCAAAGTTCTCAACGTAACCAGATTCATGTCAATCAGCTTGGGAAGTAATACTGAATAAGGCATTGGGATTGGCTCGATGATCCGGTCCGTCTGCCTTGGACGTTGTTGATAGTGTCTCTGCTGACCCGGATTACCTCCTTGTTGTTGATTGTTGTACCTGGGTTGCGGATGATATTGCGGTTGAGGAACAGGTGTTGGAATAATGACTGCGGCCACTTGATCTTGATAATAATTAGGGCGTCCTCTACCCCTGCCTCTGCTGGCATACACAACGCTTGCCTCGCCTTCTTTTCTTCGCTGACCGTTACCAGCAAACGGTCTCTTGGGACTTGATGAGTTGGAAGCACTATTGTCTTGAATTCGGCCCATCTTCAACAGACTCTCGATTCTTTCTCCAGCAATTACTATCTCTGCAAAGCTGATTGACGGGCAAGCAGCCAATCTCTCAATATAATTGCCTTGAAGAGTGTTCATGAACATGTCCGCCGTCTCCCTTTCAGACATAGGGGGTTGGACGGACGCAGCAATCTGTCTCCAACGCTGAGCATACTCTCTAAAGGTTTCCTTGGCAGTCTGAGACATACCTTGCAACAAGGTCCGATTTGGAGCCATGTCCAAGTTGTATTGATATTGCTTGACAAAAGCCTCTGCCAAGTCTTTCCAGCTCTTGATGGTAGTACGAGACAAATGAGAATACCATTCACGAGAAGCTCCAGTTAGGCTGTCTTCAAAATAGTACATCCACAACTTTTCATCTTCCGTGTGAGCTCCCAACCTTCCCAGATAAGATTGGAGATGAGTGCGTGGGCAAGAAGCCCCGTTGTATTTCTCAAAAGTAAGGGGTTTGAACTTGCACTACGCCAAATAAGGGAAAAGAGGGCGCTTATTTTGGCCTATAACAGCGCTTTTAAGCGCTCTCTAATCTGGCGCTGGCATAGGTAAAGACAACGCTTTGTTCTCCTGGAGAAAGCGCTGTCTAAAGTGGCCACATTATAGTGCGCTTTAAGAAAAAAACGCCCTCTGGAGTGGTCCATAGAGGGACACCTTAGAGGGCGCTTTCTGGTAAAAGCGCCCTCTAAAGTTGTCAGTGTAAAGTGTTTAGAGGGCGCTTTCAGGAAAAAGCGCCCTCTAAAGTTGTCATTGTAAAGTGTTTAGAGGGCGCTTTCAGGAAAAAGCGCCCTCTAAAGTTATCAATGTAAAGTGTTTAGAGGGCGCTTTCAGGAAAAAGCGCCCTCTAAAGTTGTCATTGTAAAGTGTTTAGAGGGCGCTTTCTGGACAAAGCGCTCTCTAATGTGTTAGTTATTTTAAAAAAATTTGTTTGAAAAACAGTGGATATATATTTATTTGGTAACCTGTTCGCATGCTGCAAAAGTGTAAAATTCATATTGATTTCATCCTTTAATCCAATGTTATACACCATTAATCCATTGATATATACAACATGAATCCATTTATATACAACATTAATCCTCCATATATACAACATTAATATATGATTCTTTGATCAACAATATACAACAACATATTCTCAAAGTACTACAATTAAGAGAATAAAACATAGCAACCAACACCCAGTGACCACTGTATCCAAAAGCTGTCTAGTAGTTCTAACCAATACTAAACAAAAACGCCCATCCACCCATGGTGGCAAACATGTTCTGTATATCCAAAAGCTGTCTAGTAGTTCTATCGCACATCCATACAAAATAAGGCTCAACCAAAACAACAGATGGCAGCATAAGTAGTCCCCTACAAAAAGAACACGTCCAAATGCAAATAACACAGAACTGTCAAAAGGCGATTGAGCAACAAATAGTAAACAATGGCATAAAGTTAAATGACATAGCTAATATTACCTGAATTCCTGCATGGCTGTTAAGGTAAAAATCAAATTCCCTAGGGTGACAAATGCCGTTGTCTACCACGGTTCCTTTGACAATTTAGAACAACAAAATCAGCAAAAAGTGATAAATTCAAATGATAATATATACCAGCTGCATTGAGAAATATATTGAAAAAACCTGGCATAATTTTTCCACTTCTATCGGTCTCTTTGGGGTTGACAGGAAAGAGACGGGTGTGATGTCTCTTTTGGACCACTACAAAAGTAACTTTAAGTAGATACCCATCCTCTATTGAGACACAAGCCTGTATCTCCGACCATATTTTTTCTTTGCCAACCTTCAAGTCCGGACTTCTCCAATTATCACATGTAATCGGAATATGTTGTCGAACAAGGAAACCAATGTCGTAGAGGGATACTTTCAAATATCCAGCATCATCATCTAAACAAATATCAATTGATACTTTCGAGCATCCCTTGCCCCTTGCACAAATGATTGACTTCATAATAGCCATTTTACCTGTAAAAAAGAAAACAATTAAAATCAGATGACAAATGTAAAAACAATTAAAATCATAAAAGTCATTTTACCTGTAATAAAGAAAACAATTAAAATCATTTGACCTGTACCTTTTTCACTAAGTTCTCTTTCTTTTCTTGGTTGGAATATGTTCTACATGTCTCTTAACAACACGGACGGTTGGATTGATCCAAATACCCTCATTATGATCATTTCTAATATATAAAACATTTGATATATTATTCTCATCTTGATCATTTCTGGTAAACGATTCAATCTCAACATCAATATCATCACCTTGATCTCCAGTGTTTTCATCAATTACTTTGTTGGAAAAAAGAACTATAGACCATTTCGTACTTTTCGGATCATTGACATAGAACACTTGTCTAGCTTGAGAGGCTAGAATAAAAGACTCATCTTTGTATCCCACCCTATTAAGATCCACTTGCAAAAATCCTGACTTATCCATTCGAATGCCGTTATTATTTTCAACCCACTTGCAACCAAATATAGGAATTTGAAACTTCTCATAATCAAACACCCAAATGCGCTCGATAACACCAAAATACGACAGATTTGCAAATTTGGGGTTTAAGTCCTTCACACTTGATATGTGCATTGCTTCAGCTACCACGGTGACACCACTATTCTGCATAGTACTTTTATCATCTTGTTCTTTGGTATAAAATGTGTATCCATTAATCGCGTATGCGCTATAAGAAAAAACATGGAAACTTGGACCATATGCTAAGCATCTCAACCTTTCTGTTATTGAAATTGCCTAATAAACCCAAACAAACGTAGGGCTTGAAATTTAACGCATGCGCTATCAAATTTAAAATGACTATGAATATTGAAACTTTACAGGTTGAAACAAACGTAGCATAGACAACGCATAGACAACAATAACAAAAAACTGAAATGGGGCAAAGCTAAAACAAAGCAAGAAATAGGGCAAAGCTAAAACGAAACAAACGTACCTTTGGTGCCAGAAGGAGGAAACGTCGTAGATCTAACAGAGGTGGAAGGAGAACGCCTTAGAACCCTAACGTGAAAAAGAACGAAAATAACAGAGAGTGAAATAACAAAACGCGCAGTATGTTATAATTTTAATGTTTACTAAACGGGACCTTAGAGGGCGCTTGTGGAAAAAAAGCGCCCTCTAAGGTGCGCTGTCTATTGCTCCTTATTTTTTCGCTTCACTTTAGACAGCGCTTTTGTAATAAAGCGCCCTCTAAAGTGCGTTGTTGTACATGGACTTAGAGAGCGCTTCCTTAGAAGCGCCCTCTAAGGGTATCCTTAGAGGGCGCTTGCATAAACGCGCCCTCTATTGTTTTCCCTCCATTTCCTCATTATTTTTTCGCTTCACTTTAGAGGGCGCTTTGTTACACAAGCGCTCTCTAAAGTGCGCTGTTGTACATGGACTTAGAGAGCGCTTTTTTAAAAGCGCCCTCTAAGGGTATCCTTAGAGGGCGCTTTCATAAACACGCCCTCTATTGTTGTCCCTCCATTTCCTCATTATTTTTTCGCTTCACTTTAGAGGGCGCTTTGTTACACAAGCGCTCTCTAAAGTGCGCTGTTGTACATGGACTTAGAGAGCGCTTTTTTAAAAGCGCCCTCTAAGGATACCCTTAGAGGGCGCTTTCATAAACGCGCCCTCTATTGGTGTCCCTCCATTTCCTCATTATTTTTTTGCTTCACTTTAGAGGGCGCTTTGTTTCAAAAGCGCCCTCTAAAGTGCGCTGTCTATTCCTCCTTATTTTTCTCTTCACTTTAGAGTGCGCTTCTTTAAGAAAGCGCCCTCTAAGGTGCGCTGTCTATTCCAGTTTTTGGCGTAGTGTTGTGAGGAATCCTTACTCCCTGAACTAGACCAAGATTTGTGACATCAAAGCCTAAGGAATTTTGAGACTCCAAAGATTTGAGCTTCTCAGCAAGCTCATCCATACGACGAGTGGTCTCGAGGGCCTCGTCGTGCAAAGAAAATTGGTCATACTGATAATCTTCAGTAACAGGGAGCCCGTTAATCCGAATTCCTTGATTCACATTGTACCTTCCGCCAATACCATTTCCAACATTCCCTGTGTTGCCAACATTACTCGGGTTTCCATCAGCATTTGCGTTACCCGCGTTACCAATGTTCACAGGGTTATCAGTGTTCCCAGGGTTACCAGGGTTTCCCTCAGCATTTGGTATCTCCACCTCTGGATCGGGTCTCGGTTGCTCAACTAATTCCCTCAGCTTTTCCTGGCCTTCTGCCATACCAGTCATCAATGTCATGAACTGATCCATCCTTTCACGCATATCAGCCAGCTCTTTCTGTACTTGGTCCATCGCTAGCTGTGGACGATTTTCCTTTGTCGGGTACCTGTGGAATCGCTTGGGACCAATAACTGCCTGATACAGGGAACAAACATTAGACACTGCGGTGACACCTGCAAAACAGACAAGGGTTAATATGCATGGTATGCGATGCACTGCTTGTTCAGTTTTAAGGCACCCCCGTTTTGAAAGGGAATACCCTGCAAATGAATAGCATGAGATGTTGGATGCAAATATGCAGATGATGTTATGCAATGCAAAGGCATGTCAATCAGAATTGATGGATCCGCTTGAACATCTATCAGGTTGCACTGCCTGGAGAGAAATTCACTGAGGAATATAATACAAGACCAAAACTCTGCTCCAGAAAACCGGGTTGGTTGGAGGTTAAGGTTTCCTGAATTTAGCCCGCCCCTCACTGGTAGGTTCTAAGAACAGAAGTTCATCAGCTTCAGCCCTTCAGTCGCGAATAATATGTTTACCACTGAAGGTTTGGTATTATTACGGGACAAAAGACCTCCATTGACTCCCCTCAACAGGACATCCTAATAGCAAGTTCCCAGTCTCGGGATCCTCGGATTGAGCAGCGAGAATGCGCCCACCAGAGCTAACATAATCACGTCTCGGAGGAGAGGCCTCGACTGAGTTCTCGGGAAATGGTCACCAGAGTCGACGATTTCTAGAGGAACATCCTGCCGTTACGGAACACCCGTAAGACATAATATATCCAAAAGAAACCTCGTCTGGGTGTGGTTCTTCACGAACGACTTAACGTAGCAACACGCCATGCAAGCCTCATGATTTTCCACTCTAAAACCTGTGTGTACACTCAAGCCTGGGTAATGGGCTTATCTCTCATAGAACACCCCATCCCAACAAACAAACAAACAGATCCAACAGATACAACAGATGCATGCAAGCAGGTAAGCAAATAAAGGTACAAAAGCATGAACACCCAATAAACAAGAAATCACACAAGCTAGGAGGGACTCGCTTAGGGAAGATGGACCAGCAAGAGGTCAACTTCTTACACTCCCCAGCAGAGTCGCCAGCTGTAGCAACCTGAAAAATACAGTGCGCGAAAAAACAACCGGCGAAAGAAAATGACAAAAGAGTCGCCACCGTGCGTTATTCATCCCAAAGGAGGGAAAGGAAACGCTCGAAGTAAACCTGAAAAAGGAAAGGACAAGATGGGGTCTTGCAACCAAATCTTGGGTTCGGGAGTCGGTTATGCGAAGGGAAGGTATTAGCACCCCTACGCATCCGTAGTACTCTACGGGATCCACTTTTGTAGTTCTTGTCTAAAGGGTGTGAGTTTATCTTGTGCTGCTTACCAAAAAAGGGTTAAATGAAAATGACTCGCGCGGATGTCGCATCCACTGCATACGTATCTCATCTGAATATGGGAATCAGAGTCTTCGTAGCTCGGCTACCTAGGGGTTAAGGGTAATTGTGCTCGCTAAGACATCGCGTCTTATGCCTACGTATCTCATCTGGCCTGAGAATCAGAGCAAAACGTAGTTCGGCTAACTATGGGGTTATGGATTGGGTTTTGGACGAACGACGTCACTACGCAATCTACCGGATGCTCGACCTTTGGAGACTTACTCGCCTGTAGTAGAAGGAGTTAACGTGTTGCTTTGGGTTTTAGGGTTTGGGATGCTCAAGGGCAAAAAGGCAGTCCTTGACGAAGGAACCGCGCTACCTGCAGGGATACAAACACATACAAAACAAACATGTATAAAGTAAATGTGCCAACAAGGGGATCAGAAGTAAATAAACAAAAGAAAACAAATGCCTCCTATCGAGGTCTTCCAGCTAAGAAAGCGATAAAATGCGGAAAAGAGGTAAAAGTACCACGCGGATAAAGATCCGAAGTAACAGCAATTAAAGGAGTAAGAAACCCAGGGATCTCCCAAGCTAATGCCATCAAAGAAAGGTGAGTCAGTACAGGTAATCGGAATGAACCTCCAGGGGGTATCCCACAAATAAAGTGGGAAAACCACACAAACCATCTCTGCAAGAGTCTGTGAGCCCTCACAAAACTCAACAAAAGGGTTAGTGAAACACGATAAGCATTTTTTTCATGGATAACAGTATGGTTTCAGAAACCTCAAACCCTGTGGCATACATTTCAGAAATCATGTGATTAAACATTCAAGGTATAGGTTTCACCCATTCATGCATAATTAAACCCGTGGGCAAAAACATAATGAAATTCATCCATCATACCTCATACATTCAGATGATCCAAATTAAGAGCATAAAATCATGGGAATGAGGCAAACCTGATGGGAGAGACCGGTTGAAATCAAATGGCACGGCTGGGTTTGCAAGGCAATGTTAGGGTTTGCGTGAGATGAGAGTGTGTGAGTCAGATTGAATTTTTCAGAGCTGCCTGGGGGTTGCTCTGAGTTCTCTGTCAGGTTTCTCTTCAGGTTTTGTCCAGGGTTTTGTTCCAAGGAAACCTCAGAGTATTTTGCTTCTCTTCCTTTTTCTGTCTGATCTCCCTCTTTTATAACCTGATTTTCATGGCTTTGGGGTGTTACACTAAGTCACAGTCGCTGTCAGCCTTGTCTTCATCTGCAGCATTGACGATGTGGGGAGAAACCAAACCCCCGCTGGAGAAAGTACCGGCTTCATTCTTCTGAGACCCCGGAGTATACCCTAATCCAAACTTGTCTTCTTTGATGATTGACTCCACAAATTTGCCCCAGCCTTGGGCATTACCAGTTTTAACCACCTCGACAGCCTGCTTGTATGAAGAGATAGAAGTCCCGACCTCCTCGGACTTAGGTGATAAGACATCTTTGGGCGCGACTTCACTGATGTTTATGGCTTCGAAGCCCTGACACAGCATCTCATGCATCTCACCATCCATCTCCACATACTTAAATGTAGACAGGTGGCTAACAAAAATATCCTCTTCACCACAGACAGTGACGACCTGACCTTCTAGTTCATATTTGAGCTTCTGGTGGAGAGTAGAAGTAACAGCACCGGCGGCATGAATCCAGGGCCGACCTAGAAGACAACTATAGGCAGGATGGATATCCATCACACAAAAGGTGCTCTTGAACACCTGCGGTCCAATCTTAACTGGCAACTCAATCTCGCCAAAGACAGATCTCTTAGAGCCATCAAAATCCCTCACAACTAAATTGCTTGGCTTCAGGACGATGCCATCGCAATCCAACTTCATTAAGGCTTTCTTTGGAAGAACATTCAGAGAAGAGCCTATATCATCCAAAACATGGGAAAGCACCACCACTTTGCATTCCATTATGATATGCAAGGCTTTGTTGTGATTCCTGCCCTCAGATGTCAGGTCATAGTCGGTGAAACCTAGCCCATGGCTAGCGTTTAAATTTGAAACTACCGACTCCAGCTGGTTAACAATTATCTCTGGTGGAACATACGCCATATTCAGTACTTTCAACAAGGCTGCTCTGTGAGCCTCAGAGCACATCAATAATGAGAGAATGGAGATCTTTGAGGGTGTCTGATTTAGCTGGTCGACTACCTTGTAGTCACTTTTCTTGATAATCCTCATAAACTCGTCCACTTCCTTCTCGAATGCGGTCTTAGGAGGAGCTTCCTCAGTAGTAACCTCTTCGGTGGCTACCTGTTTTCCTTTAGCCTTGGCAGCTGCCTCAGCTTCAGTATTTGTACACAATGTTGATGGTGCAAATAGGCGTCCACTGCGGGTGAAGCCACCAACTCCTCCAACATTGTCTATAGCGGAACTACCAATGTCAAAGTCTTCTTCATTAACTTTCTGCCCCTGTAAATAGATATCAGCCCCAGAGTGCCACGGGATAGCACTGTCTTTCTCATACGGAACAGGTCTTGGTACCGTGATGGTGACCGGACTAACCAAAACCGGTTGAGGGCTGTCAAAGTGAAATGTAATTGGTGCTGGACTTTCGATGTTCACCGTCGCTGGTTCTGTACTTTCTGGGAAATATATTGTTGTCGGAACGGGTTTCTCAGGAACATATATTTCTTCAGGAGTGAAATAAAACGTCATTATCGACACATCATTCTTCACTGGACGGGTCTGATCAAACTGAAGACAACCTTCATCTATCAGTTGTTGAATACCCCTTCTTAAACTGTCACATCCGTTCTCGGCAGCTTGGCAATTTCTGCACTCTTCCCCACAGCCCAGGAAAATCTGTCCTTTCAAAAGTCGGTCTTTGACTACCGATAACGAAGTCTTCACTTTAGTCACATCAGAAACCAAATTCAAAATTTCCCCGCTATCAACAACATTAATCCTCTGCCCGCCGTGGGCTGGCATCGGGTTTTGGATAACATTAGGCACCGGAGAAAAATTGATAGCCTTGGCGTCTCTCAAATCTTGCACCTTTAGTTGGAGAGCCTTGCAATTATCTGTAGTATGGCCAGGTGCGTTGGAGTGAAAAGCACATCTGGCGTTGACATCATAACCTCTAGGCAAATTATTGGGATCGATTGCTGGGGCCAGAGTTCTCAACGTAACCAGATTCATGTCAATCAGCCTGGGAAGTAATACAGAATAAGGCATTGGGATTGGCTCAATGACCCGGTCCATCTGCCTTGGACGTTGTTGATAGTGTCTCTGCTGACCCGGATTACCTCCTTGTTCTTGATTGTTGTACCTGGGTCGCTGTTGAGGATGATACTGCGGTTGCTGTTGCTGTTGAGGAGCAGGTGTTGGAATAATGACTGCGGCCACTTGATCTTGATAATAATTAGGGCGTCCTCTGCCTCTGCCTCTGCCGGCATACACAACGCTTGTCTCGCCTTCTCTTCTTCGCTGACCGTTACCAGCAAACGGTTTCTTGGGAGCACTATTGTCTTGAATTCGGCCCATCTTCAACAGACTCTCGATTCTTTCTCCAGCAATTACTATCTCTGCAAAGCTGATTGACGGGAAAGCAACCAGTCTCTCAATATAATTGCCTTGAAGAGTGTTCATGAACATGTCCGCCATCTCCCTTTCAGACATAGGGGGTTGGACGGACGCAACAATCTGTCTCCAACGCTGAGCATATTCTCTAAAAGTCTCCTTGGCAGTCTGAGACATTCCTTGCAACAAGGTCCGATTCGGAGCCAAGTCCAAGTTGTATTGATATTGCTTGACAAAAGCCTCTGCCAAGTCTTTCCAGTTCTTGATGGTAGTGCGAGACAAATGAGAATACCATTCACGAGAAGCTCCAGTTAGGCTATCTTCAAAATAGTACATCCACAGCTTTTCATCTTTCGTGTGAGCTCCCAACCTTCCTAAATAAGATTGGAGATGAGTGCGTGGGCAAGAAGCCCCATTGTATTTCTCAAAAGTAGGAGGTTTGAACTTGTGAGGAATCCTTACTCCTTGAACCAGGCCAAGATTTGTGACATCAAAACCTAAGGAATTATGAGACTCCAAAGTTTTGAGCTTCTTAGCAAGCTCATCCATACGGCGAGTGGTCTCGTGAGCTTCGTCGTGCAAGAAGAATTGATCATACTGATAATCTTCAGTAACGGGGCGCCCGTTAATCCGAATTCCTTGATTCACATTGTACCTTCCGCCAATACCATTTCCAACATTCCCCGTATTGCCAACATTACCCGGGTTTCCATCAGCATTTGCGTTACCCGCGTTACCAGTGTTCACAGGGTTATCAGCGTTTTCCTCAGCATTTGGTATCTCTACCTCTGGACCGGGCCTCGGTTGCTCAACCAATTCCCTCAGCTTTTCCTGGCCTTTTGCCATACCAGTCATCAATGTCATGAACTGATCCATCCTTTCACGCATATCAGCCAGTTCTTTCTGTACCTGGTCCATCGCTAGTTGCGGACGATTTTCCTTTGTCGGGTACCTGTGGACTCGCTTGGGACCAATAATGCCTGAAAAAGGGAACAAACTTTAGACATTGCGGTGACACCTGCAAAACAAACAAGGGTTAATATGCATGGTATGCGATGCGCTGCTTATTCAATTTTAAGGCACCCCCCTTTGAAAGGGAATACCCTGCAAATGAATAAGCATGAGATATTGGATGCAAATATGCAGATGATGTTATGCAATGCAATGGCATGTCAATCAGGATCGCCGTATCTGCTTGAACATCTGTAAGTTGCACTGTCTGAAGAGAAAACCACTGAGGAATATAAAAGATCAAAACTCTGCTCCAGAAAACCGGGTTGGTTAGAGGTTAAGGTTTCTTGAATTTAGCCCGCCCCTTACTGGTTGGTTCTAAGAACAGAAGTTTGTCAGCTTTGGCCCTTCGGTCGAGAATAATACGTTTACCACTGATGGTTTGGTATTATTACGGGATAAAAAACCTCCACTGACTCCCCTCAACAGGATATCCTAATAGCAAGTTCCCAGTCTCGGGGTCATCGGATTGATCGGCGAGAATGCGCCCACAAGAGCTAACATAATCACGTCTCGGAGGAGAGGCCTCGACTGAGTTCTCGGGAAATGGTCACCAGAGTCGACGATTTCTAGGGGAACATCATGTCGTTACGGAACACCCATAGGACAAAATATATCCAAAAGAAACCTCGTCTGGATGTGGGTTTTCAGGAACGACTTAACGTAGCAACACGCCACGCAAGCCTCATGACTATCCACTCTAAAACCTGTGTGTACACTCAAGCCTGGGTAATGGGCTTATCTCTCATAGAACATCCCATCCCAACAAACAGAACCAGCAGATATAGCAATCATACGTACGCAATGCAATAAGATAAAGCAGATAAATGTTGAAAGTGAATAACTATACAAAAGCATTGTAACACCTCAAAATTTGCCCTCCTCTTTTGGGACTGGCTTAACATATTTGCATATCATTTTAGGACATTAGGCATTGCATAATTGCATATCATGTGGTCATATTGTGCAAGTCATCCTCCTAAGTCTTGATCAGAAGATGGAGAGGTTATGTGCAAGCTAGGGTTTCATTGGATTGGATCACTAATCATCTGAGGATATGGTGGTTCAAATTAGGGTTTTGATTCTCAAGGAGATTGAGCTACATCTTGGTTGAGGTGATACATCATCATTGTCAGGGTTTTGATATCATCCAAGAGGTGCAAGTGTTTGATCATATACCTTGAGATTAGGGTTTTGACCACTGGTCAATCCTAATCAGTTGCATTGGGCCAATCAGGGCATGGCAAGGAGATGGGGTCTACAATGGATATGGGGATCATTTCATGATTATATTGAGCTTATGGAGGCTAGGGTTTCATCATTGAGCCATTTCATCAGAGGACTGGGGCTCAGATTGATCAGTGCATTGCCAAATTCATCTATCAGTTGAAAAAGTCAACTATGGTCAACTGTGCTTGATTTTATGGATTTGGAGGTAGGAGAGAGTTGGATATACTTCATTCATGTTGAAACAAGTTTCATTTGACATGTCAAAGCTCAAGAATGAAGAAAATAAAGTCAGGACAAAAATTGCCAAAAATAGAAAGTGACTTGTAATGGAAGTTTCCAAAAATGGAAAGTTTTTCATCACAAAATTACGTGTCCAAAAAAGCTTCAAATGAAATTTTGTTCAACATGAAAGTTGTAGATCTTGGTCTCACCTTTCCAAAAAGTCCAAGAACTTGAAATTCCCATGTATGGTTGGCAAGTTATGGTCCATTCAATTTCAAAAAAGGCCTATAATCAAAGTGGCATAACTTTCACATGGAATGTCCAAAATGGATGATCTTTTTATGAGCAAACTCCATTTCACATGTACTTTCATGGTGCATAATCAAAATTCATCAAAAATGGTCAATGCAAAAGGTCAATTTTCAAGTGCATCAATTAAAATCCAAGGGCAAAATGGTCCAATTGGAGAAATACATGGAATTTTGAAATGAGGATTTTTGCAACACTCTCCAAATGCAAATTAGAAGTTGTTTGAGCTGTCATGAGCTGTCATGGTGCAATATTTTGCTAATTGAGATTAGTGCATTGGATTAACGTGGAGTATAAGTTACTAATTGTAACTGAATTGGTAATGATAATCACAATTCTCAAGAATCCTAACCAACTTTCCCTCCATTTTCTCCCAATTTCTCTCAAAATCTTCATCACTTTTTCTCATCAATCTTCATCAATTCTCAATCAAATCGAGTAATTCTTTTTGATTCGTGCTCCATGAACCTTGATCTACCACTGTTTTGCTGAATTGTTGCAAGAACCTTCAAGAACAAGGACTGTTGCAAGTGAGCATGACAATGGCATTTTGAGATTTCTTTCAATTGGAGCAATCTTGAGCAGAAGCACGAGTTCCATTCAACTTCCTCATCATCAATCTCAATCTGTTTTGCATCATTACACCTTGAAGCTTCCAAATCCATTGCTGCCATCAATCTAAGGTCAGTTTTCGAGTTTCTCTTTTGCTCAAACTATGCTAGGGCTTTTATAGATCTTTGAATGTAGATCAACATGCTATGCTTAGTTTTTGAAATGATTAACTATTGAGTGAGTTATCGTGTTTAGAAGATTTGTGACCATTCCTTCTTTTGCTCGATTCGTCCAACACAGTAGGAATTAGGAAATTTGAGTTGCATATCTTGAATCTACATGGAAGGACGGTTCTAATGACTATACACTTGTTGATTTTGGTTGAGTTTCATTGTTCGTGATTTTCTGCATTTTCTGGAAATTATTGGCTCAAGAACGTGATGAATAGTGATGTTTGATCTTCAAAATGCATTTTCCTCGTTTGAATGTTGTTTGGCGCGCGGACTGGCCAATCAGGAAGCGCCACTGCGTGTTTTCAAAACGCCGTCGTTTTGGCCAGTGGCATTAGTATTACGAAAATGCCACTGGCGCATTATTTAATTATTATTTCTATTTTGTTTTTCATTTCATTTTCGTTTTGATTACAAGAACTTCAAAAAATCATAGATGCTTCATTTTTCATCCAAATTTTGTGAAATTTTTTGCATTGTTCTCATGATGATGTGTAGAATTTGATTATGATTTTTGTGAATTTTTTGCATGTGTAAAAAAATAATTGGCCTAGGGTTTGTTTCAATGTATGCATTTTGTACATGTCTTACCAAAACCTTCATGAAATGATGATGCCTTTAAAGAAATGAATGAAAATTTTTGTGCTTGTTCTGGACATCTTGATGGTGATTTTCATGTAGAGTTTGTGATTTTTGGATACTTGGTTGATTAGATATGATTTTTTGAACTAAGGTGTGACAATTTGTGTCACACCAAGCTAGGTCAACTTCATGATTTTATTTAAAATACTTAGGGATGGTGATTTGAGCTGAAATTTTGTGTGGATGATCATTGATATGTCAAGATTACATGAGAATTTTGCTGGAATTTTCGATGTCATTTTCTAATTGATTGATAATTTTCTTCTCTATTGGCTCATTTGGTGACATGGTGTGATACATGTTGGTAATTCATTTGTGAAACTCTCATAGTATATTGAATGGATGTAAAATTTGGTATGAGGATTGTAGACACATTTTAGGACATTGTGGTTTTGATCCCATTCATTTCTTAATTGTTGTCACTTATTTATGATTTTTGGAAGTTGATGCTTATGTGGATGCCATGAATTGGCTTGTATAAATGTGTCTAAACTTCTTGAATTTCATTGACCTACTTTCTTTTGTCCAATTGAGCTGAAAATTGACATGCTATACATTGAATGTGTCCTGTTAAGGTGTGAATTTTTGTGGAATTAATTGAATTGTTTTGGTATGCTTTTGATTGAGTTAGTTCTGTTTGGTCATTTGAAGTTGCAAATTGCATGTTTGATGTTAAATTGTGCATGAAATGATAATGGTGATTGATATGAGCATGGGACCAATTGAATTTGCTTTTGATTTGTTTGAATATGATTTTGGATGAGTTGCACTTGCTGTTTAGGATTTTTCATTCCCTTTGGACCCTAGGCTTGGCCTAGTGGTCTAGTTTCTCACATTTGGTTTGGATTTTCAGGTTGAAATGCAAAAGGCTTAAGGAGATAAATGCAAGTTGCAAATTGAATTTGTTTGATGTTGTAAACTAACTTGTTTTGTGTTGTAGGTTTGATGCTTGAGTTTGAGCTCATGGCTTGCACTTATGTGCATTAACTTGTGTTGTCTGTATAGATTGACTTTTGCTGTTTATTGTTGGTTTGTCTGAGTACTGATGATACTTGATTGATTTCAGGTAAATTTAGTCGCTTACAGTTCTTTAAGAACTTGCTTGCTGTTGCTTGGTTTCTAAACCAGTTGAGGTAGAATCTCTATACTTCATGTAGTCTGGAAGACCTGGCCTGTTACTTGGCCAGGCAACTGTCTGAAGTCCTCCTTAAGAGGCGATGTTTGTGTTTGTTTACTTTTGTGCCAAGCAGGTAAAGACCTCTATGAGGCAATTGGCGGAACCCAAGGGATATGCAATCTATCCCCCGCTATTCTGTTGAGTCGTCCCTCTGCTCACACCACTGTGTAGATGCATTGGGGCACAAACCCAAGATCTTGTACTTTGTACAGTTGTGTCAGAGTCTTTGAGCGTAGAAGGGTCCCTCCATTCTGGACCCACACTCCTTTGTCTGAAGCTCTCCCTGGCCAGGGATAAGAGCTGTGAAGTCTGATCTTCACTCACCTTTCATCAGCTTCACCTTAGCCCCTCAATGGCAAGGTTAAGAGCTAACTCTACCTTGTACAGATGACTTGCCTCGGCAGTCCACCCTTGTTTGAGCCTCACTTGACTGGATATAGTGTGTGCTATGTGAAATGTTTGTTTTATTTTGATTGATGCTTGCATGCTTGCTTTCTTCCTGGTTAGGATTAGCTTGCTGTTGTGCAAGTAGGTAGAAACCACAACATAGGGCAATGATGCATGATAACACTAGGCTCGAGTACAGCTCCCTGGTAGTGTGTCTCCCCTTGGTTTCTGGCTAGAATTTCTTTCCCTTTCAGGGGAACTACATCGCCCTGATCCTCGTTCCAGACGAGGTATGTAGGCAGGAGACCGTGCGAGGTCTCTCCGGGCACTTTTTTTTCCTTTTTTGTGTGTGTGCTTGACAGTTATAGGCTCGAGTTCCCGACTCCCTATCAACTTGTTTGGTTGTTGTGTGCTTGGAAGCTGATGTAAGTCCATCGAGTGGCATTCGGATTCCAGTGTGCGTGTGTTTGGTTCGGATGCCGATGTAAGTCCAGTGATTGGCTTTCGGGCTCCACGTTTGCCTTCTTATGTGTGTTTTGGTTCGGATGCTGATGTAAGTCCAGTGATTGGCATTCAGGCTCCATGTTTGCCTGTTTGGGTGTTTGTGTTGTTTGGCGTGCGTGAGCCGAACTACGGCAGCTCTGATTCTCGTTCCAGACGAGATACGTAGGCATAGGATGCGATGTCCTATCGAGCTCTCTTCCTCTTAACCCCATCTGTGTTGTCTTCGGTGCGAGTGTGTGTGTGGTGTTTTAGCAACCTTTTCTTTTCTTAGAGCGTGGATCCCGTCGAGTACGACGGACGTGAGGGGTGCTAATACCTTCCCCTTGCGTAACCGACTCCCTTACCCTTTCTCTTTGGTCGCGAGACCATGCTTTTTCCAGGTTTCTCTGAGCGTTTCCTTTCCCTATCTTGGGATAAATAACGCGCAGTGGCGGCTCTGTGTTGTGAGAAAATTCTTTACCTTGAATTAATTTTTAATGATAGCAAATTGTGTGATCATCATCCAAATGTTGGTTGTGCATTACATTACATGATACATTTGTGTTTTATTATGTTTTTCATCCCACTATATTGTTGCATAACTATACATATAGACCTACATTGATACTTTCCTTAAAATAACAATTAAAATGCATTTTGTGTCAGTATGCATCAATACATAAGCCTCTGCATCGATACATACAGCATGTGATAAATCACAAAACATTTTTGTTCAGTATGCATCGATGCATACGAGTCATACATCAATACATTAAAGGCAAAAGACTCTATGCATCGATCCACACGATCCCTGCATCGATACATGACTAATTGAAACAGCCTGTGTATCAATACATACGCATCAGGCA
This sequence comes from Lathyrus oleraceus, assembly GCF_024323335.1. Taxonomy (NCBI): domain Eukaryota; kingdom Viridiplantae; phylum Streptophyta; class Magnoliopsida; order Fabales; family Fabaceae; genus Lathyrus; species Lathyrus oleraceus. Next base: position 332,140,867 of record NC_066582.1, read on the forward strand.
TCGATACATACTAGTGAAATAATCACATGCATCGATACACACGACTTTTGCATCGATACATGATTAATCAATTTCACCAAATTTCACATATCTTACAGTATGCATCGATGCACACTCTTATGTATCAATACATAAAGCTGTTTTGTGGTATAACAGTAACTGTTTTGCAGCATATATAAGACAGGTTATAACAGCAGTGCAACACACGAATTCATTGAGGGAAAACAATTGAACACAAGATCAAAAGCAATGTTGGAGCAATTGTTTGAGAGCAATTAGAAACCTGAAAGAGACTTCATCTTCTTCATCTTCTCAATCACTTTTCTTCAAGAACATTTACACATAACCATTCTTGTTCTTTGGATTAAAGAAGCATCGAGATAACGTTCAGTGGTACGATCAAGGATCTAGCTGTGGTTTGCAGTGGAACGATCGAGGATCTAGCTGAGTTGAAGATTGAAGGGGGTTTCTAGGAAAAACCTACTGGTTTGTCCTTCAAGAACTGGAGTGTTCTTGAGGGTTTGGGAGTCACGTTTGCAGAACATATTCAGCCGCAGCGTTGCGTTTGGAGATCGGGGGATTTCGCAAGCAGGTCGTGGAACCGGTGAATTGTTTGCAATTTCGTGCAGGAAAATCTTGATCGTGCTTAGATCAAGTGAAGGTTCATACAAGAAGAAGTTCTTAGAGTTTAGAATTCTGTCTTTGTATCATAACCTTGTATCAACGGATTCGGCAAAAATTGATAATCAAAGTTCTCAATTTCATTTGAAATTGAGAGGGAGACGTACCCACACGCGAGGACGACGTGGGGAACTTCCTTACCAAATCTCTGCGTATCGTATTCTTACCTTACTCCTCTTTACGTTTTAAAACTGTTTTCGCAATTTCAGTTAGTGTGTGGTGATTGTTCCTCTTGCAAGACAGCAGTGGCAAGAAAACTTTTAATCAAACTCCATTGCTGTTTATCATCGATCACATACACACCAACTGTTTGACAAAACGGTTAGCTAGATTTTATTCATTGGAAATAGACTTTAATGATAAGTGTATTCAATTAGTTAAAATTCTGGTGTGAATTGTTTCTGTCATTCTCATTAAAATCCAGCAATTAAACTTGTGTGTCCGGCTTTCTAGTAGCGGTTCAGAATAGACGGAAGTCGATTCGGGACTGATTTTTCCGCCAACTTTGAAAACTCTGATAAAATTTCAAATCCGTTAAATTTCAAAGAGGTGATCTATTCACCCCCCCTCTCGATCACTAGCCACACCGTCTAACAAGTGGTATCAGAGCGCCGGTTCGCTGGTGCTCTGTGGCTGCCTGTAACAGTATGGATTCTGAACCAAAGGGGGCGTATAATAGAGCGCCTATTTTCAACGGTGAAAATTACGGCTACTGGAAAGACTGCATGCGAGTTCATATAAATTCTGTGGATAGGCTAGTATGGGCTGCCATTGAAAACGGTCCGTTTCAAATTACTATGACTAATGCAGCTGGCGCCATAGTACCTAAACCAGAAGATGATTGGAATGAGAAAGATGAGAAAAAGTGGTCGTGTGATTGGAGAGCTCGAAACATGTTAATTTCAGCACTTGGTGTTGATGAGTATTATCGAGTATCCCATTGCACGACAGCTAAAGAAATGTGGGATGCTTTAGAAGTTGCCCATGAGGGTACTACTGAAGTAAAACAGTCCCACATTAACACACTCAATCAAGAGTTTGAGCTCTTTCGCATGAAACAAGGAGAATCCATCTCCGACATGCAAAAGAGATTCACTCATCTAACTAACCGATTGAATGCTCTTGGAAAACCTATTTCCAATGAAATTGCTACTAATAAAATTCTCAGGTGTCTTAGCAGGGAGTGGCAACCTAAAGTAACAACAATCAAGGAAGCCAACGATCTAACAAGACTTACGATTACAACTTTGTTTGGAAAGCTGGAAGAACATCATCAAGCATTGGAAAGTCTTGAAAAATATGAGAACAAAAGTAAGAAGGAAAAGGAGAAGAAAAGAGACAAAGAGGGAGAGAAGAAGCCAATAGCTCTTGTGGCCTCTAGCTCTAAGTCCTCACGAAAAGAGCAAAGCGACAATGATTCAAGTAGTGACAAAGACTCGGATGATGAGGAAATGGGACTGTTTGTAAGGAGATACAATAGATTCATTCGAAAGAATGGAGTCAAGCATTCCGACAAAAATCTCATGAAGTTTCGAAAACAATCTACAAATTCGAAACAAGAAGAGAACAAGAAGAGTAGAGGAAGAGGATCCTGTTTTAATTGTGGTAAATCTGGACATTATAAAACGGATTGTCCTATAAAGTATAAGGATCAAAGAAAGGATTCACCAAAAGGGTACAGCAAACAAAGAAGAGCGTACATTGCATGGGAAAGTGATAGCGATTCATCAAGCACACAAAGCTCAAGTGATGATGATGAAGCAGCAAATCTGTGCCTTATGGCTCACACAAAAAATCTGTCCTACCACAAGAAGAAAAACAATGACAAAAAGGTAAAACAAGCCTACTACAATAATTTCTCTTCTATGTCTTTTTTGGAACTAAAAATAGCTTTTGAAAAACTGCATAACGAAGCTGTAGATGCTTTTAAAAGACTATCTTCCGACAAACATATTTTTTCATTTTTTGGAAGGTAAAGTAAACAAAGCTGAAATTGAGTTAGAAGCGTTGAAAGCTAGTATTGCAGAAAATTCAAAAATTATTGACATTGAAGGATGTAGTAGAGTTAGGTATTGTGACGCTTGTTATATTTGGCAAAAAGAGGTAAACACTCTTAAGGTCAAATTAGAGAAAATGCTACAACCTAAAGTTACTTATGCCGTTGACCCCAAGTTGTTTAAGAAGTCATTGAATCCTCCATATGCAAAATACTCTTTTATTCTAAAGGATTCAATGAACAAGAAACAACAAACACATCATCATGGTCTATGTCATTATTGTTGCCATGCTGGCCATACCATTGAGAAATGCAAATTTAGGAGATTTCTTGTCCCTAAAGGCATTTATCAATGGAAGCCAAAAGGCAACCATATTAGCACTTACCCACTTGGACCCAATGAAAATTGGGTACCAACTTCTCTCTTTTGATTTTGTAGGATGAGTGCCTTGCCTCCGCAGATAGAAGGTGGTTTCTTGACAGCGGCTGCTCGAGGCACATGACCGGTGACATATCGCTCTTTATAGACTTCAAGGCAAAGAAGAAGGGATATGTCACTTATGGAGACAACAACAAAGGAGCTATACTCGGCAAAGGTAGTGTAGGTAATCCCTCCACCACTACTATTTCAAATGTCCATTTAGTTGAGGGACTTAAACACAATTTGTTAAGCATAAGTCAACTATGCGACATGGGCTATAAAGTGTCGTTTATAAAAACTTGCTGCATAATTGAACATGTTGAACAAAACATTGTGTTTAAGGGTGTAAGAGTAAACAATATCTATATGCTTGACTTGTTTGATGTACCTTTAACAAATACTAAATGTCTAGTCACCTTGAATGATGATTCTTGGCTTTGGCATAGACGTTTAGCGCATGTTAACTTCGATTTGCTAAATAAGGTTGTATCTAAGGATCTAGTAGTCGGTCTACCAAAAATAAAATTTTCAAAAGACCACCTATGTGACGCGTGCCAAATGGGAAAGCAAACAAGGGTGTCTTTTAAATCAAAAAATGTAATTTCAACTTCACGACCCCTTGAGCTTCTCCATATGGACCTCTTTGGACCTTCTAGGACAAAAAGCCTAGGTGGAAATTACTATGGCTTTGTAATAGTTGATGACTACTCTAGATTCACTTGGACTATATTCCTTCATAGCAAAGATGAAACTTTTTCTGCTTTTAAAAATTTTGCAAATCTGTCCCAAAACAAAATGAACTCCAAAATAGTTACAATTCGTAGCGATCATGGTGGTGAGTTTCAAAATTATCACTTTGAGAAGTTTTGTGACAAGTATGGTATTGAGCATAACTTTTCAGCCCTTCGCACTCCACAACAAAATGGCGTTGTGGAGCGTAAAAATCGTGTTTTAGAGGAGTTGGCAAGAACAATGCTTAATGAGGGTGGATTACCAAAATACTTTTGGGCTGATGCTGTCAGCACAGCCTGTTACGTTCTAAACAGAATCTCAATTCCCCCTATTTTAAACAAAACTCCTTATGAACTTTTGAAAGGAAGAAAACCAAACTTGTCACATCTTCACGTATTCGGTTGTAAATGTTTTGTTTTGAATAACGGTAAGGAAAACATTGGGAAGTTTGATGCAAAAGCGGATGAAGGTATCTTTCTTGGTTACTCACTGTCAAGTAAAGCATATAGAGTGTATAATAAGCGTTTACTTACTGTTGAAGAATCTGTTCATGTTTCTTTTGATGAGTCTTATCCGAAAAATGTCGGAAAAGGTATTTCTTTTGATGACGCAGGTGTATCTACAGAAGACATACTCAAGGAAGCTGTTGAGGAAACTGATCAGTCCAAAACAGCTGCCCATGAGAAGGAGGAAGATACTAGTCATGAAGAAATTGAGGAAGAAAAGACAGCTGAAGTGAATGATCTTCCAACAGCTTGGAGATCCTCAAAAGACCATCCCATTGACAACATCTTGGGAGACATTTCAAAGGGAGTAATGACTCGTTCTAAGATAAGTAATTTTTGTTCTCACTTCGCGTTTGTTTCACAAGTAGAACCTAAGAATGCCAAAGAGGCCTTGATTGATGAATTTTGGCTAATGGCCATGCAAGAAGAGCTTAATCAATTTAAAAGAAATGACGTTTGGGAACTTGTCCCTCGTCCGCGAGATCATCATATCATAGGCACTAAGTGGGTTTTTAGGAACAAGCTTGATGAAAACGGAGTGATTACTAGGAACAAGGCATGTTTAGTAGCACAAGGGTATAACCAAGAGGAGGGCATAGACTATGAGGAAACTTATGCTCCAGTTGCTCGCCTTGAAGCTATACGTCTTTTGCTTGCCTATGCGTGTTCTAAGGATTTTAAGCTTTACCAAATGGACGTAAAGAGTGCCTTTCTCAATGGTGTCATAAATGAAGAAGTATATGTTTCACAACCTCCTGGTTTTGAAAATGCTGAAAATCCAGATCATGTTTACAAATTAAAACGAGCTTTGTATGGTCTTAAACAAGCCCCTCGGGTTTGGTATGAAAGGCTTAGCAAATTCCTAATTGATCATGGATATTCAAGAGGTAAAGTGGACAATACTCTCTTTATTAAACACAAAGGGAAGCACATTCTTTTAGTTCAAGTTTATGTCGACGATATTATATTTGGTTCAACTAACATACACTTGGTCGAAGAATTTTCTAAGGTTATGCAGGGTGAATTTGAGATGAGTCTAATGGGGGAGCTGAACTACTTCTTAGGACTGCAAATAAAGCAACTTGATGAGGGTACAACAGTATGTCAAACAAAATACTGCAGAGAACTACTCAAGCGCTTTGGAATGAATGACTCAAAATCAATCGACACCCCAATGCCTACCCACGGAAATCTAGATAAGGATGAGCACGGTAAGTGTGTAGATGTAAAAAGGTTCAGAGGTATGATTGGATCTCTCTTGTATCTTTCTGCTTCTAGACCTGACATCATGTTTAGTGTTTGTATGTGTGCACGCTATCAATCAAATCCTAAGGAATCGCACCTAAAAGCGGTGAAGCGCATATTTAGATATCTTCACGGAACACCTAAATATGGGCTTTGGTATTCCAAAGGAAGTGATTGTAGCTTAGTAGGGTACTCCGATTCTGATTTTGCTGGCTGCAAATCAGATAGGAAAAGCACAAGTGGTACATGTCACCTGTTTTCAAACTCCTTGGTCAGTTGGCATAGCAAAAAGCAAGTTTCTGTGGCTTTGTCAACTGCAGAGGCAGAATACGTTGCAGTCGGTAGTTGTTGCGCTCAGATTTTATGGCTGAAACAGCAACTACAAGACTTCAACATTCAACTCAAACGTATTCCTATCAAATGTGACAACACTAGTGCCATAAACCTTACAAAAAACCCTGTTTTACACTCACGCACTAAACACGTAGAGATTAGACATCATTTCCTTCGTGATCATGTTGAAAAAGAAGACGTTGTCTTTGAGCACGTTGATTCCAAAAATCAGCTTGCTGATATTTTCACTAAACCGTTGGCAACGGAACCTTTCTTCAACATTCGTCGCGAATTGGGAATCTTAGATCTTTCTCAATTGATGTCATAAGCATGTTACCTCTTAATTATATTATGCCTCACCATGGTTGATAAAAGCTGTTTTAGATGTCAATTATCCATCACAAGAGTTCTCCAACAGAGGTAATATCAATCCTTTCTACAATTTTCTTATTGCTAAGTCATTGTGTATGTTAGAACAAATGTTCTTACTCTAGTTGATATAAAATTTGATTGCATATACTCCTTGTCTATATTGTGTGCACATTAACAATCTGACTTCTGAATCTCTGTTGAGCATAATCATCATGACATAGTGCATAATGCATATTCATACTGCATTAGAATTCATTAAAATCTAGTTCAGCATCAGTATGCATCGACACAAACGAAGCATGCATCGACCCATACATTCTGAAATTCAAATTTTTTAAAAACTGCTTCAGGATGCATCGATGCATCCATCGCATGTATCGATACACATGCCAATTGTGAATATTTGGCATCGACGCATGACCATCTGCATCGATACATACTGATGCTATCTGAATTAAATGCATTTCTTTCTCTCTCATGCATCGACACATCAGCCAATCATATCACTTCCTATCTCAAGACTTCATATCATCTGCCCTCAAAAACCCCAAAACCAGTGGCTAACCCTAATCCTCCTCATCTTCACTCTCTCTCCAAAACCCTAAATCTCACATCACCATGCCTCCACGCACTATTCCAGCCAGAGCCAAAGGAAAAGGAAAGGGAAAGGAAACAGCCGGTACATCTCAGCAACCACCAGACGTTCCTTCAAATGCCTTAGAGCTACTTCATCCTGCTGTTGCTGCTGAATTTGAGGAATCCTTCAAGACAAGGTTAGTCATGAAACCTCACGTTTTTGATAAAACAGATGCTATTCACCTACACCTAAATGAAGTGGTTGAACTCTTACATGCACAAAGACTTGGGTCATTTCTGTCCACAAAGGATGATTATCATGAGGATTTCATTCGGGTCTTTTATGCTGGCTTACAAACTGGTAGAGGCTATATGTTCCGGTGTTCTATCGGAGTCAGAACATATACCTTTGAAGCCTCTGATTGGGAAACGGTATTTCAAATGCCGCCTCCGTCGATGGCTTTCAAGTGCTGGCATGACCTGCATTTTGATCCTGAATTTGACATGAAGGACTTTACTCCATCTATCTTAAAGATAGACAGACCGTTGAGTGATGATGAACACGTCACGTCTGGTATGATCAAGCAAACTCCGCGTATTCTTCACTGGATTATTACACATATTCTGCGTCCAACAAACAGTGGACATTCGCGGTTGGACAGGCCCAGCATACATCTTCTCTACATTTTGCAAAATAAGGTGCTCTTAAATTGGGCTAATTACTTTGTAAAACGTCTATTTTTCGTGCGAGACAGCTCCAAGAATGTGGCTCTAGGTTATGCCTCTCAAATAATGAAAATTCTTAAGTTTTGGAAAGTTGCAATACCTATTGTTCCTCTCCTATCTCCATCTGCTGCTCAAGAGTTTGACTCTGCCACTCTATCGCATATGGGATATCGGTGGGACAAGGACCGCAAATGTTTCTATTTCTTCGAAAGAAAATCCAAAACCAGAATTTACAACTTTGACGTGCCCTCGGAACGCATCCATGTTGCTGAAGATCAGCCTGATGAAGAAATGCAGGATGCGGCTGAAACAGATGCACCACAAGCTGAGGCCAATGCTGGTTGGGGTGATTGGGTGCCACGAAGGTGGTCTCCTACCAACTATGTACCTGAACCCATAGCCCCTCCATTCTCCGGTGGTACTTCAGCCTCAACACCAAATGCGGACATCACTCACATGCTTCAACAGATGGAAATTGTCAACAAAGAACGCCATGAAGAAGCACGGTACTGGCATGTTCAACAATTTGAATGGCACAACGAGCATCGGGACTGGCATGATGAGCATACACGGATGTATCAAAATCAACACGCCTGGCACCAAGACTTGGTTAAATGGCATCAGGTTTTCTACAACGAAATGTCCGGCTTTATGGATGACTGCCGTGAAAATCCTGGCATTATGGACAGCTTTAGAAGCATTGAAGTTCAGAACCGATTTAGGCAATACTCATTCATGGGCCAAAATCCAGACACAATGCCTCCTCCTCCGCCTCCGCCAAGCTATAGAGATCCTGACAGACATGATGAGGAGTCCTGTGGTGGCCACAATCCAAATTAACCCACCATCATTTCATCTCACTGCATTTCATTTCAACTTGCTCAAGTTTTATTTTGTTGCACAATATATGGTTTAGCTTATGTAACTCTTAAACTCGTTCGAATATTTAAATGCTTTTCTCTTTCTGTTTATCTCTATTGTTATTTCCCTTATTTGAAGCTTCATTCTTTGTGATTGATAGCCTGTTATCCTTTTTTTGCCATGTCCTGCTACACTATGCTACCTTGATGATTCTGTTTCTTCCTCTTTTTGATGTTGACAAAGGGGGAGAAAATGCAGATATGCACAAACTCAGGGGGAGTATCACACATCTTGCCAAGAATTTGCCATCATCAAAAAGGGGGAGTTTGTGAGAAAATTCTTTACCTTGAATTAATTTTTAATGATAGCAAATTGTGTGATCATCATCCAAATGTTGGTTGTGCATTACATTACATGATACATTTGTGTTTTATTATGTTTTTCATCCCACTATATTGTTGCATAACTATACATATAGACCTACATTGATACTTTCCTTAAAATAACAATTAAAATGCATTTTGTGTCAGTATGCATCAATACATAAGCCTCTGCATCGATACATACAGCATGTGATAAATCACAAAACATTTTTGTTCAGTATGCATCGATGCATACGAGTCATGCATCAATACATGAAAGGCAAAAGACTCTATGCATCGATCCACACGATCCCTGCATCGATACATGACTAATTGAAACAGCCTGTGTATCAATACATACGCATCAGGCATCGATACATACTAGTGAAATAATCACATGCATCGATACACACGACTTTTGCATCGATACATGATTAATCAATTTCACCAAAATTTCACATATCTTACAGTATGCATCGATGCACACTCTTATGTATCAATACATAAAGCTGTTTTGTGGTATAACAGTAACTGTTTTGCAGCATATATAAGACAGGTTATAACAGCAGTGCAACACACGAATTCATTGAGGGAAAACAATTGAACACAAGATCAAAAGCAGTGTTGGAGCAATTGTTTGAGAGCAATTAGAAACCTGAAAGAGACTTCATCTTCTTCATCTTCTCAATCACTTTTCTTCAAGAACATTTACACATAACCATTCTTGTTCTTTGGATTAAAGAAGCATCGAGATAACGTTCAGTGGTACGATCAAGGATCTAGCTGTGGTTTGCAGTGGAACGATCGAGGATCTAGCTGAGTTGAAGATTGAAGGGGGTTTCTAGGAAAAACCTACTGGTTTGTCCTTCAAGAACTGGAGTGTTCTTGAGGGTTTGGGAGTCACGTTTGCAGAACATATTCAGCCGCACCGTTGCGTTTGGAGATCGGGGGATTTCGCAAGCAGGTCGTGGAACCGGTGAATTGTTTGCAATTTCGTGCAGGAAAATCTTGATCGTGCTCAGATCAAGTGAAGGTTCATACAAGAAGAAGTTCTTAGAGTTTAGAGTTCTGTCTTTGTATCATAACCTTGTATCAACGGATTCGGCAAAAATTGATAATCAAAGTTCTCAATTTCATTTGAAATTGAGAGGGAGACGTACCCACACGCGAGGACGACGTGGGGAACTTCCTTACCAAATCTCTACGTATCGTATTCTTACCTTACTCCTCTTTACGTTTTAAAACTGTTTTCGCAATTTCAGTTAGTGTGTGGTGATTGTTCCTGTTGCAAGACAGCAGTGGCAAGAAAACTTTTAATCAAACTCCATTGCTGTTTATCATCGATCACATACACACCAACTGTTTGACAAAACGGTTAGCTAGATTTTATTCATTGGAAATAGACTTTAATGATAAGTGTATTCAATTAGTTAAAATTCTGGTGTGAATTGTTTCTGTCATTCTCATTAAAATCCAGCAATTAAACTTGTGTGTCCGGCTTTCTAGTAGCGGTTCAGAATAGACGGAAGTCGATTCGGGACTGATTTTTCCGCCAACTTTGAAAACTCTGATAAAATTTCAAATCCGTTAAATTTCAAAGAGGTGATCTATTCACCCCCCCCCCTCTCGATCACTAGCCACACCGTCTAACATGTGTTGTTTTTTTGTTTCAGCTCGCCGGTTGTTTTTCGCGGATGCGACAAGCATGAACACCCAATAAACAAGCAACCTACAAAAGCTAGGAGGGACTCGCTTAGGGAAACCGGGTCCCCAGCAGAGTCGCCAGCTGTCGCAACCTACCTGCGAAAAAAAAATAACCGGCGAAAAAGAAAAGACAGAAGAGTCGCCACTGTGCGTTATTTATCCCAAAGGAGGGAAAGGAAACGCTCGAAGTAAACATGGAAAAAGGAAAGGAAAAGACAAGGTCTCGCAACCAGATCTTGGGTTCGGGAGTCGGTTATGCGAAGGGAAGGTATTAGCACCCCTACGCATCCGTAGTACTCTACGGGATCCACTCTTGTAGTTCTTGTCTAAAGGGTGTGGGTTTATCTAATGTACTATTTACTAAAAGAGGGGTCAAAAGAAAATGACTCGCATGGTTTAAAGAGGAGTATGCTCGCTAAGACATCGCATCTTATGCCTACGTATCTCATCTGGAATGAGAATCAGAGGAAGCCATAGTTCGGTTAACTACGGGTTAAGGGTTGTGTTTTAGGCGAACGACGTTACTACGCAATCTACCGGATGCTCGACCTTTGGAGATTTACTCGCCTGTAGTAGAAGGAGTTAACGTGTTATTAGGAGAAGAAAATTCAATGAGTTTGTTTGTGTTTTAGGAACGCTCATGCAAAAGGGGTAATGAGGATAAGACCTCATAGCTCTTAACCCTGGACAGGGTGAGCTCATGACAAAAAGTGGGGGTTCAGAAAGGTGGAACCCTCTCCACTGACTGACCGGACAAAAGATCTGGGGTTTTTGTTCTGAAGCATCGACACGTAGTGTGATCTTAAAGAACGACGCACTGAATAACGGGGATTGATTACTAATCCCTTTTATCCGTCAATTGCCTCTTCGGAGGTCTTTAGGCAAAAAAGTAGTAAAATGCGGGAAAGATAAAGGGGGTTAAGAGATCTACCACATGGATAAAGATCCGAAGCAACAGAAAATAAAGAAATAAGAAACCCAGAGATCTCCCAAGCTAGCACCATCAAAGAAAGCGAGTCGGTACAGGTAATCGGAATAAACCTCCAGGTGGTATCCCACAAATAAAGTGGAACACCAGGCAAGCCATCTCTGCAAGAGTCATATGAGCCCTCACAAAACAAAACTCAACAAACAGGTTAGAGAAACAAGATAGGGTAATCAAGAGTTGCCCCCAAATCAAAATGTAACCACATGAATCATGCCATTAAAATTCACAAAAAGCAACCAAGGGTAGGAGGCCTAAACCTCTTGTTAAACACATGCATCAAAAGGGTATCAAATTCACCCATAATACCTCATACATTCAGAGCATTCAAATTAAAAGCATAAAGTAATGGGAATAAGGCAAACCTGACTGGAGAGATCGAATGAAATTGAATTGCCCGGTTGGGTTTGCAAAGCAATCTGAGGGTTTATATGAGATGGAATTGGTTCTTTGCCGATGAGTTTGTTTCAGTCTCTGGAGGTTGCTCTGAACTCTGTTAGCTCTTCTCTCACTATCTTTTTCCCAGCCAGGGTAATAGGAATAAAATGCCCTTTTGTTTCACTGAAACTCTGAATTTATAACCTGATTTTTGTGGACCTGTGGGCTCAGATGAGAGAGGCCCAAGTCCAAAAAATTTCTGTTATATTTTATTTATTTATTATTTTTTTTTCATTTTTTTTTTTGTTTTTTTTTTCTTTTTTGCTTTTTTTTTTCAAAACACGTGGGCTTCGCCTAGCGAGCATGACAGTTCAAGAAATTCCTCTGAGCGTAGGTGATTCTGGTGGCTTTTCTTGGGACTCGCTAGGCGACCCATTCTGCTCGCCTAGCGAGCATGACAGCTCATGAACAAACTTTTGCTCCTTCAAGATTAACGTTTTGACTGACGAATAGACCCCTGTTGGAAGTAACTCAAGTCTTTCCCTTGTGTTGACTGATCATCTAAATAGAACCCACAAAGTGTCCTGGATGATGTTCAAGCTTCTTGGAGCTAATCCCGATTGCTATGATGAAATGCAATGTATCTAATTCTGATTGATAATGATGAAATGCAATGTGAAATGTTAAATGACCTAAAAATGAATGCATGAATGAGGAGGGAAAATTTTGGGGTGTTACAGTATGTTTTAGGAGTATGGTTCATAATACCATATCTCTAACATGCATTAACACTAAAATTTCTATTGCCCGACCTCAAATAGTTGTGACTTTTACATAAGTCCAATTATGATTGCTTCATATAGCGCTAAATTTTGACCCAAAAGCATGGAATTCTAGTAAGTGAGATTGTAAGTCTCCCCCCTTTCATGGTATTGTGTGGAAACTTAGCCTTTTTTCCTTCCTTTGGAAGATGTCTTGGCTCAAGAATCCATGCTTGTGAATAGTGGGTTGAGTGTTCTCTAAAGAATGAGTTAAACAACAAAAGCAGAAGCAACACTAACTTCTAATCAACTAACATTCAACTAACATTTAATTTCAAGCTCTTTACTTTTATGTACTTTAAACTCAAGTCTTTATTCATTTTCCATTATTCATACCATTTAACTTGTTTATTTTAATGCCATTTTCACTTTGCTCACTTGAGCTTTATTTTGTGATTATATTGTGATTGTATATACTTGTTTGTGTGTCTTGTTTGGTTTTGTAGTCTTTTGACCTTAATGTACATAATAACAACAAAAACTCTAAAAAAGATTTGTGTGGACTGTTGGATTTGATCTGAGACATTGTACTTAGAGTTAGGAAACACTCCCTATGTAAAAGGACTTGGCCAATGCCAACTTTTCTGAAACCAAATGCTTGTGAAGTGAACTTTCATCAGATGCAAGTATTGAGACCCCTTTTTGAGTTCATCTGCTACATGATCTTGATGAAGTTGTTACTTTGACCCTGTGTCTAATGCCTATCTCTGAGCCATTCAAGGTGTATGTCATCTAGTACATAGGAGATTCAGAAGAAGATCATGGAGTTTCTAAGCTTGGATGTGGCTATCTTTATTTGATGCCTTGCTCTTCATCTTGCTATTTGTGTATTGATATTTTCTGATTCTAAAGTCCAAGGGAAATTCGGTTTTCTATATGACATTCTTGTCTATTGGATTGCATCCCATTGGTCAGAACTTTTCAACTCTTAACTTTTAAGTTTTCGCTTAGGATTAGTCGCTTAATCTCCTCCCACTTCTTTAATTTCAAATCTCTCCCCCCCTTTCAAAATCTTATTTGCTTGTGATTTCTAAACTTAGACCTTGTTGCAAATTAGAAACTTTAGCCTCATGCCATTGCATTTTCAAACTCTTTTCTTAATCAAACTTGTAAATGAACTTAACTATACTTGACTTAAAATTTCAAAAGACAAAAAGAACTAACACTCATTCAAACCTCTTTAGGCCTTTTGTGCCTTTGTTAAACTTAAACTTTTGTTAAAAGCAACTCATTCACTTTGAATTTTTTACCAGGAACTATGAGGTTTTGATCCCTCATTTTATGTTGGTACGTAGGCACAAGTCCGAAGGTCTTGTCAAACACAAACATATAATTGATGAATTCTTTTCTCATCCCCACACTCTATTTATTGCAAACATATTTTATACCAAAACACATGTACACACAAAAAAGGCTCCCTAGGAGTACCTAAGACACTTTGGGTGCTAAGACCTTCCCTCTGTGTAACCAACCCCCTTACCTGTAATCTCTGGCATTTTGTTAGTTTTGATTTGAAAACTTCTTATGTTTTGGGTTTTCTTCGTACTTTTCCCTTTTCCCTTGGAAACAATAAAAGTGTGGTGGCGACTCTGGTTTTACTGATGGTCATGAATTAGCCGCTACACCCATAAAGCCCAATCATACTTGGCACAATTCATAAACATTGCATTTGCATATTCCCAAGCAGCCTAAACATACATCGACATTTTGCATATATAACATTGCATCATAAGTTTACTCATTAAATCGTATTCCAATTTTACTCAAGAACAATTCCTCATTTTTCCCCAGTTGTTGCTAGGGATTTTCATTACAAAATTCAAAATTTATTTCCCATTCGTCGCTATGGACTGTATACATCAACTTCCGACCTTCCCAGCCGTTGCTAGGATTGTCTTAATCAGATTTCAAAACTTCCCCAGCAGTTGCTAGGGATTTTCCCTAATAGAGTCAGGTATCCCAATTGTGGTTAGGAATCATCACTCAACAATTTTTTATTCCCCACAGAGTCGTACGTTCCATCCGTTGCTAGGAATCATCACCTTCAAACACTCCCCCTACAAGAATCAGATATTCCAATCGTTGCTAGGAATCATCGCTGAACTTTATTTCGTCCCCAACCTGAGTCAGGTATTCCAATCATTGTTGAGAGTTGTCACTAAACTATTTGGTTTCCCCTAGCACCAGTCAGGTATTCCAGTTGTTGCTAGGAATCATCATTAAACTTCTTCTCCCCATCAGAGTCAGGTATTCTAGTTGTTGCTAAGAATCGTCACTGCACCTCTTTTCTCTCTCTAGCAGAGTCAAGTATTTTAGCCATTGCTATGAACCATCATTGAAACGAGAGATTATTTCCACAGAGTCAGGTATTATAATCATTTCTAGGAATCACCCCTGAATCTTTGTCATCCCCAGCAGGGTAAGGTATTACAGTCGTTGTTTGGAATCATCATTGAACCTATGGATAACCCGAGTAGATGCCAAGCATTCTAGTTGTTGCTAATAATCATTACTGAATCTAAATTCTCCCAACAGAGTCAGGTATTCCAGCCGTTGCTAAGAATCGGCACTGAACTTTTTCCTCCCCAACCGTTACTAGAGGCAGTCACCCTCTTTTTACGTATGAATTTATACCCAACGGAGTTTCTTTTCTCCATTTTTCTTATTGGAGTTTTTTCAGTACAAGTTCCTCTTTTAAGAGATACTTATGTTGCATAACATACATTACATTGCATATTATACATAATCATCATAACCATATTTTCCCCAGTGAAGTCCACAAAATACCACATTCATTTCCTCAAGCAGATGAACTCATATCAAGATCATTTTCCATCCCGTAAAGACCTTCCCACTTACAATCCCAAAAAAATCTACTCATATCACTTTCATCCTCATTAGGGAATTTTTTTGGTTACTCTTTTAGTATTTAATCCTCTCATACCTTGAAGGCAGTGGAAGCCGTTGCTATCCATACATTCAGGTCCGAGAAGATTAAATAGGGGCAACTATCATACCCTCAAATTCACCCTACCTTCATAATACTCTCCATAAACATAATCATGAGCATATATCCCTCATATATCAGCTCATATGTGTCGCAACGCGAAAAACAACCGGCGAAAAAAAAACAGTTTACAGAGCCGCCACCGACGCTATTCATTCTATGACGGAAAGGAAGCGCATGACTAACCTAAGAAAGGGAAGGGAACGGTCTTACGACCAGAGATTTCAAGGTACGTGAATCGGTTACGCAAGGGGAAGTTACTAGCACCCCTCACGTCCGTCGTACTCGACGGGATCCACGCTCAAAAGAATAGGAAAAGAATAGAATAAGGTTGCTAATAAACTGCTCAAAGAAATTGCATAAACTGGAATGATAAAACAGGTGAAAGAAGATGGAGGAAGGGGACTCGGCAGGATGTCGCGTCCTAGGCCTACGTAGTTCGTCAGAAACAAACATTAGAGTCAACGTAGTTCGGGGGAATGGGAAACATGCTCGCTAGGACATTGCATCCTATGCCTACGTATCTTCTCTGTCCAGAGGAAGAATCAGAGCACTCGTAGCTCGGCTAACGCACGCCGAAACAAAACACCAAAAAAAAACACTGAGACGTCAAAAGGAACACTCAAAAGGAAACAGAATGCCAATACATGGACTTACATCCGACTCCTAACAACAACCAAAACAAAAGGAAATAGAATGCCAATACATGGGCTTATATCCGACTCCTAACAACAAGCAATTGCTAACCCCCGAACACCAAAGGAAAAGGTTATCAGAATGAACCCCAAATGAGTAACCCAATGACGGGTGAACACACACAAAAAGAAAAAGGGTGCCCAGAGAGATTTCGCTCAATCTCCTGCCTATGTATCTCATCTAGTATGAGAATCAGGGTTACGTAGGAGGACTTAACAAGTAACATGCCTCCCTAGGAGGTCTTTGGCACAAATATAAACAATCACAAACAGAGCCTCTTAAGGAGGACTTCCAGCAAAATTCCTGCCAAAAAGGTGACAGGACTTCCAGACTACATGGAGTAAGAAGGTAATTACCTAAGTGGTGTATCAACCACAATCTAAAGCTTAAGCAAAAGCAAAGCTAGCAAGCCACTAATGTACCTGTACAAAAGCTAACCAGTTAATATCTCAATAAAAAAACCAACAGACAACAGTGGAACTTTCCAATATTTACAACTCAATGCAAGACACAAATGCAAGCACTCAAATGAGTTCATCACATAAATTGACCTACAAAACAACAATAGTTAGTCCTCAAAGGTATTTGCATCTCACAAAGTGAGACCAAATCCAACCATCAATGCTAAATGTCCAAACCTGAAACACAAAGCACAATTAGTTCATGTACAAAACACTAGTACAAAGACTAGGTTCAAAACCAAACCAAATGATCAAAACAGAAATCAATCTTTCACATATTGCACATTTAAACATGTCACAAGATGTCCTCAAAAGGACCAACATCAATTCACAAGGCAAATGCATCAAAGGATCAATATAAAGCGAAGGCAAGCAAGTGTACACAAAATGGACAATCAAATTAGAAAATCCAAATCAAAACAGAAATGCATCCAATGTCTATGAATTTTTTTATGTAAGCTATTCATATTATGAACAAACATCATGCATAAAAATCAAATCCAGAAGAGCTCAAATGATAGATGAATAAAAATGCACAAATGCAAGGTCAAAAATGTGACACAAATTGTCACATTATATCTTCATGTCTCCTAAACAGTGATGGCATATGAGAAAAATTCCAAACCAATTCCAAAAATTCATATCACATGTGGAGATTAAGCACACAAAAATTCAGATCAATTGGATCAACAATGAGCATTTCACAAGGCATTGAATGTAACATGTCAATTTGGCACAATGTTCAATCAAAAATCAACAAATAAAAATCCAGAAGACCACAATTCATGAAATTAATACCAAAAAATAATAGACATTAAAACAAGACTATGAAAAAAAAATGGACTCAATTTGGACTATTTTCCTATTTTTTATGATTTTTTAAAGATGACTAAAATAATATGAAATAATAAGGAAATAAAGAGGGAAATGCAAAATTCAAATAAAACTCAGAATTAATCTCAACCACACGATGAAGCGCGCAAAGCCATCCAGCGGTCCACATTTGAAACCCCAAAACGCACAGTTTTATTAAATTACATGGCAACATAATCAGCAGTCAACAAGATACATGGCATGGTCAAAGGAACGTACACCAATGGAACGCACACGCTAGCAGCATACATGGCACACACCTAGGACTAAATGAAACGCAACGTTTCATTTATCCAATCATCAGCCTAATCATCAGGTCAATAACACGCAAGCATAGTCAAACGAAGCCTGGCCAATGAAACAGACACGCCAACACACACGTGGATCCACAATGGACAAAACCCTAGTGTATCAGACGGCGGCGCCGGTCGTCTTCTCCGACCAACCAGGCGGTGGCGCCGCCGTGCATTTTTGCAGAAATGAATAAAACCTATACCAATCGAAAGATCTTGCCAAACACATTCCAAATATCATACTAGTTTCATCTAATTCATCATGAATTCTCTGGATCGAGCACAAACATATTCATGAGCAAAACTTTAATTCATCACCACATACTCATTTCTCATCCATTTTTAAATCTAAACCTATCAGCATGCTCTACTACAAGAGATCTACACAATGATAACAAGAAATCAGCAAAAGGAGAGGATCAATTTTTTATCACCTGGAAATGCAAGTTGTTGTACACGCGTGATCAAGCTCTCCAAAGTTCCAGATCTTCTCCTCTATGCTTCTGTTGAAGTTTTGTGCAAGAAGAATCCACTGAAACCACTCGAATCTAGCTTAATTGCATAAATCCATTGCCATGGTGAAGCACTCGATCTGCTTGAAAACCAGCTCAATTGAACAATCCAAGGGATGAATCTTGCTCAGAATTACACAAGGATCATGAATATGCAAAGAGATTGAAGGTTTATGTGAAGAAATTTGAAATTCAAAGTGAGAGAAAAATAGGAGGGAAATGGAAAAT
Source organism: Lathyrus oleraceus (assembly GCF_024323335.1). NCBI lineage: Eukaryota > Viridiplantae > Streptophyta > Magnoliopsida > Fabales > Fabaceae > Lathyrus > Lathyrus oleraceus. The sequence goes on from NC_066582.1 coordinate 332,159,636, forward strand.
TCTAGATCTCAAATTCTGTTATGAGCAAATACAGTTAGGGTTTGCTATTTATATGATGTGTTAATGACACTGAAAATCCAAATTAACCATTTGCTAATCATGCTTAGTGAGTTTTTAATCCATTTGCAAAAAATGAATAATGCACCATCATGCCCATGCAACACGTCCAAATTCCCATGCAAAGCCTTGAAATCACTTAATATCAACCAAGGATCATGATGGAAGAATTAATTAGCTTACACCATAAGCCAATTTTGAATTGTGAAAATTGCCTCCAAAATGATCATGTGGAAAATAGTGAGCATACAAACTCTCTCCATGAATGGCAAGGCTTGTTTTGGGAAGTATTGGTCATGAGGAGTATTTTGCAAAAAGAGTGGACCAAATTGGAGTTTTGAATCAAAAGTTATGTCACTTTGAACTTCCATGCACACCTTGTGATCATTTGGCCATAACTTCTCAACCAATCATCATATGGACATGATTTAGGACTTTTTGGAAAGGGGAGACAAATATCTACAACTTTCATGTTCACCAAAAATCCATTTGAAACTTCTTTGATGTTGATAAGTCAAGTTGAATGTGGACCAAAAACATGCCATTTTTGGAAATTTGATATTACAGGTCACTTTCCATTTTTGGAAACTTTTGCCATGACTTCAAAATCTTCAAGATAGATGTTTAGAATGACAAATGGACCTCTTTTGAACATGATTGAGGTGTCTCAACTCATTTCCCCACCTCATAGCCCTCAGTTGACTTCACAGTTGACTTGTTTGGTCCTCAGATGACCTTGAAATGCCCTGATCAGCTTGAGCCTCTACCACTTGGGGAAATTGCTCAAAAATGAAATCCTAGATCATGTAAGCCCCTTATGACACTCATGTGATCCTCACCCCAATAAAATACCTCATCTCCTTGAGAAACCCTAGTTGGAAGAATGTCATTGATTAGGGTTGACCAGAGGTCAAAACCCTAATCCAAAGGAACTTGAGGATAAACTCTGCACCTTTTGATGATGATAGAACCATGATGATGGTAGTATATCCTTGAAATCAAGATAATGCTCAAGACCTTTGAAGGATCAGGAAACCCTAATTGAAGCCCATTGTAGCACCTCAAATTTGCACCTATCATTGTACATATCATCATCATATTAGGTCATAGCATATCATGGTCCATTGCATAGCATTGCATTGCCCCCAGTTGCCTCAAGTGCAAGCAAATCAAGAATTAGGTCAAACTGATCAGGAGATCAGTCAACCAAGCAAGCAAGGTTGTTTCTCAAGGAGCCAAGGCCTTAGGGTTTGTCCATCAAGTTCACATGACTTGGAGGTCCATTTGAAGTGTTTTGGCCAAAGGTTGAATGTTCAGAAGTCATCAGTTCAGGCACAGACAGTCAGAAACCCTAGAAAGTCAAACTTGGTCAACTGTGGTTGATTTTATGGTTTTGATGGATGGATTTGGTTTGAGAGAGCTTATTCATGTCCCAATAGGCCTCATATATCATGGCAAACAATATCATTGAAGAATTTGAAGCCAATCAGAAAAATTCCCAAAATAGAAACTGGACCTGTAATTTTAACTGCCAAAAATGGAAACTTCTTGATCCCAAACTTACATCATGATACAAGCTTCAAATGAATTTTTGCCCAACATGAAAGTTGAAGATCTTGTTCTCCCATTTTCAAAAAGTCCAAGAACTCTCAATTCCCATGCATGGTTGTCAAGATACGATCAAATCATTTTCACAAAATCTTGAACTTCAAAGGGCCATATCTCTCAAACCATTTGGCCAATTTTGGTGGGGTTTTTTCCTACAAACCACATTTCATCTCCTCTTTCCAAAAATATAAATTTCATGCACCAAAACATTGCCAATCAAAATGGCATTTTTGAACCTAGCATGTTTGAATTTCAAGTGAAGTGGAAATTTGGAATTTTGAATTAAGTAATTTCTGTCATAGTGGCCAATTGGAATTGATTTAGGACAGCATTTTTGACTTGCCCAAGGCCCATTTTCGTGCACATGCTATCACATACCACCATTTGGTCAATTTTGGCAAATTAGCAAATTGGTTTGATTTGAGTTAAGCTTGTTTAGCACACTTGGATTAGATGTTAAACAGACCATATATAACATTTTTTCTGTCCAAATTGAACCCTAGCAGTCAGTGTGCAAAACAGATTCATTCATTCTCTCAAATTTCATCACCTTGCCATTTTTCAAAATCTGCAAAACCTCCAAAGAACCACGAGCCACCTTGGTTCTTTCATCACCTGGCCAACATTTGGAGGCGATTTGAAGCATCAAACCCGAGCTGTGCAGCACCCTCATGTTCTGTTTTTCCAAAGCTCCAACAATGGTTAAAATCGATTTGAAAGATTCCAAGCCTTGCTGAGCTAAAGTGCTTCAAGTATTCATCATTTCAAAGCATAAGAAGCACCTGTTTGAGCTTGCATCATCCAAATAACCACTGGTTCACTCTTTTCTTCAAATCCAAGTAAGATTTCGACTCTCTCTATTTCAAAAGTCATGAGATGTTTCTGGTAGATCTTACATTGCTGAGTCTAATGCAACTTGAATCACATGAAATGGTTGAATATTGAGTGAAATATTTGGAATTGAAATTTGTTGTTCATGATGATTTTTGCTCGATTCGTGTTAGCTAGTTGCATTCAATGCAAATGGTGTTTGGAATATGCATGCTGGATGTTTGTTGTTTCGATTGCCATGCTTGATTGATGTTTCTGGGCATGTTTGAATTTCACGATTTTTGTTGGTTGATGAAGACGAATACTGTAGCTTCCACAAAACCCTAAACACTGTTGCAAAACCCTAAATATTTCTCCAGAATTCTGTTTGAATGATTTGGCATGGCATGTTACTGTTACATTGAAACAGCCAATCAAATTATTTCGTTCACATGGCCAAAACGCGGTGTTTCGTTAAGTGGTTTCCAATATTACACAAATGCCATCGGTCCCAAATATTTTAGTTAATTCATTTTATTAATTCAATGTTTATTACATTTTGGTTCACCAACTTACAAAAATCACAATTCACTCATTTTAATTCCAAAATTCATGAAATTTTTTCCATTGTGTTCTGCTTGATGTCTACTTTTTTATCATAATTTTTTCTGAATTTTTGGTTGGTCGAATTTTGAATGGCATTAAGGTTTTGCTCATGTATGCATATATTGTACACCTTGCCAAATCTCTTGTGAAATTGTGAGGATGCATCCAATGACCCTGAAATTTTTTGTGCTTAATCTACACTCATTCATGTTTGTTTTGATGTAGAGTTCTTGAATTTATCATATGTGGTTGTTAAGATATGAATTTTTGAACTAGGGTGTGACAATTTGTGTCACACCATTGATATGCAATTTCATGATTTTTGTTGACATGTTTCCTGGCCTCTAATTAATGTGAAATTTTGCATGAATCTTCTCTCATATGTCTAGTTTATGTGTGAATTTTCTTGGATTTAATTATGCCATTTCCTATTTGTTTGAGATTTTTCTTCCCTGCCTAGTCAAATGTTGACTTTGTGTGACACATCTTGCCATTTCATTTGGGAAATTCTCATACCTTATTGGATGATCATGAAATTTTACATGTGCATACTAGACATCTTGAGCTTTGCATTGGTGTTAATCCCATTCATTTCTCATCTGTTTTCATTTAGTTATGATTTTTTGAAGTTGATACATGTTTGTTTGACTTCTTTGTGCTTGCTTGAATTGGTTTTGACTTTCTGATTTTTATTGACCATCTTCCCATGATCCAGTTGAGCTGAAATTTTATATGCATGTCATGTTATGAATTGTGATTGAGCATGAATTATTTGGTGATTTTTGGAATTGATTATGTTCACTTTTGAGCTAAGTCTTGCTGTTGACTTCATTGAGCATGTTCAAATTTGCTTTGACTTCATGATTTTCATTGACTGCCTTCCACTTGTCCAAATGTGATGAAATTTGACATGCTTACCATGCTAGGTGTTAGGATTGAGTATGAATTATTTGATGATTTTTTTTTGAAAATGTTTGAGTTGACTTTTGATGCAAGTCATTCTGTTGACTTCTTTGAGCTTCTGTTTGCAATGCTTTGACTTCTTTTGCTCATGAATTGATGATGATGCATGATATGAATATGAACCCAATTGGAATTGCTTCTTGATTGATTGAATTGGATTTTGATTGAATATGGTTTGCTGTTTTGACTTTTTCATTCTCTTTTGACCCTAGGCTTGCCCTAGTGGTCCTGGTACTCACTTTTGAGCTTATGTTTTCAGGTTGAACACCAAATGACCAATGAGATTAATTTCTTTTGATTGAGCTTGCTTAAATGTCATTGAGCTAACCTTTGTTTTCTAGGTGGCTTGACTCATGTGATTTGAGTCTTGTGCTTGGCACAGTTGATTATCTGTTTTGACTGTTGTTTCCCAATTCCTTTTGCTTTGACTTGTGAACTGTGTACTGATTAGTTTGACTATTTCAGGTACCCTTAGTTGCTTAAGTTCTGTGAACTTGCTTTGCTTTGCTATTTAGAAACTTGCTTGAGGTATAATTCCTTTTTCTTCATGTAGTCTGGAGACCCGGCCTGTTGTTTGGTCAGGCAACTGTCTGAAGTCCTCCTTAAGAGGCAATGTTTGTGTATGTTTAATTTGTCCTTGTACATAGTCAAAGACCTCCTAAGTGAAGAGGCAATTGGCAGAACCAAGGGATAGGCAATCTATCCCCTGCTAGTCTGTGTGTCACTCACCTTGCTCACACTACCTGTGTAGATGCATAGTGAGTAAAAACCCAAGATCTTGTACAATTGTACAGTTGAGTCAGTTTTAAATGTGTAGAAGGGTTCCCACTTTCTGAACCCACACATTCTTGTCCAATGCTCTCCCAGGCCAGGGATAGAAGCAATGAGGCACACCCCTCATCTCCTTTCATCTGCTTCACCTTAGCCCCTCAATGGCAAGGTTAAGAGCAACATTCACCCCATTCCAGAGGTTTGTTTGTTGAGGTTGATATGACCCCTCGACTAAAACCTAACCCATGCTTGAGCCCCCTTGTTGGTGTGTTTATTTTATGCTGGATGTGCTTGTGTATGCTTGTGTGGTGTGTTTGTATCCCCTAGGTTGTTAGACTCCGCGTAGTCTCGTTTGCATGTTAATTAAGGTAGCACGGTTCCTTCGTATAGGACTTCCTTTCTTGCTCTTGCTTTCTTAAAACACAAACAAACATCATCCCCTCTTAAGGATACGTTAACTCCTTCTACTACAGATGAGTAAGTCTCCAAAGGTCGAGCATCAGGTAGATCGTGCAGTGACGTTGTCCACTTAAAAAACACAAACCAACAGAAATAGTTTAGCCGAACTACGGCAACTCTGATTCTCATGTCCAGATGAGATACGTAGGCACGAGATGCGATGTCTTGTCGAGTTTGACTAACAACTAACACTAATTCTTTTCTCTCGCCCTCGTTGCGATTGAGACCTCCCCCTTCTCTTGCCCTAGTTGCAATCGAGATCCTTCTTGCTTCCTGTGCAAGTTAGGTTTGGTGTGGCTTGCTTCCTGTGCAAGCCGTGTCTAGGATAGGTTGGCCCTTGTGCCATTTAGCTAGAAACCTTAACTTAGGGTTGACTTTGCATGACAACATTTAGGCTCGAGTCGTAGTCTCCCTAGTGTTGTGTCTCCCTCTGTTATCTGGTTAGGCTAGATCTTTTGTCCCTGCGTAGGGGAACTACGTCGCCCTGATCCTCATACCAGATGAGGTACGTAGGCAGGAGATGAACTGATCTCTCCGGGCGCCTTTTCTTTTCTTTTGTGTGTTGTTTGACAGTTGTAGGCTCGAGTCCCCGACTCCCTATTAACCTGTTGTGTTGTTGTGTGCTTGGAAGCCGATGTAAGTCCATCGAGTGGCATTTGGGTTCCAATGTGTGTGTGTTTAGGTTCGGATGCTGATGTAAGTCCAGTGATTGGCATTCAGGCTCCACGTTTGCCTGTGTCTTGTTTGTTTGTGTGCGTGTCAGCCGAGCTACGAATGCTCTGATTCTTCTCTCGTTCGAGAAGATACGTATGCATAGGATGCGATATCCTAGCGAGCATGTGTCGTTTCCCCAGTCCGAACTACTTCGACTCTGATGTCTATGCCTGATAGACTAAGTAGGCCCAGGATGCGACATCCTGCCGAGTCAGTTTCAGTCAGTTTCTTTTGTCTCTTTTCAGCCAGTACGTGTGAGTTTGAGCAGCGTTTAGCAACCAATATTCCTTCCTTTTGTGCGTGGATCCCGTAGAGTACTACGGATGCGTAGGGGTGCTAATACCTTCCCTTCGCATAACCGACTCCCGAACCCATCCTCTTTGGTCGCGAGACCATGTTCTTTTCCAGGTTTACTCTGAGCGTTTCCTTTCCCTCTTTTGGGATAAATAACGCACGGTGGCGGCTCTGTTGTTTCTTCTTTTCCCGCCGGTTTTTCGCGTGATGCGACAGCTGGCGACTCTGCTGGGGAATATAGAGAAGTTGACCTATGCTGGTCCATCTTCCCTGAGCGAGTCTCTCCTAGCGCTCTCTAGGATTGGGTTTTTGGTTGCTTTGTGCTGTGTGTATTTTATTGCATTCATTATTTGTTTATTTCATTTATTGTTTGCATTGATTGTGTGCATTAATGTTTGCATTCATATTCATTATTCATTCTGCCTGGCTGGTTGTCTGTTTTTTCTGTGTGGGGTGGGAGTCAGTTGAGGTAAAAGGTCCAATACCCAGACCATGAGTGAAATCTAGGATGATTTGGAATAGAGTGATTCATGGGAAGCTGGTGGTATGGCGCCACTTAGCGGAACATTGATATCACGAGCAGTTCAGACCCTGGTAGGGTATCGTCGTTACATACTTCGGGTGTGTATATGATGGTATTCTGCGAAAGGTTATTTATGCTGCGTTTCTCTCAGCTTTACCCTGGCCTAGACTACACCCGTGAGTGGGGAAGGGTTATTCATTACAGGTACCGTTGGTGACTTATGGTTTTGTTGGTGACTCTAGTTCAGACAACAGTGTTCAGATAACCTTAAGTTGGATTTGGGTTCCGAGTTTTGACTGAAGCTTCGACCTAGTGATCAGTTTGCACAACCAGCCAGTCCAGTCTGCATCATGTGCATCATAGCATATTTATTTTTTAAAAGAAACGCAATGAAAAAAAAATCAAAAAAAAAGGGAGACCAAAAAAAAAAAAGAAAAGAAAAAAAACTAATCTCTGCATGCATATCATTTCTCAGGTACATTCCAGAGTTTGTCTATTGATAGAGATGGCAACAGTCTCAGGGACGAAGCGGAAGACCTGCTCCTACAGCTTTCATCGTGAGCCGTTGACTTCACTGGTTGAGTTGGGTAGTTTCGTGACAGATGATCATCTGAAGAGATTTGTTGGGCAGTATGGAGATATCTTGACAGTATTGAAGACAGTAGTTGATCCGGTGCCTCTGCAGACACTTCTTCAGTTTTATGACCCCGAGCTCAGATGCTTCACATTTCAAGATTATCAGCTAGCACCTACTCTCGAGGAGTACTCTATTCTGATGAACGTCCCGGTTCAGCATCAGACACCCTTTTTGGACGTCCCGAAGGAGGTTGACTTCAGATTGATTGCCAGAGCTCTCCAGATGAGTGTTAAGGAAGTGGGTGAGAATTGGAAGCCCTGTGGGGAAGTTATGGGTTTGCCGTTGAAGTTTCTTCTGAGGGTTGCCAGAAATGAAGCAAAGAAGGGGAATTGGGAAGTTTTTCACGCACAGCTTGCCGCCATGATCTATGGGATTGTCCTATTTCCCAGTATGCCAAATTTCATTGACCATGCTGCCATCAGTATCTTCATCAGAGGGAATCCAGTCCCAACCCTTCTAGCTGATACTTACTATGCCATCCACAGTAGGCATGGTAAGGGTGGAGCCATCAGGTGCTGCTTACCTCTCCTGTTCAGATGGTTTATGTCGCTGCTGCCTGTCAGTGGACCATTTGTGGATACCAAGAGCACTCTTAAGTGGACTCAGAGGGTCATGTCGCTCACCTCCTACGACATCAGATGGCAGTCATACCGAATGGATGTGAAGGATGTTATCATGAGTTGTGGTGAATTCCGGAATGTGCCACTCGTGGGGACCAAGGGTTGCATCAATTACAACCCAGTTCTTTCTCTTCGCCAGCTAGGGTTTGTCATGAGTAGAAGGCTACTTGAAGCTGAGATAGTTGAGAGTGTGTATTTTGAGAAACGTACTGACCCTGTTAGGTTGGAGCAGATTGGGAGAGCCTGGAAATTTGTTGAAGCGAAGGATGGATCCGTCTTAGGGAAGAAGTTTGCCATTGCAATGCCCGATTACACTGATTGGGTAAAGAAGAGAGTGGAAACGTTGCTGCTACCCTATGATAGGATGGAGCCGTTGAGAGAGCAACCACCTTTGGTTCTTGCTGATAGTGTGCCTGCTGAACACTATAAGCAAGCCCTGATGGAGAGTCGTCGTCTGAGAGAGAAGGAGCAAGACACTCAGATGGAGCTGTACAAAGCTAAGGCTGATAAGCTGCACTTGGCCCATCAACTCAGGGAAGTGCAAGGAGCAAGAAGAGATCATATGATGAGGTAGAGTCTATGTTGGACGCAGAGCATAGGGAATGTCTGAGGCTACAGAGAGCAGAAGTCAACTATCAGAAGAAGATCAGAGACCTGGAGAAGCAACTCAAGGACAAAGACACTCAGTTGAAGAAGGAGATGGAGTTGAGACAGAAATCAGAGGACTATCTTGGAGGAGAAGTCTTGGAGCTCAGAAGACAGTTGAAGGAGAAGATCACTCCATTACCAGAATGTTCAGAATGCACACTGTTGATAGACCAGTGCCATTACCTGAAGACCCTCATTCCGGAAGACCGTCTGTCTTAGATTGTATCTTTGTTTGTATTTGTTGAGAATCACCTCCAGGCTTGTTGGATGGGATTCATTTGCTTGTACTCCGTCTTTGGATCTTTTTTTGTTGAGAATCACCTCCAGGCTTGTTGGATGGGATTCTTTTTCTTTGTACTCTGTTTATTCGAATATTCTGTTGACTTGGTTGTATGGCCTTTTTATCCTTATGTATAGATAAGGTTGTCAGCATTTCTCTGTTGCTTTCATTTTCCTTGTATCCTGTTGTTCTCTTGTTGCTGCAGGTTGCCATCTTTTGAGGATGGATCAGGCTCTTTGAATGCCTGAGAAATGAGCATATCATGTGCATCATACGCATCATAAAACATCATACTCATATCATTTGCATAACAGGTGTTCTTGTGCCGTCTTCTCACTTTGATTCCTGTGTCCAGGCAGGATAGCTGATCAAAGACCGCACCGCTACTCAACGAGGCTCAACCATCAACGCAACATGGATCAAGTACAAGCCGAGTTGGCAGAGATGAGGGCTAACATGGCCCAGTTCATGCACATGATGCAAGGGGTTGCACAAGGCCAAGAAGAGCTCCGAGCACTGGTTCAGAGACAAGAAGCTGCAATTCCACCGCCCAACCAGGCTCTACCCGAAGGAAATCCAGTTCCTGACATTCCTGCTGCTGCTATTCCCGTCAACAATTATGCTGTAGGTGAAGAGTTGAGGGGTATCCGAGTTGACGGTCAACCGATTACTCCAGATGCTGCTAGTGCCAGAGTCATTCATGTTCCAGCCCGTAACAGAATTCCGATTGTTGACAGACAAGAGGATTTGTTCACTATGCTCAGCGAAGACGACGACATTTTGGGCAGAAATGATGCGAGAGATCGCAAAGTCGAGGCCCTTGCTGAGAAGATCAGGGCAATGGAATGTCAAAACTCCCTCGGTTTTGATGTTACAAACATGGGATTAGTTGAAGGACTGAGAATCCCGCACAAATTCAAGGCGCCGTCATTTGATAAATACAACGGTACCTCCTGCCCTCGCACCCATGTGCAGGCATACTACAGAAAAATCTCCGCATACACTGATGACGAGAAGATGTGGATGTATTTTTTCCAAGACAGCCTATCTGGGGCGTCTTTGGATTGGTATATGGAATTGAAGTGGGATTCAATCAGATGTTGGAGAGATCTGGGTGAAGCGTTCCTCAGACAGTATAAGCATAATATGGACATGGCTCCTACCAGGACTCAGCTGCAGAGTCTATGTCAGAAGAACAATGAAAGCTTTAAGGAGTACGCCCAGAGATGGCGTGAACTAGCTGCGAGAGTTCAACCCCCTATGCTGGAAAGGGAGTTGACTGACATGTTCATTAGTACTCTGCAAGGTGTATATATGGACCGGATGGGAAGCTGCCCATTCGGAAGTTTTTCTGACGTCGTCATCTGTGGCGAGAGAACAGAAAGTTTAATCAAAGCTGGGAGGATTCATGACACAGGTTCTTCGTCGTCCTCAAAGAAACCCTTCTCTGGGGCACCTCGCTGTAGAGAAGGAGAGACCAATGCTGTACAACACAGAGGGGGTGTGTACAGAGCCAATGCAAATAGAGAACAGTATCGTCCGGTTGCTGCAGTGACTATTCCCGCACCTCAACCTCGTCCACAACAACAACAAAGAGTTCAACAACAACCGCAACAACAGCAACAACAACAGCAACATCCTTATCAGCAAAGGCAGAGGCTGCAGGCTGATAGAAGATTTGATCCGCTGCCAATGACGTACGCCGAATTGTTACCCGAACTACTCCGGTTAGGGTTTGTTGAGCTGCGTACAGTGGCTCCCCCAACGGTTTTACCTCCTGGATATGATGCAAATGTCCAATGTGACTTTCATTCTGGGGCACCAGGCCACCATACAGAAAGATGCCGATCTCTGCAACATAAAGTTCAAGACTTGATTGATGCTAAAGCAATCAATTTCGCTCCAGTGCCAAACGTGGTGAACAATCCTATGCCTCAGCATGGTGGGCATAGGGTTAACAATGTTGAAGGAGGAGAGGCTGAAGATTTGGTCATGAATGTTGAAGATGTTCAGACTTCTCTGTTGATAGTAAAGGGCCGTCTGCTGAAGGGGGGTGTTGACCCGGGTTGTACAGAAAATTGTTTGGGCTGTTCAAGAGTTGACAATGGTTGTGACCAGCTGAAGGCTGGTATCCAGAAACTGATTGATGAAGGTTGTCTCCAGTTCAGCCGGGCCGTTAAAGGTAATGGGGCAGTGTCTACTGTCACCATTTATTTCAAGCCGTCTGAAGGACGAGGGCGAGGGGCTGTCAGTGCACCTACCACAAACAATACTCCGGTTACCATTCCAGCTCCGGTAACCATCCGTGCACCAACTACTATTGTTGCGCCTGGCAGAAGGCAAGTTGAAAATAGTAGGGTTGTTCCCTGGAGGTACGACAACGCCTATCGCAATGATAAAAGGGCTGGTAATCAGACTAGGCCATCAGTTCAAGCGCCAGTTACAATCAATGCTCCAGTGAGGACTCCCATGGTTGCAAGTCCGGTGGTGGACAACGTTGGAGGACCAGGAGGTTTCACTAGGAGTGGACGACTGTTTGCTCCTCAGCCTTTGAGAGATGCTAATGCTGAAGCATCTGCTAGGGCTAAGGGTAAACAAGCTGTGGTTGACGAGGAACCGGCTCAGAAGGAGGCTGAGGGTTCTTTTGACAAGGACGTCGAGGAGTTCATGAAAATCATTAAGAAGAGTGACTACAAGATTGTAGATCAGCTCAATCAGACTCCGTCAAAGATTTCGATACTCTCTTTGCTGATGTGTTCTGAGGCACATCGGGACGCTTTGCTGAAGATGCTAAACATGGCATATGTCCCGCAAGAGATATCCGTCAACCAGTTGGAGGGTGTACTAGCCAACGTGAGTACCAGGCATGGTGTAGGTTTCACTGACCTAGACCTAACACCTGAGGGACGTAATCATAACAAAGCCTTGCACATCACTATGGAGTGTAAGGGTGCTGTTTTATCTCACGTGCTGGTGGACACCGGGTCGTCCCTGAATGTCCTACCCAAGCAGATTCTGAAGAAGATTGATGTCGAGGGAGTCGTGCTCACTCCCAGTGACCTTATTGTGCGTGCCTTTGACGGATCCAAACGGTCTGTGTTTGGTGAAGTCACCTTGCCGGTAAAGATAGGTCCGGAAGTTTTCAACGTCATTTTCTACGTTATGGACATTCAGCCTGCTTATAGCTGTCTGTTGGGGCGTCCGTGGATACACGCAGCTGGGGCAGTCTCGTCGACTCTCCACCAAAAGCTCAAATATGTCTGGAACGGTCAGATTGTGACCGTCTGTGGCGAAGAAGAAATTCTGGTGAGTCATCTCTCCTCATTCAAGTATGTTGAGGTAGATGGCGAGATCCACGAAACCCTGTGCCAGGCATTTGAGACCGTGGCGCTTGAAGGGGTAGCTTGTGCTGAGCAGAGGAAGCCAGGTGCTTCAATTACATCGTACAAGCAGGCCAAAGAGGTGGTTGACTCTGGCAGAGCTGAAGGCTGGGGCAAGATGGTTGACTTGCCAATTAAAGAAGACAAGTTCGGAATCGGGTACGAGCCTCTCCGAACAGAGCAGAGCGTACAAGCAGGTCCGAGTACCTTTACCAGCGCCGGGCTGATGAACCATGGAGATGTCTTTGCTACTGATGGTGAAGACAGTGATTGTGATTTGGATGTCTGGGTCCGCCCTTGTGCACCTGGGGAGTCTATCAACAACTGGACAGCTGAAGAAGTGGTCCAAGTTACTCTACTGACAGAGTAATTTTCTTTTGTTTTTTCATTTTTGCATGAAAACCCTACGTTCTGCCCAAGGCGTAGTGGTTCATTGTAGGGCCACATCATGTTTACAATGTTTATAAATAAAGGGCGTTTTGCAATCAAATTTTGAGATCTTTGTCTTTCTATTTTTCTGTTTTTCCACTTTTCAAAACAATAAAAATGGCAATGTTTTTTGTTTTTTGTGACTTTATTGAAATCTTTTTCTAAAAACCAAACATTAAACATGCAGAAGTGATATTTTGGCATCCACTGTGAACGACTCTGTTATGGCTCAGTATGATTTTGACAATCCCATCTACCAAGCTGAAGAGGAGAGTGAGGAAGACTGTGAACTCCCTGCAGAATTGGTCAGATTGCTGAAGCAAGAGGAAAGGGTCATCCAACCTCATCAGGAGGAATTGGAAATTGTTAATCTGGGTACTGAGGACGCCAGAAGAGAGATCAAGATTGGGGCTGCTTTAGAAGACTCTGTCAAAAGGAGGCTAATTGAGATGCTGAAAGAATATGTGGAAATATTCGCCTGGTCATACCAAGATATGCCTGGGTTGGATACAGACATTGTGGTGCATCGGTTACCTCTTAGAGAAGAGTGTCCTTCGGTCAAACAGAAGCTTCGCAGAACTAGTCCTGATATGGCTGTCAAGATCAAGGAAGAGGTTCAGAAGCAGTGGGACGCAGGTTTTCTGGCTGTAACAAGTTACCCGCCGTGGGTTGCCAACATTGTTCCCGTACCGAAGAAAGATGGCAAAGTCAGAATGTGTGTCGATTACCGGGATCTGAACAGGGCGAGTCCGAAAGATGATTTCCCATTACCTCACATTGATGTATTGGTGGATAACACGGCTCAATCCTCGGTATTCTCTTTCATGGACGGTTTCTCAGGCTATAACCAGATCAAGATGGCGCCAGAGGACATGGAAAAGACGACATTCATTACACCTTGGGGCACGTTCTGCTATAAAGTGATGCCATTTGGGCTAAAGAATGTCGGTGCTACCTATCAGAGGGCAATGACGACTCTCTTTCATGACATGATGCACAATGAAATTGAAGTGTATGTGGATGATATGATTGCGAAGTCGCAGACAGAAGAGGAGCACTTGATAAATTTGCAGAAGTTGTTTGACAGACTGGTCAAGTTCAAGCTGAGGCTGAATCCGAACAAGTGTACGTTTGGAGTGAGATCAGGGAAACTGTTAGGCTTCATTGTCAGTGAGAAAGGGATTGAGGTTGATCCAGCAAAAGTCAAAGCTATTCAGGAGATGCCTGAACCGAAGACGGAAAAGCAAGTCCGTGGGTTTTTAGGGAGATTGAACTACATTGCAAGGTTCATATCTCATCTAACTGCTACATGTGAACCAATTATCAAACTGCTCAGAAAGAATCAGGCGATCAAATGGAATGATGATTGTCAGAAAGCTTTTGACAAGATCAAAGAATATTTACAGAAACCTCCAATCCTGATTCCTCCAGTTCCAGGGAGGCCGCTGATAATGTACCTATCAGTTACTGAGACTTCAATGGGGTGTGTATTGGGGCAGCATGACGAGTCTGGTCGAAAAGAGCATGCCATATACTACCTAAGCAAAAAGTTTACCGACTGTGAAACAAGATATTCACTGCTCGAGAAAACTTGCTGTGCTTTGGCCTGGGCTGCTCGCCGACTAAGGCAGTATATGCTGAACCATACTACTCTGTTGATTTCTAAGATGGATCCAGTCAAATACATCTTTGAGAAGCCAGCTCTCACCGGACGTGTTGCCCGTTGGCAGATGATCTTAACGGAGTACGACATTCAGTATACGTCGCAGAAGGCCATCAAAGGTAGTATTCTGTCAGACTATCTCGCCGAGCAACCGATCGACGACTATCAGCCTATGATGTTTGAATTCCCTGATGAAGACATCATGTATCTGAAGATGAAAGACTGTGAAGAGCCGCTTGTCGAGGAAGGACCAGATCCTGATGACAAGTGGATACTGATGTTTGATGGGGCTGTGAATATGAACGGTAACGGTGTTGGTGCAGTGCTGATCAATCCCAAAGGTGCTCATATACCTTTCTCTGCCAGATTGACTTTCGACGTCACCAACAATGAAGCTGAGTACGAGGCTTGTATCATGGGGATAGAAGAAGCCATTGATCTGAGGATCAAAACACTTGACATTTTTGGAGATTCTGCTCTAGTGATCAATCAGGTCAATGGAGATTGGAATACAAACCAGCCACATTTGATTCCGTATAGAGATTACACCAGAAGAATACTAACGTTCTTCAAGAAGGTGAAGTTGTATCATGTCCCTCGGGATGAGAATCAGATGGCTGATGCATTGGCTACTTTATCTTCCATGATAAAAGTTCATTGGTGGAATCATGTGCCACATGTTGCGGTGAATCGACTCGAGAGGCCTGCATACGTGTTTGCAGCCGAGTCTGTTGTGGCGATTGATGAAAAACCGTGGTATTATGACATCAAGAATTTCCTTAAGACTCAAGAGTATCCTGAGGGTGCGTCGAAGAATGATAAGAAGACCCTGAGAAGGCTGGCTGGAAGCTTTTATCTGAATCAGGATGATGTGCTATATAAGAGAAACTTTGACATGGTCTTGCTCAGATGCGTGGATAGACACGAAGCAGACATGTTGATGCAAGAAGTGCACGAGGGTTCGTTTGGTACCCATGCTGGTGGTCATGCAATGTCGAAGAAATTGCTGAGAGCCGGTTATTATTGGATGACTATGGAGTCCGATTGCTTCAAATATGCTCGGAAGTGCCATAAGTGTCAAATCTATGCTGATAAGGTGCATGTACCACCAAGCCCGTTGAATGTCATGAACTCGCCTTGGCCGTTCGCCATGTGGGGCATTGACATGATTGGGAAGATTGAGCCCACTGCTTCGAATGGACATCGCTTCATCTTGGTCGCGATTGACTACTTCACCAAGTGGGTGGAAGCAGCTTCTTATGCCAACGTCACCAAACAAGTGGTTGCCCGGTTCATCAAGAAAGAAATCATCTGTCGTTATGGAGTTCCTGAGAGAATTATCACTGACAATGGTTCGAATCTCAACAACAAAATGATGAAAGACTTGTGCAGAGATTTCAAGATTGAACATCACAATTCTTCTCCTTACAGACCGAAGATGAATGGTGCTGTAGAGGCAGCAAACAAGAATATCAAGAAGATTGTGCAGAAGATGGTCGTAACGTACAAGGATTGGCATGAGATGCTGCCTTTCGCTTTGCATGGGTACCGTACCTCAGTACGTACGTCGACCGGGGCAACCCCCTACTCCCTTGTATATGGTATGGAAGCAGTCCTACCTGTTGAAGTGGAGATCCCTTCTCTGAGGGTATTATTGGACGTCAAGCTGGACGAAGCCGAGTGGATTCGTACAAGGTTTAATGAGTTAAACCTTATCGAAGAAAGACGGTTAGCAGCAGTGTGCCATGGGCAGTTATACCAGAGAAGGATGAAGCGAGCCTTTGATCAGAAAGTGCGTCCTCGGATATTTCAGACTGGTGATCTAGTTTTGAAGAGGATCCTCCCTCCCGGTACAGATAACAGGGGCAAGTGGACTCCTAATTACGAAGGTCCATATGTTGTGAAGAAGGTTTTCTCCGGTGGAGCCTTGATGCTTACAACAATGGATGGTGAAGATTTTCCTTCCCCTGTTAACTCAGATGTAGTCAAAAAATACTTCGCATAAATAGACCCGCTGGACAAAAAGAATAAAAGAGTCCAGGCAAAAATGGGCATCCCGGCGAACCAAAAAACAGAAAGAAAAGGTTCGGGCAAAAGTTAGGGATAAAATTGAAAAAAACTGTACACCCGGTAAGTCGAAAACCCGCAAGGGCGGCTTAGGCAAAAATGGGTATCCCGGTGGATTGAAAACCCGAAAGGGCGATCCAGCCAAAAGAGGGATTAAAGCGAAGACTACAGTCTAAGTTATCTGTACTTCATCACGCTTCGTCAGCTACCATCTCAAAGGATGTGATCGGTCCAGTCAGTCTTCTCAGAAAGCAAGGAGTTGGGAAGAATACTGATGATCTATGAGTTATAACAGAGTTGGGAAACAGTGGATGCTGTGTTCACATTGCCATTAGGATAGTTTATTTTCCTTTTGTGCGCAATTACCTCTTTCTAGGAATTGCTTCCCAATGTATTTGCCTTTTCAGGCACATTTTCAATCAATAAAAGTCGTTATTCAGATAAATTGCTCTTTTGTTTTTACTTTTACTGTTTTGTTTGCAAAAACGTCCGAATTTTTGATAAACATTGCATATAAAAACATGAAGGCTAAACAATGACGTGCAGAAAGATTAAAACATTTGAAAATCATTTTGAATGTTGAGGACACTTGAGCATATCTTGTCCACGTACCCCCTGGGGCATCTGTTATTCCGCTGTGCAGGTCGTCTCCTGTTGAGCATTCCCCAGCAGTGCTTTCCCCAGACAGAGTCATTCTCCTAACTATGTTTTGTTCAAGTCTTCCCCAGCGAAGCAGTTATCTCTCCAGCAGAGTTTATCCTATCAGAGGATTGGACGATTTTTTGTAACAGATCGATATTTACATCCCCAGCTGAGTTGATTCTACTTGTGAATATTTTGGGTCGTCCCCGGCGGAGTAGCAATTATTCCCCAAAGCATAGTCTATCTTGTATCTGAGGTTTGTATGAGCCTTATCCCCAGCAGTTTACCTTTGTTTTCCCCTAGCAGAGTTGCTTTGTTACTCCCCAGCAAGTTGCCTTGTCTTCCCCCCAGCGGAGTTGTATTGTTGATTCCCCAGCAGTTGATTTGTTCCCCCCAGCGGAATCATCTTGAAGATTCCTCAGCTCAGTCGCCCTGTGTATTTCCCCTGCAGAGTTCTCATCATATTGCATTGCATATAGTAATCATTGCATCCTCAAGTTGCGTAGCATTTCCATTCCATATGGAGCATTACGCCATAGAAAAATTCAAACATATGCATTCATGTGTTCGAGACCACATCAGACTGTATCCCCGGCAGAGGTGGATCTTTTTATTCAACATCAGCACAGCAAGTCTGCTACATTTGCTCAGACAACATTTCAGAATTGATATCCCCACAGAGGTTTATTTCCTCACCCGATGGTGACAGAAAGTTTGTTTCTCTCCAGTAAGACCCCTAGCAAGTGATCAGTCTTACCTTGACATATCCCAGATGTTGTTCTTGTGATACCAGTAAGTGCCATATCGGCATCCGCGCGTGTTTTTCTTTATTTGGTGTCAGTAAACACCATTGCTTCGGTGTCGGTAAACATCGAGTCTCACCCAGTCATTGGTAAATGTCTGGTCATTTTTTTGGTGTCGGTAAACGCCATTGTTTCGGTGTCGGTAAACATCGAGTCTCACCCCAGTCATCGGTAAATGTCTGGTCGTTTTTTGGTGTCGGTAAACGCCATTGCTTCGGTGTCGGTAAACATCGAGTCTTTCCTTCAATCATCGGTAAATGTCTGATAATTCCCCAACAAAAATCCCCAGTAGGGTCATCGGTAAATGTCCTACCTGGTTTCCAGTTGCAAATATTTGTTTGTATCTCCCCAATAAATTTCTCATTCCCAGTCATCGGTAAATGTCTGGTCATTCTTTTTGATGTCGGTAAACATCATCTTTCGATGTCGGTAAACATCGAGTCTCATCCCAGTCATCGGTAAATGTCTGGTCATTCTTTGTTCTCTTGCTAATAAAACCAAAATCCCCAGAAGTCGTCGGTAAACGTCTTGTCTGGTTACATCACAAAGATTTTGTTTCCCCCCAAGCGGAGATGCCATCGGTAAATGGCCCAATTTTCTTCGATATCGGTAAATATCGAATTCCCAGTTGCAGCAGCCATCGGTAAATGGTCTTGCTGAAGTTGATATCGGTAAATATCAAGTTTTAACCATCGGTAAATGGTTCCACTCTTCAAGAGTTTGTTTTCCCAGCAACCATCGGTAAATGGTCTTGCTGAAGTTGATATCGGTAAATATCAAGTTTTTAACCATCGGTAAATGGTTTTGTTTTTCATCAAGTTGTTTCCCAGCAGCCAACGGTAAATGGTCTCGCTGAAGTTGATATCGGTAAATATCAAGTTTCCAGTCATCGGTAAATGGTTTCGCTTTTCTCAAGTTGTTTCCCAGCAGCCATCGGCAAATGGTCTCGCTGAAGTTGATATCGGTAAATATCATGTTTCCAGTTTCCAACCATCGGTAAATGGTTTTGCTTTTCTGAAGTTGTCGTGCAGTTGTCATCGGTAAATGACGTGGTTATTCTTGTATTATATCCAGTCGGTGCAAATTTCTACGGTTCTTTTGGTATTCAATCCCTGTTTACCCTGAAAGTCTGACAGCCACTGCTATCATCCGTTCGGGTTCCCAGCTGATTGAATAGGGGCAGCTGTAGCACCTCAAATTTGCACCTATCATTGTACATATCATCATCATATTAGGTCATAGCATATCATGGTCCATTGCATAGCATTGCATTGCCCCCAGTTGCCTCAAGTGCAAGCAAATCAAGAATTAGGTCAAACTGATCAGGAGATCAGTCAACCAAGCAAGCAAGGTTGTTTCTCAAGGAGCCAAGGCCTTAGGGTTTGTCCATCAAGTTCACATGACTTGGAGGTCCATTTGAAGTGTTTTGGCCAAAGGTTGAATGTTCAGAAGTCATCAGTTCAGGCACAGACAGTCAGAAACCCTAGAAAGTCAAACTTGGTCAACTGTGGTTGATTTTATGGTTTTGATGGATGGATTTGGTTTGAGAGAGCTTATTCATGTCCCAATAGGCCTCATATATCATGGAAAACAATATCATTGAAGAATTTGAAGCCAATCAGAAAAATTCCCAAAATAGAAACTGGACCTGTAATTTTAACTGCCAAAAATGGAAACTTCTTGATCCCAAACTTACATCATGATACAAGCTTCAAATGAATTTTTGCCCAACATGAAAGTTGAAGATCTTGTTCTCCCATTTTCAAAAAGTCCAAGAACTCTCAATTCCCATGCATGGTTGTCAAGATATGATCAAATCATTTTCACAAAATCTTGAACTTCAAAGGGCCATATCTCTCAAACCATTTGGCCAATTTTGGTGGGGTTTTTTCCTACAAACCACATTTCATCTCCTCTTTCCAAAAATATAAATTTCAAGCACCAAAACATTGCCAATCAAAATGGCATTTTTGAACCTAGCATGTTTGAATTTCAAGTGAAGTGGAAATTTGGAATTTTGAATTAAGTAATTTCTGTCATAGTGGCCAATTGGAATTGATTTAGGACAGCATTTTTGACTTGCCCAAGGCCCATTTTCGTGCACATGCTATCACATACCACCATTTGGTCAATTTTGGCAAATTAGCAAATTGGTTTGATTTGAGTTAAGCTTGTTTAGCACACTTGGATTAGATGTTAAACAGACCATATATAACATTTTTTCTGTCCAAATTGAACCCTAGCAGTCAGTGTGCAAAACAGATTCATTCATTCTCTCAAATTTCATCACCTTGCCATTTTTCAAAATCTGCAAAACCTCCAAAGAACCACGAGCCACCTTGGTTCTTTCATCACCTGGCCAACATTTGGAGGCGATTTGAAGCATCAAACCCGAGCTATGCAGCACCCTCATGTTCTGTTTTTCCAAAGCTCCAACAATGGTGAAAATCGATTTGAAAGATTCCAAGCCTTGCTGAGCTAAAGTGCTTCAAGTATTCATCATTTCAAAGCATAAGGAGCACCTGTTTGAGCTTGCATCATCCAAATAACCACTGGTTCACTCTTTTCTTCAAATCCAAGTAAGATTTCGACTCTCTCTATTTCAAAAATCATGAGATGTTTCTGGTAGATCTTACATTGCTGAGTCTAATGCAACTTGAATCACATGAAATGGTTGAATATTGAGTGAAATATTTGGAATTGAAATTTGTTGTTCATGATGATTTTTGCTCGATTCGTGTTAGCTAGTTGGATTCAATGCAAATGGTGTTTGGAATATGCATGCTGGATGTTTGTTGTTTCGATTGCCATGCTTGATTGATGTTTCTGGGCATGTCTGAATTTCACGATTTTTGTTGGTTGATGAAGACGAATACTGTAGCTTCCACAAAACCCTAAACACTGTTGCAAAACCCTAAATATTTCTCCAGAATTCTGTTTGAATGATTTGGCATGGCATGTTACTGTTACATTGAAACAGCCAATCAAATTATTTCGTTCACATGGCCAAAACGCGGTGTTTCGTTAAGTGGTTTCCAATATTACACAAATGCCATCGGTCCCAAATATTTTAGTTAATTCATTTTATTAATTCAATGTTTATTACATTTTGGTTCACCAACTTACAAAAATCACAATTCACTCATTTTAATTCCAAAATTCATGAAACTTTTTCCATTGTGTTCTGCTTGATGTCTACTTTTTTATCATAATTTTTTCTGAATTTTTGGTTGGTCGAATTTTGAATGGCATTAAGGTTTTGCTCATGTATGCATATATTGTACACCTTGCCAAATCTCTTGTGAAATTGTGAGGATGCATCCAATGACCCTGAAATTTTTTGTGCTTAATCTACACTCATTCATGTTTGTTTTGATGTAGAGTTCTTGAATTTATCATATGTGGTTGTTAAGATATGAATTTTTGAACTAGGGTGTGACAATTTGTGTCACACCATTGATATGCAATTTCATGATTTTTGTTGACATGCTTCCTGGCCTCCAATTAATGTGAAATTTTGCATGAATCTTCTCTCATATGTCTAGTTTATGTGTGAATTTTCTTGGATTTAATTATGCCATTTCCTATTTGTTTGAGATTTTTCTTCCCTGCCTAGTCAAATGTTGACTTTGTGTGACACATCTTGCCATTTCATTTGGGAAATTCTCATACCTTATTGGATGATCATGAAATTTTACATGTGCATACTAGACATCTTGAGCTTTGCATTGGTGTTAATCCCATTCATTTCTCATCTGTTTTCATTTAGTTATGATTTTTTGAAGTTGATACATGTTTGTTTGACTTCTTTGTGCTTGCTTGAATTGGTTTTGACTTTCTGATTTTTATTGACCATCTTCCCATGATCCAGTTGAGCTGAAATTTTATATGCATGTCATGTTATGAATTGTGATTGAGCATGAATTATTTGGTGATTTTTGGAATTGATTATGTTCACTTTTGAGCTAAGTCTTGCTGTTGACTTCATTGAGCATGTTCAAATTTGCTTTGACTTCATGATTTTCATTGACTGCCTTCCACTTGTCCAAATGTGATGAAATTTGACATGCTTACCATGCTAGGTGTTAGGATTGAGTATGAATTATTTGATGATTTTTTTTTGAAAATGTTTGAGTTGACTTTTGATGCAAGTCATTCTGTTGACTTCTTTGAGCTTCTGTTTGCAATGCTTTGACTTCTTTTGCTCATGAATTGATGATGATGCATGATATGAATATGAACCCAATTGGAATTGCTTCTTGATTGATTGAATTGGATTTTGATTGAATATGGTTTGCTGTTTTGACTTTTTCATTCTCTTTTGACCCTAGGCTTGCCCTAGTGGTCCTGGTACTCACTTTTGAGCTTATGTTTTCAGGTTGAACACCAAATGACCAATGAGATTAATTTCTTTTGATTGAGCTTGCTTAAATGTCATTGAGCTAACCTTTGTTTTCTAGGTGGCTTGACTCATGTGATTTGAGTCTTGTGCTTGGCACAGTTGATTATCTGTTTTGACTGTTGTTTCCCAATTCCTTTTGCTTTGACTTGTGAACTGTGTACTGATTAGTTTGACTATTTCAGGTACCCTTAGTTGCTTAAGTTCTGTGAACTTGCTTTGCTTTGCTATTTAGTAACTTGCTTGAGGTATAATTCCTTTTTCTTCATGTAGTCTGGAGACCCGGCCTGTTATTTGGCCAGGCAACTGTCTGAAGTCCTCCTTAAGAGGCAATGTTTGTGTATGTTTAATTTGTCCTTGTACATAGTCAAAGACCTCCTAAGTGAAGAGGCAATTGGCAGAACCAAGGGATAGGCAATCTATCCCCTGCTAGTCTGTGTGTCACTCACCTTGCTCACACTACCTGTGTAGATGCATAGTGAGTAAAAACCCAAGATCTTGTACAATTGTACAGTTGAGTCAGTTTTAAATGTGTAGAAGGGTTCCCACTTTCTGAACCCACACATTCTTGTCCAATGCTCTCCCAGGCCAGGGATAGAAGCAATGAGGCACACCCCTCATCTCCTTTCATCTGCTTCACCTTAGCCCCTCAATGGCAAGGTTAAGAGCAACATTCACCCCATTCCAGAGGTTTGTTTGTTGAGGTTGATATGACCCCTCGACTAAAACCTAACCCATGCTTGAGCCCCCTTGTTGGTGTGTTTATTTTATGCTGGATGTGCTTGTGTATGCTTGTGTGGTGTGTTTGTATCCCCTAGGTTGTTAGACTCCGCGTAGTCTCGTTTGCATGTTAATTAAGGTAGCACGGTTCCTTCGTATAGGACTTCCTTTCTTGCTCTTGCTTTCTTAAAACACAAACAAACATCATCCCCTCTTAAGGATACGTTAACTCCTTCTACTACAAATGAGTAAGTCTCCAAAGGTCGAGCATCAGGTAGATTGTGCAGTGACGTTGTCCACTTAAAAAACACAAACCAACAGAAATAGTTTAGCCGAACTACGACAACTCTGATTCTCATGTCCAGATGAGATACGTAGGCACGAGATGCGATGTCTTGTCGAGTTTGACTAACAACTAACACTAATTCTTTTCTCTCGCCCTCGTTGCGATTGAGACCTCCCCCTTCTCTTGCCCTAGTTGCAATCGAGATCCTTCTTGCTTCCTGTGCAAGTTAGGTTTGGTGTGGCTTGCTTCCTGTGCAAGCCGTGTCTAGGATAGGTTGGCCCTTGTGCCATTTAGCTAGAAACCTTAACTTAGGGTTGACTTTGCATGACAACATTTAGGCTCGAGTCGTAGTCTCCCTAGTGTTGTGTCTCCCTCTGTTATCTGGTTAGGCTAGATCTTTTGTCCCTGCGTAGGGGAACTACGTCGCCCTGATCCTCATACTAGATGAGGTACGTAGGCAGGAGATGAGCTGATCTCTCCGGGCGCCTTTTCTTTTCTTTTGTGTGTTGTTTGACAGTTGTAGGCTCGAGTCCCCGACTCCCTATTAACCTGTTGTGTTGTTGTGTGCTTGGAAGCCGATGTAAGTCCATCGAGTGGCATTTGGGTTCCAATGTGTGTGTGTTTAGGTTCGGATGCTGATGTAAGTCCAGTGATTGGCATTCAGGCTCCACGTTTGCCTGTGTCTTGTTTGTTTTTGTGCGTGTCAGCCGAGCTACGAATGCTCTGATTCTTCTCTCGTTCGAGAAGATACGTATGCATAGGATGCGATATCCTAGCGAGCATGTGTCGTTTCCCCAGTCCGAACTACTTCGACTCTGATGTCTATGCCTGATAGACTAAGTAGGCCCAGGATGCGACATCCTGCCGAGTCAGTTTCAGTCAGTTTCTTTTGTCTCTTTTCAGCCAGTGCGTGTGAGTTTGAGCAGCGTTTAGCAACCAATATTCCTTCCTTTTGTGCGTGGATCCCGTAGAGTACTACGGATGCGTAGGGGTGCTAATACCTTCCCTTCGCATAACCGACTCCCGAACCCATCCTCTTTGGTCGCGAGACCATGTTCTTTTCCAGGTTTACTCTGAGCGTTTCCTTTCCCTCTTTTGGGATAAATAACGCACGGTGGCGGCTCTGTTGTTTCTTCTTTTCCCGCCGTTTTTTCGCGTGATGCGACACCCATGCCCTTAGATGGTTGATCATCAATTCATAGAGACCCTTAGGCTTGAATCATGTAACCTCTCATCTTCTGAAAAGACCTTGGAGGATGACCTTCTTATTTTCAGATGATATGAAAAATGCAATGCCTAATGTCCTAAAACATGAAATGCAAAAACCCAAGCTAGCCTCAAGAAGAGGAGGGCAACTTTTTAGGTGTTACAACTGCCCCTATTCAATCCGCTGTGAACCTGTCGATATGAACAACCTCGGCTTTCAGATGATCAAGGTGAAGAGTGGTTGAATACCGTAGAACAGAGGAACAATTTACGCTCCGCTGGAAATTAAGTAACAATGCCTGTCAGAATCGGAAAAGAGGTAATCTCAAAAGAAGAATCAGTCTGGTACGGAGAGAGTTGGTATGAATACCGAAAATAATGTTAACCTGGATACCAAAAAAAATGGTAACATAAGAATAACCATGGCCTGAATGCCGCTCATCAGTCTGAATACAGGAAATGACTTCGATCTGAGCATCAGAAGATATGAGATGATTAATATTGGTCTGAACACCGAGAAACTGGCCCGAGCACCACAAGTTGCGTCGACCTGAACGTCGGAAACTTCTTTGATCTGTTGATGATGAACAGCTCAAGAATGCGAAGAACACTCAATATTTTCGCTTCAGAACGCGATTTGATCCAATTGGCCTGGCTTCGTTTCAAATTTCATGTTTCCCGCGTGCACTGGCCACTCACACGACGCCACATCCGTTAATGAAACGGGGCGTTTCGCCCCTGGCTTGGCATAATTACAAAAATGCCATTCGTGCAATGTTATTTCACTTTAAATGTTAAATAAATATTTCATTTCATCACTAATCTTCAAAAAATCACAATTAATCCATTTTTGATCCAAATTGAATGAGGATTTTTGTGTTCATCTCCAAATTCTCTCTAGTTTTTTTTTAGGTATGATAGCAAAAGTTGTGCTTGGCTGATTTTTTAATTTGTCTAGAGACTTTGATCATGTATGCTATGTGTGTATGTTTGGCCATTTCTTTCATAAAATAATGATGCCTTATCAAAAATGCATGAAATTTTATAGGCATGATCTAGACTCTCCCCTGGTGATTTTGGTATATAGTTTGCTAATTTTGCATTTCTGGATTAGGAGATATGATGTGATCAAGTTGAGTGTGACAATGTGTGTCACACTATGTTATGCCAACTTCATGAATTTTGTTTTCATGCTTATTGAATGCCATTTGCTCTGGATTTTTGCATATGTTTACATCTGTATGTCTAGTTTGAGCATGATTTTTTGTAGGATTTGTTGATACATTTCCTATTTGATTGGTATTTTTGTTTGCTGTTTACCATTGTGTGAACTTTTCTTAAGTGATCAACTTACATGACTTGTAAAATTCTCATTCCTTATCATGTGAAGATGCAATTTGGTGGAGTGGTTCTTAACATGTTTAACTTCATCTTGGCTTTGGTCCCATTCATTTATCATTTGTTTCCACTGTTTGGCATTCATTTGAAGTTGGCACATGATTTGTAGCCTTATTTGAAGTTGTATTTGCATACCATGACTTCCTGGTTTAATTCCCCTAATTCCACTTGTCCAAATAACATGAAATTTGATATGATGCTCATTGAATGTGTCCTGTTTGAGCTGGAATTTTTGTGGAATTTATTGAGCTGTTTTGATATTGGTTTGAGTGTGATCATTCTGTTAGCTCCAATGTGGTTCCAAAAAGCATAGTTTGACATGTTATGTGTACAAAATGGACTTGGTGTATAGTTTTGATATGGGACCAATTGGTCTTTCTTCTTAATTGATTAATCTTGGTTTTGATCATTTTTCACTTGCTGTTTTGAATTTTTCATCTCCTTTTGACCCTAGGCTTGTCCTAGTGGTCTTGTTTTCTCATGTTTGAATGTGATTTTCAGGTTATGAAGCAAAATGCTTTAAGGAGAGTAATGCAAGTTGTTTGAGTTGTTTCATTTGATGTTATAGACTAACTTGGTTTATTTTGTAGAGTGCTTGGTTCACTTGAGCTTTGTGCTTTGCACATTGCATTGTTTGATTGTACATTATCTGTTGGTTCACTACCTTGTTTGTTTTGATTTTGTGATTGGTACTGATTATATTTGATTGATTTCAGGTACCATAGTTGCTAATAGTTCTTTGAGAACTTGCATTGCTTTGCTTGATAGCATTTGCATTGAGGTAGACTCTCTTGTCTCCATGTAGTCTGGAAGACCTGGCTTGTTATTTAGCCAGGCACCTGTCTGAAGTCCTCCTTAAGAGGCAATGTCTTTGTGTGTTTATTTTTTGTCCCCAAGCAGGTGAAGCCCTTTTAATAAGGCAACTGGTAGACAAAAGAGATATGTAACTTATCTCCTACTATTCTGTGAGTCACTCACCTTGCTCACACTACTTGTGTTGATGCATAGTGAGTAAGAGCCCAAGATCTATCGAGTCTTTAACTTGTGGAGAGAGTTCCCCCTATCTGAACTCCCACACCTTCTGATATTCAATACTCTCTCTGATCAGAGATAAGAGTGATGAGGCACACCCCTCATATCCTTTCATCTGCTTCACCTTGGCTCTCAATGTCAAGGTTAAGAGCACCATTTACCCCATTCCAGTTGACTTTAAAGTCAAACCCTTTGCTTGAGCCTGATTGCTTGGTTATAGTGTGTGATAAATGACCTTGCTTGATTATTTGCTTGATTCATATGTACATGTTTGCTTGCACGCTTTTGTGCATTTGTCATCATTGATTGTTCATTAGTGCATGACCATCATCGCATATCTTTGTGACACATTTGTGTTTGCCCATTGAGGACAATTATAAGACCATGTTCTTTGGCCATTGTTCCTATGATTTGGAAGGGATAGAGTGTAAGACCAATTCATTGGTCACTCATATCCTCTTTGCTTAGTGCATTGTATGTTTGTTGTATGTGAGGATGCAATTATAAGTCCATGTTGTTGGCATTTGTATTCCTATGATCATCTTGTGGAGGTTGGAATAAGTCCAGATAGATTGGCATCTGACATCCATATTTTGTTTTGCTTTGTGAGATTGGAGTAAGACCATTTATTGGCATCCGGTATCATTGTTTTGTTTTAGGAGATTGGGGTAAATCCATTTATTGGTATCCGGTATCCGCTTTTGTTAGTGAGATTGGAGTAAGACCATTTATTGGCATCCGGTATCATTGTTTTGTTTTAGGAGATTGGTGTAAATCCATTTATTGGTATCCGGTATCCGCTTTTGTTAGTGAGATTGGAGTAAGACCATTTATTGGCATCCGGTATCATTGTTTTGTTTTAGGAGATTGGTGTAAATTCATTTATTGGTATCCGGTATCCGCTTTTTGTGTGTGAGATTGGAGTAAGTCCATTGAGTGGCATCCGGTATCACCGTGTCTTTTATTTTGCTAACTTGCTTTGTTCCTCATTCCAAAGGACACACTTGAATCATCTTCTATATGATTTCAAGAGGTGAACCTCTAGGAAGTTTTACACTCTATCATCCATACCCTTTTGTTTCAAAAAATCCCTTTTCACATTATTGACTTTTCAAACTTGTATATACATGTTGTGCAAACATTCTCACCTCTTTCAAATTAGAAACCTGGACCTTAAGTCCTTGATTTTCAAACTTCACTTTTGTTAGTACTTCTTTTTGAATCAATCTTAATCATACTTTGATCATACTTTGTGAATACTCATAATCAATTAACTTCACCCGTTCAATTGTTTTGTGGCTTTGTCCATTGTTAATATGTTTTCATACATTATCCATAGGTTTCAATTCTCATAGTGGTTGATGTAAATCTCACCGCATCCTTAGTGAGTTGATTGTAAGTCTTCCATACTTATTATAGGGTTAACCCCTCACTAGTATGTTGAAGCTATCCTTGCATGGTGGATTGTTGGTATTGGTTGAGTTTTCTCCCGTTGAGAATGAAAAGCCTTAGTGCTTGTGTTTTAAAATTGAACTCACAAATTTTTGGAAATCTTTTAGCCGAACTACGGAGTTTTGATCCTTACCTTTGATGGAAGGTACGTAGGCAACGGGTTCATCCGTTCGAACACAAAAATAATTAACTTGTACATTCTTTTCTCATCATCCCATTCATGTTTGCATAATATGTCATAAACAAATAAATATTTTTTATACAACAAGTGTGAAAAGGGCTCCCTAGGAGTACCTAGGACGTGATGGGTGCCTAACACCTTCCCATTGTGTAATTTACCCCTTACCCAGACTCTCTGATCTTTTCATTAGTTTTCTACGTGTAAAACTTCTTAGGTTTTTGTTCGCTTTTTAACCAGTCCTTAGGATAAATAAAAGTGCGGTGGTGACTCGATTCATTGTATACTTTGCTTATGGTTTAATCAATAAATCATATAGCGACGAATACACCGCTACAGAAAAGTGGCGACTCTGCTGGGGACAATACTAGACCTTCCCTGGTGGTATTGCCTACTTTTCACCTTTGTTGTATGATATTTGTTTATCTGTTATTTGACATATTTTTGTACAATTTGGGATAACTTTATTGATTGTAATGTTTGAATTGCTTGATATACAATTGTTGTTTGCTTTGGTGATCTCTGTGAGATGAGTTCTATACCCAAACTCGAGTGCACTCTAGGATAGGAGAATGGCGTAGTCTTGTTGACTGGTGTGGAGTATTCCTTAGCCAGTTGACTTGCGAGTCCATTCACTTGGTGGAGGTCATGTTGGATTAATAATGTCACACAAGTTATTTGTGGTTAGGCACTATTCTTTCAATCATGTGCCTTAGAAGCCAAGGACCTTAGTTTACCAAACCCATCTTGGCCTATTTTTAGGACGTAGTGCGGAGGTCGTTCAGATGTAAGATCTGATGCGATTGTTACGCGATACTACACTCATAAGAGTCTCTCTTGAGAATATTTTTGGAATACGAGTATTCGTTCCTCCGATAATATCCGAGAGATGGGACGATGATTATGGGAACCTCTAGTAGAACATGTCTGGCAGGTTTAAACCCTAGTACACTCCCTTTGGGTGGTTCTTAACCGAGACTCCATGCTCGTGACTCTCAGCAAACCCGTGATTCGTGGTTGAGTCGTTCAAACATCGTTAATATCAATGGAACTTGGGCGTTGATAAGGTGAAAACCATAATCCGCCAAAATGGATGATTGATATTAAGGATGTTCGAGCCGGTTCATGTACCGTTAATATCAATGGAACTTGGGTGTAGATAAGGTGAAAACCTAAATCCACCAAAATGGATGATTGATATTAGGGATACAATGAGCTTTCCCACGACCTTTGTCTGGTGTGACTTGCTTGATCCTTGAGTGTGATTGTTGCATCCATGCATTCATGCATTCATCTGCATCCATGTCATCAGAAAAAGAGAAAATTTCCAAGGAACTCAAAGGAGTTTATTTGCAAAAAATTTCAAACATGGAAAAACCGGGAAAAAATTTTCACCTGATATATCTGATGAGACATTCTCATATACGATCAAAATGTTGATATTTCAAAGTTTGCAAATAAAACCTTTGAGTTCCTTTGAAATAAAAACAAATCATCTGCACGAGCATGGCATGCATCATGTGCATAAGCAGGCGTTGTTCTCAGCTTCCCGTCCTGTGGTCTGACCCTGCGATCTTCATTTATTTTGGAGATGCACTTCGCCGGTACTATACCAGAGCCAACTCTGCCAGATTGATGGATCATCCTGAGCAAGAGAGCTGTGAACTCAGAGAGATATTCGCCAGACTAAGCGCTGTTGATGGATTTATTCCTGGTTAACCAGATCCCAGGCTGGCATTGGCTACTGTTCTGGGGCGTATAATGAGCAAGGTTTGTTCACGAGTGGAGGATTCATCCATGCCGACCAACCTGAGAAAGAAGGTGCTGCTATCTTGGAAGAGGATGTAGAGGATTTGAACAATTTCGTTGTACCTGGTGGTGTCTGCCACAATTGGGTCGCTGTAGATGTTCCTACAGTCATCCATAGATCAGAGTAATTATTCACTTTGTTTAAAACCCTTCTCCCATGCCAAAAGGAGAAGTGATGACATTGTTGGCAGCATTTAATACAATGATGTTTCATTCAATTAATGCATTGTTAAACATTTGTTTTTCCATTTGTTTTCACTTTTTGTTTTTGCATGAAATCAGTGATCACAAAAAACCCTGAAAAACAAGAAAAACAATCTTTTCATCTGCATAAATGATTCGCTTGTTTAAATTCAAAAGCTTTTCATTATCCAGAATCATTATGCAGGGATTTCTAAACCCATTGAACATAATGATGCAACGCCATCTCCCAATCTTGAATTCTTTGTATTTGAGGCAGAGGAAGATGATGTTGAAGGGGATTCCTGACGAGATTTCCCATTCTCTTGAGCACGAGAAGGAGCTCATTCAGCTGTATCATGAGAATCAGCAAGACAGCTAAACTGGGGCATTGCAAATACAAACAAAAACAAAAAAAAGAGGGCAAAAAAGATGAAAAAAATCAAAAATCAGCAAAAAAAATTCAAAATTTTTTCAAAAGAAAAAAGAAAAAATTATACCCTCAAGTCCCAAGTTGACTGATGCTGAATGGATTCAGAGTCGTTATGACCAGTTGAATCTGATTGAAGAGAAGCGATTAACTGCCATGTGTCATGGTCAGTTATATCAGCAGAGAATGAAGAAAGCATTCGATAAGAAGGTCAAGCCTCGTGTGTTCCGAGAAGGTGACCTCGTGCTCAAGAAAGTTTTGTCTTTCGTGCCCGATTCCAGGGGCAAGTGGACTCCAAACTACGAGGGTCCATATGTTGTTAAGAGAGCCTTTTCAGGCGGTGCATTGATGCTTACAACAATGGATGGGGAGGATTTCACTCGTCCTGTGAATTCAGATGCAGTCAAGAAATACTTTGCCTAAAAAAAAGAGAGTATATACAAATGAAAAACATAATAGCTCGCTAAGTTGAAAACCCGAAAGGGCGGCTTAGGCAAAAATGAGCGTCTCGGTGGAGAACCCGCAAGGGTAATCCAGGCAAAAATTAGAGACTTGAAAAAATGAGTATATTTGCATCCCGCTAGATTGAGTACCTCACTCTGAGGCAATCTAGGCAAAAATTAGGGATTTGGTAAGTAACTGCATCCTGACAAGACTTTCTGTTCCGCAGCCGTCTTTTCGTCAGAGGATTCTCGATTCGTCGTCGACTGAAGCTTCGAATACATCGAGATTCAAATTGGTAGAGAAAGGATCATTATGTTCAATGTAGCCCTCTTCCAATATATATCACTGGTTTCAAATTTGTACAGATCTATGGAGTCTTGCCATTTGCAGGCTACCATTCCATCAAATCAATTTGAGCTTTTATCCAATTATTTGCATTCTTATTTGTTTCAATTCAACAAATGTTTTGCATGTTTTAAATGATAAAATGTCATTGTTTTAAACAAATAAATTTTTCAAAATTTTTGTTTTAAACAAAGTGAATATTCACAATGACGAAAGGATACTTAAGAATCTCTCAGTGCTCTCCCGAGGGTGGTATGATTCCCAACAGGTAAGACCTTAGTTCATATTCCTGGCATTTGGTTGTATCCTCTTTCTCCCGCTTTGCTGTTGGGATTGTTCCATAAGCAGCGTTGTTGTTGGGTTGTCCCCCAAGCAGAGGTGGTTGTTGAAGACTCAGTTTCTTCTCCAGCGGTAATCTCCCCAGCATGGGTGTTCTCTTTGTGGTAGATTCAGTGGTTGGTGGATTGATATCCCGGTACTTTACCGCTTTCCTCAGCATTGTCGCGAGCAGAGCTGTTGGTGGGGTTGTTCCCCAGTATAGTCGCAAGCAGAGATGTTGTTGAAGACTTCGCGTTCTTCTCCAGCAGTAGTCTCTCCCCAGTGCAGTCGCTAGCAGAGTTGTTGTGTCTCTCCTCAGCATGGTTGCTTTCCTTTTTTCCCAGCTTAGTCTGCAGAATGGTTGTTGTGGCAGTTTCTGCCTGTTGAAAGCTATCTCAATCCCCAGTAGAGTTGCTTGTGCAGTTAGATTCTACTCGGATGATTCTCCTGCAGTGGGTTGTTCCCCAGAGTTGTTTGGAGTTGCCTTTGCGGCAGTTTTTGGTTGAGCCATGAATTCTTGTTTCTCAGTTGATGCTGGGATCCCCTGCAGATATCCTCAGGATTCTCCTGATCCCCTGCAGTACCCGCAGATCTTTGCTTTACAGCATGTGGATCTCTAGCAGATTGGCTTTCCAGTTGGTTTTTCCCCTGGAAGTATAGTATCGGGTGTTTGATTCCTGGGCCTGTTTGTGTTAGATATGTCTGTTTTGTCAGCATTCATCAAACATAAATCACGCATATTCATGACTATTCATAAACATTCAGATATTCATGTTGCATTGTTTGCCATATATCTTTTGTTTGTTGTCTCCTGCTTTGGGTGATATAGATCTCTCCTATAGATCTTCCCAAGCAGATGTCGGGTGTTTAAATCTCTCCATATAGAGTCACCCCCATAAGCAGAAAGTGTTTGTCTTTCCCTTCTGCAGTTCCCCACTGAGATGATCCTCGTGGATGACGGTTTCTTCCGTTTCCTCCCAACACATGCATTGGGACGGATTTTCCTATTGAGTTATATCCTCATAGGACGTGTTTTGATTCAGTCTGTCTTTTCGGATCAATCCCGAATCGGCGTGGTGTCAGCTGTTTCTTGTGCTTCCCTGTGGAAGAAATGAATGGTTTGCCCAGTAACCGGCATCAATTCATTTATCCTCAGCAGGAGTTTTATGGGCCTCTACCCATTAACCGGTAGTTGTAAGTCCTATGTTCCCTCTTCTTGGCGGAATTTGTGGTTATATACCTTTGATTCCTCAGCAAGAGTTGTTGGTCTTCTACCCAGTAGTCGGTAGTCGTAAATCCTGTTTGCCTGCTCTCCAGCAGTTTGTGGTTTGTTATAAACCCTATTTTGTCTCCCGTGCGGATTTGTGATTCGTTCCATCCCCACGCGGAGTTGTTGGTTTTCTACCCAGTATTCGGTAGATGTAAACCCTAATTTGTGGTTATTCCCACCAGAGTATGGCTACTACCCCGTATTCGGTAGTTGTAAGTCCTATCTCTTTTTCCCCTAGCAGAGGTAACCTATGTGGTTCGTTCTGGTTGATGGTGGATCTTCTGTTGTTGTGATTTTCATCCCCAACACAGAGTTTGCATCTCCCTGTGGTGATTTTTATCCCCAGTTGAGTTTGTGGTCTTCTACCCCGTATTCGGTAGTTGTAAATCCCATGTCGTGGTTTTTCTCCCCAGTGGAGTTTGTGCCTTGTGGTACAGTTGGATAATTGCCGGATGCTTGCAATTTTATCCCAGCTGAGTCTTTGGTTCTACCCAGTAGTCGGTAGTGCTAACCTCTTGTTTCCTCAGCCAGAGTTTGTGGTATTCTACCCCGTATTCGGTAGTTATGAACCCTAATTTCTCCCCTTTGCAGAGTTGACCTTGTTGTTCATCCTAACCGATGATGGTTAATCTTTGTGGTTATCTTCATTCGTTGTTCGATGATTGATACTCCTCTTTGCTTGTGGACAATTGTCGGATGCTAGCAATTTATCCTCAGCAAGTCTTCTGGATCATTGTCGTATGCTCGCAATGTTATCCCTTTTGAAGTCGCCAGTGGGTCTTTTCACCGTTTGCTAGTGATTTGTTCCCCGGATCATTGATTGTTTATCAATGTATCCCCAGCCAGTCCCTGTGGATAATTGCCGGATGCTTGCAATTCATTCCCAGCGGATCGCCTTTCATTTACCCGTTTGCTCGGTAATGATTGTTGCTCCCTTTGATTGGTCATCATTATATACCTAGTTTTGGTATCCCGATGCCTTTCTTTTCGGTCAATTTATCCTTTGTTAACCCAGTAACCAGTTGTGGATAATCTTCCATGTGAGTGTGTTATCCACGTTCTGACGGTAATGGATAATGTATCTCATGCACTCTTCAGTCGAAGCCTTTTGTGTTTCCCTAGTCGAGTAAGATTCGTTATTCCCTTTGCGGAGTCGAATATTTGTTGTTTCAGATAATTGTCGGATGCTTGCAATTTATCCCTTTGAGTTGTCTTTCGTTTACCCGGATGCTAGGTATCGATTGCCTCTCTTTTTGGTTGGTCACCTATTATATACTCCGGTATCTCTGGTGTCTTTTCCTTTTCAAGTATGTTATTCACGGTCTGCCGGTAATGAATAGTATGTCTCTTTCACTCTTTGGTTGGAATCCTTTGTTGATCTTCCCCAATAGAGCAAGATTCGTATTCTTTGTAGAATCGAATATCCATCCTTTAACCAGTTTGTGTTTTGGAGGATGAGTGTTTTGGCATATATACCAATCCACGTTTTCGGTAAATCACCTATTATATACTTCGGTATCCCTGGTGTTTCTTACCGTGCGAGTGTATTATCTACGTTCTGACGGTAATAGATAATATATCTCATGCGAGTATTCTATCCACGTTCTGACGGTAATGGATATTATATCTCATGCACTCTTTGGGTTTGTGTCCCCAGTTGAGTAAGATTCGTTTTCCTGTTGTGGATTCGAATGTCCATCCTGTAAGTCGATTTGTTTTTTCAAGCCCTCCTTTCGGATGATGAGTGTCTTGGCATATATACCAATTCATGTCTTTGGTAAGTCACCTATTATATACTCCGGTATCTCTGGTGTCTCTTCCTTTTCGAGTATATTATTCACGGTCTGCCGGTAATGAATAATATGTCTCATGCACTCTTGGATCAATCTTTTGATTGCTTTCTCCGCTGAGTAAGATTCATATTCCTTGGGGAATTGAATATCCATCCTATAAACAAGTCTGCTTTTCTAGCTTTCTTCAGGATGATGAGTGTCTTGGCATATATACCAATTCACGTTTCGGTCGGTCACCTATTATATACCTCGGTATCCCTGGTGTTCCTTCCTTTCTGCTCCCTATTATGACTTTGGTCCCCTGTGGAGTCAGATTTGCCTGAGTTGATGTACCTTTTTCAGGTCTTTCTCAGATGTTTGGTTGATTGATATCTCTCACCCTTATACCGGTCTTAGATATTCATTCTTCCTGAGTTGGTTGCCCTTATACCGGTAACATCTCATCCTTGGCTTCCCCTGGAGAGTCTTTTTCTAGATTTCCCCAACGGAGTTGTATTTCTATTTGTGTTGCTGTATTGGTGTTATCCCCAGTACCTGCATCTTTGAGTCAGCTTGAGTCATTCCAATGGGAGTGTTTTCCTTTGGAATTGCTTCTTTCCCCGGCTTGAGTCCTTTACTTCCCCAGTGAGGTCTCCAGTCTGATTTCTGGTATCCCCTAATCAGAGTCGTGTCTTGCACATGTGATGTCAGTTTTGTTTTCCCCAACTCGGAGTCGTGTCCTGCTCACGCATTCTTTTTCTTTACTATCCCCCAATAAGAATCCCCATGAGAGTCCTGTTAGAGTCTCTGTTCCTGGTGAGTGTATTACTCCGATGGATCGTCTTTTCTTCAGTGTGAACCATATTCCCCACATAGTTTGTGTCTTTTGCATGCATACATTTGCATCATGAGGTCTCTTAGGGACCAAAATTTGTCTCATTACTGTTATTTAAGCCCATTCTACCGCGTCGAGACGAAGATTTTAACCTTCACTTCTCCGGCTAGAATGACCTTAAATAGGGGCATCTGTAAGACCCCAATTTTTGTCCCTAAGATCCCTCATGGCATCATATCATAGCATATCATTGCCTCAAGGATCATTGTGCACCCTTGCTTACCTCCTAGTGGGTGGTTTATCTCGTGAGTGTGGTTCTTGATCACCAAGCATGTATTGCATTTGTATATCATTGCTTTTCATGTGTTTACTAACCAAAAGTACAAAAATATTGTCATCTAACCATGTTACTTGCAGCTGAAGCAATCATCGGTCAAACAGTCAAATCATTCATTGAGCAATGGATGGTGGCCATTCTTGAAGAATTTGGGCACCATGATCATTCATAAGAGATTCATATGAGTTGTGACATCATTTGGTATCAAGACCTCAAGAGAAAAAGGCTTGAAATTTATTAAAATCCTAGCAAAGTCAATTGTGGTCAACTGTGCATTTAATCAGGGATTTGAAGATGTGAGATGGTTGGAAAGGTCTCATTCATATCCATACAAGCCTCAATTAACATTTCAAACATCCACAGTGAAGGATTTGAGGTCAGACAAAAAGTTTCCCAAAATAGTAATGACCTGTAATTTTCACCTGCCAAAAATGGAAAGTCATTCTCCTCAAAATTACATGTCCAAGAATGCTTCAAATGAAATTTTGCCCAACATGAAAGTTGAAGATCTTGCTCTCACCTTTCCAAAAAGTCCAAGAACACTCATTTCCCATGTGTGGTTGGCAAGTTATGATCAAATCATTTTCAGAAAAAGTTGAAATTCAAAGTGCCATAACTTTTGAATGGAAAGGCCAATTTGGTTGATTCTTTTTTGAGCAAACCACATTTGATGTGTACTATCCAAATCCATCATCACATTTCATCAAAAACCTTCACATAAAAAGGTCATTTTTCAAGTGAACCATTTAGAAATTGGTGGAAAAAAAAGTCAAATTCAAAGGTACAAGGGATTTTCACACCAAACCAATTCAATCCATTTCCAAATGTGATTTGTGACTTGCTGCAAAAGAAAAATCATTGTTCCATTGGTTCTAAGTGAGGAAGGGTAATTTGGCCAAAATGCATTAACATGCTTATTCCACTAATCCAATTCAATTTGACTAATCATGATTAAGGCTTTGGATTAAGAGGTGGTATTTAAGCCTAATCATAACAGAAAGTTCAAATCAACAATCACATTTTCAGATCAAACTCACAAATTCACAAATTCTCTCAATTCTCACAATTTTTCACTCACACTTTTTTCATCATTCATCAAGAATTCTTCCTTTTGTCTGCTTTTTCTTTCGTGAATCATCACTTGTAGGTGGAAGAAAACTTCTATTGAAGCTCATAGTAGAGGAATCTTGAAGAATTATGGCTATGGCATATGAATCTTGCGCATAACAGTTGAAGATTGCCACGAGTTCAAGCTGCTTTGAGCTGAAATCTTGATTCCAAATCCTTATCCATACCTTGTTGCGCATCTGTTTCAGGATCTTGAGGCTGGAATCCATCAAATCAACACCTGTACTCAAACTGAGGTTGGAAATCGAACATCACAATTGCTTAAATTAAGATATGGCTTCTGTAGATCTTGGAATGTAGATTATCATGCAATTTAGATCTCTTAAAACCATGCAGTATTGATGA
This sequence comes from Lathyrus oleraceus, assembly GCF_024323335.1. Classification (NCBI taxonomy): domain Eukaryota; kingdom Viridiplantae; phylum Streptophyta; class Magnoliopsida; order Fabales; family Fabaceae; genus Lathyrus; species Lathyrus oleraceus. The sequence continues at coordinate 332,197,494 of NC_066582.1, forward strand.
AGTTATTTCGATTTGAAGATTGATGATCGAATTTGTTTTTGCTCGATTCGTTAAGCATGATTAGAATTAGGTCATATGCTTGTTAGATTCATGATCCTGGTTGCAAGACGCATCCAACCATATATAGTTTGTGCATTTCCATGAGGTTTTGTGAATGTTGATGATGAACAGCTCAAGAATGCGAAGAACACTCAATATTTTCGCTTCAGAACGCGATTTGATCCAATTGGCCTGGCTTCGTTTCAAATTTCATGTTTCCCGCGTGCACTGGCCACTCACACGACGCCACATCCGTTAATGAAACGGGGCGTTTCGCCCCTGGCTTGGCATAATTACAAAAATGCCATTCGTGCAATGTTATTTCACTTTAAATGTTAAATAAATATTTCATTTCATCACTAATCTTCAAAAAATCACAATTAATCCATTTTTGATCCAAATTGAATGAGGATTTTTGTGTTCATCTCCAAATTCTCTCTAGTTCTTTTTTAGGTATGATAGCAAAAGTTGTGCTTGGCTGATTTTTTAATTTGTCTAGAGACTTTGATCATGTATGCTATGTGTGTATGTTTTGCCATTTCATTCATAAAATAATGATGCCTTATCAAAAATGCATGAAATTTTATAGGCATGATCTAGACTCTCCCCTGGTGATTTTGGTATATAGTTTGCTAATTTTGCATTTCTGGATTAGGAGATATGATGTAATCAAGTTGAGTGTGACAATGTGTGTCACACTATGTTATGCCAACTTCATGAATTTTGTTTTCATGCTTATTGAATGCCATTTGCTCCGGATTTTTGCATATGTTTACATCTGTATGTCTAGTTTGAGCATGATTTTTTGTAGGATTTGTTGATACATTTCCTATTTGATTGGTATTTTTGTTTGCTGTTTACCATTGTGTGAACGTTTCTTGAGTGATCAACTTACATGACTTGTAAAATTCTCATTCCTTATCATGTGAAGATGCAATTTGGTGGAGTGGTTCTTAACATGTTTAACATCATCTTGGCTTTGGTCCCATTCATTTATCATTTGTTTCCACTGTTTGGCATTCATTTGAAGTTGGCACATGATTTGTAGCCTTATTTGAAGTTGTATTTGCATACCATGACTCCCTGATTTAATTCCCCTAATTCCACTTGTCCAAATAACATGAAATTTGATATGATGCTCATTGAATGTGTCCTGTTTGAGCTGGAACTTTTGTGGAATTTATTGAGCTGTTTTGATATTGGTTTGAGTGTGATCATTCTGTTAGCTCCAATGTGGTTCCAAAAAGCATAGTTTGACATGTTATGTGTACGAAATGGACTTGGTGTATAGTTTTGATATGGGACCAATTGGTATTTCTTCTTAATTGATTAATCTTGGTTTTGATCATTTTTCACTTGCTGTTTTGAATTTTTCATCTCCTTTTGACCCTAGGCTTGTCCTAGTGGTCTTGTTTTCTCATGTTTGAATGTGATTTTCAGGTTATGAAGCAAAATGCTTTAAGGAGAGTAATGCAAGTTGTTTGAGTTATTTCATTTGATGTTATAGACTAACTTGGTTTATTTTGTAGGGTGCTTGGTTCACTTGAGCTTTGTGCTTTGCACATTGCATTGTTTGATTGTACATTATCTGTTGGTTCACTACCTTGTTTGTTTTGATTTTGTGATTGGTACTGATTATATTTGATTGATTTCAGGTACCATAGTTGCTAATAGTTCTTTGAGAACTTGCATTGCTTTGCTTGATAGCATTTGCATTGAGGTAGACTCTCTTGTCTCCATGTAGTCTGGAAGACCTGGCTTGTTATTTAGCCAGGCACCTGTCTGAAGTCCTCCTTAAGAGGCAATGTCTTTGTGTGTTTATTTTTTGTCCCCAAGCAGGTGAAGCCCTTTTAATAAGGCAATTGGTAGACAAAAGAGATATGTAACCTATCTCCTACTATTCTGTGAGTCACTCACCTTGCTCACACTACTTGTGTTGATGCATAGTGAGTAAGAGCCCAAGATCTATCGAGTCTTTAACTTGTGGAGAGAGTTCCCCCTTTCTGAACTCCCACACCTTCTGATATTCAATACTCTCTCTGATCAGAGATAAGAGTGATGAGGCACACCCCTCATATCCTTTCATCTGCTTCACCTTGGCTCTCAATGTCAAGGTTAAGAGCACCATTTACCCCATTCCAGTTGACTTTAAAGTCAAACCCTTTGCTTGAGCCTGATTGCTTAGTTATAGTGTGTGATAAATGACCTTGCTTGATTATTTGCTTGATTCATATGTACATGTTTGCTTGCACGCTTTTGTGCATTTGTCATCATTGATTGTTCATTAGTGCATGACCATCATCGCATATCTTTGTGACACATTTGTGTTTGCCCATTGAGGACAATTATAAGACCATGTTCTTTGGCCATTGTTCCTATGATTTGGAAGGGATAGAGTGTAAGACCAATTCATTGGTCACTCATATCCTCTTTGCTTAGTGCATTGTTTATTTGTTGTATGTGAGGATGCAATTATAAGTCCATGTTGTTGGCATTTGTATTCCTATGATCATCTTGTGGAGGTTGGAAGAAGTCCAGATAGATTGGCATCTGACATCCATATTTTGTTTTGCTTTGTGAGATTGGAGTAAGACCATTTATTGGCATCCGGTATCATTGTTTTGTTTTAGGAGATTGGGGTAAATCCATTTATTGGTATCCGGTATCTGCTTTTGTTAGTGAGATTGGAGTAAGACCATTTATTGGCATCCGGTATCATTGTTTTGTTTTAGGAGATTGGTGTAAATCCATTTATTGGTATCCGGTATCCGCTTTTGTTAGTGAGATTGGAGTAAGACCATTTATTGGCATCCGGTATCATTGTTTTGTTTTAGGAGATTGGTGTAAATCCATTTATTGGTATCCGGTATCCGCTTTTTGTGTGTGAGATTGGAGTAAGTCCATTGAGTGGCATCCGGTATCACCGTGTCTTTTATTTTGCTAACTTGCTTTGTTCCTCATTCCAAAGGACACACTTGAATCATCTTCTATATGATTTCAAGAGGTGAACCTCTAGGAAGTTTTACACTCTATCATCCATACCCTTTTGTTTCAAAAAATCCCTTTTCACATTGTTGACTTTTCAAACTTGTATATACATGTTGTGCAAACATTCTCACCTCTTTCAAATTAGAAACCTGGACCTTAAGTCCTTGATTTTCAAACTTCACTTTTGTTAATACTTCTTTTTGAATCAATCTTAATCATACTTTGATCATACTTTGTGAATACTCATAATCAATTAACTTCACCCGTTCAATTGTTTTGTGGCTTTGTCCATTGTTAATATGTTTTCATACATTAGCCATAGGTTTCAATTCTCATAGTGGTTGATGTAAATCTCACCGCATCCTTAGTGAGTTGATTGTAAGTCTTCCATACTTATTATAGGGTTAACCCCTCACTAGTATGTTGAAGCTATCCTTGCATGGTGGATTGTTGGTATTGGTTGAGTTTTCTCCCGTTGAGAATGAAAAGCCTTAGTGCTTGTGTTTTAAAATTGAACTCACAAATTTTTGGAAATCTTTTAGCCGAACTACGGTGTTTTGATCCTTACCTTTGATGGAAGGTACGTAGGCAACGGGTTCATCCGTTCGAACACAAAAGTAATTAACTTGTACATTCTTTTCTCATCATCCCATTCATGTTTGCATAATATGTCATAAACAAATAAATATTTTTTATACAACAAGTGTGAAAAGGGCTCCCTAGGAGTACCTAGGACGTGTTGGGTGCCTAACACCTTCCCATTGCGTAATTTACCCCTTACCCAGACTCTCTGATCTTTTCATTAGTTTTCTACGTGTAAAACTTCTTAGGTTTTTGTTCGCTTTTTAACCAGTCCTTAGGATAAATAAAAGTGCGGTGGCGACTCGATTCATTGTATACTTTGCTTATGGTTTAATCAATAAATCATATAACGACGAATACACCGCTACAACCGGTACTACACCATAGCCAACATTTCGAGACTGATGGATCACCTAGAACAAGAGAACCGTGAGTTGAAAGAGGAAGTGGCCAGATTAAGTGCTTTGATGGAATCATTCTTGGCTGCCCAGAGCCAGTCATCTTTGAGATTGCCTCCTCGACTGTGCCTGCAGCCAGTGCATACTTTGTTCCAACGTCCATGCCAGCCGGATTCCCATGGGGGATGCCTCCTAATTTTATGCCTGAGGGTCCTGCTCCAACCTTTGCTTCTATGCCGACATCTAGCCCGGTCCTTGCTGTTCCTCCTCTTGTCGTGCATACTCTACCCAGAGTAGACGACACCATTTATCATTCTGAACCGTCTGAAGGCCCAGATGTCTATGAGAAGATGGATGCTATGAATGATCAATTTCTTAAGCTTCACAAGGAATTGAAAACTCTCAGAGGAAAGGATCTTTTCGGCAAGTCTGCTGCCGAACTGTGCTTGGTCCCCAATGTGAAGATCCCTATGAAATTCAAGGTCCCTGACTTTGAAAAGTACAAGGGAAATACTTGTCCTCTTAGCCACCTGGTCATGTATGCCAGGAAGATGTCAACTCAGACCAACAACGATCATTTACTCATCCACTACTTTCAGGACAGTCTGTCCGGTGCTGCTCTGCGTTGGTATATTGGTTTAGACAGCACGAACATCCGATCCTTCAACGATCTTGGCGAGGCCTTCGTCAAGCAGTACAAGTACAATGTGGATATGGCTCCCGATAGGGATCAATTGAGGGCCATGTCCCAGAAGGACAAGGAAACATTTAAAGAATACGCCTAGAGGTGGCGAGAGTTGGCAGCACAGATCGTGCCCCCGCTGGAAAAGAAGGAAATGACCATGATCTTTCTGAAGACCTTGAGTTCCTTCTATTATGAGCGGATGATTGCTAGCGCTCCTTCTGACTTCACCGAGATGGTGAATATGGGGATGCGTTTAGAAGAAGGGGTTAGAGAAGGACGTCTAACCAGAGAAGAAGGCTCTTCTGCCAAACGTTATGGGGCGTTTGCAAAGAAGAAAGATGGAGAGGCACATGATGTGACCTCCCATGTGAAACCAAGAAGACCCTCTGTGAGGAGGAAGACCGTGCGTCCCGCCGGTAACCAGCACCAGGTGGCTCATATAACACCTGTTTTCAGAGACAATCAACAATATCAGCAACATAGCAACAATCAACAATCACATCCGCAATATCAGCAACAACAGCACAGTCCGCAACAGTAGGCTTACCAGCCTCGAAACAGTAATCAAACCAGCACGAGTTACGAGAGGAAAAGGGTCACTTTTGATCCTATTCCAATGACGTATCCAGAATTATATCCCTCTTTGATAGAGAGGAAGTTGATTACTCCGAGAGACCCACCGGCTATACCTGCTAACCCCCAGTGGTGGTATAAGCCTGAATTACATTGTGTTTATCATTCCGGTGCTCCCGGCCACAACGTGGAGAATTGTTACCCTTTGAAAACCAAGGTTCAAGACCTTGTGAGGTGTGGCATTCTGTGTTTCGAGGACGTAGGTCCTAATGTAAAGAAGAACCCATTGCCCGAGCATGGGAAATCTGTCAACATGGTCCATGGCTGCCCTGGCAAATACAAAGTCAAATATGTCAGTCATATTCGACAGTCTCTTGTCGAAATGCATCGTCTGCTATGCGATTACAATCATTATGAGCACGACCATGATAGATGCCGAGTATGCTCTGTTAACCGATTGGGTTGTCACCAGGTGCGCAAGGATATTCAGGAAATGCTGGATGATGGAGTCATTGAGATTCTTCAGAATAGGAATGTTGATGAAGATGAGCCTGAGGTCAACGTAATTTCCCCAGTATTCCGGATGCCCGAGCCTGTTATCATCAAGTATGATGGTAGCAAGCAGAAGGTTTCTCCTGTTCTTATCATTAAGCCTGTCGGTCCGGTACCGTACTCTTCCGAAAAAGTAATTCCTTTTCGCTACAACGCTGTTGCTGTAGAAAATGGGAAAGAAGTGTCCTTACCATCTTCCCCCGTTGTTAATATCGCGGATGTTAGTGGTTTGACCTGCAGCGGTCGTGTGTTTTCAGCACCTCCCAAGCCTCAGGTTGATGCTGGTTTTGTGGAACGCCCGATTGGGAATGCTGTGAGCACCCCGAATCCGGCACCTGTTGTTAAGCCCTCCTCTACATTGATAACTCCTACTTCTGTTGGCCCGAGTGGCAATGTGAAAGAAGACTGTGATGAGATGATAAGGCTCATCAAGAGAAGTGAGTACAATGTTGTAGACCAGCTTCTACAAACGCCATCCAAAATATCAGTGTTGTCATTGCTTTTAAACTCAGAACCACATAGAGAGGCACTGCATAAGGTATTGGATGTGGCCTATGTAGATCATGATGTCACAATAGAACAATTCGATAGCATTGTTGCAAACATTACTGCTTGTAACAATTTGAGTTTCTGTGACTCTGATCTCCTTGAAAAGGGAAGAGACCACAACTTGGCTCTACATATATCTATGAACTTTAGAGACGACGCCATGTCCAATGTGCTGGTGGACACTGGGTCATCGCTGAACGTATTGCCAAAAACCACTCTCTCGAAGCTGTCATATCAAGGGCCTCCCATGAGGCAGAGTGGAATTATTGTGAAAGCTTTCGATGGGTCGCGTAAAACAGTGATTGGGGAAGTTGATCTCCCAGTCAAAATCGGACCAAGTGATTTCCAAATTACCTTCCAGGTTATGGACATTCACTCGTCGTATAGTTGTCTCTTAGGCAGACCATGGATTCACGAGGCAGGCGCCGTGACATCCACCCTACACCAGAAACTGAAATTTGTGTAGAATAAGAAGCTGGTAGTGGTAGGGGGAGAAAAGGCTCTCCTGGTCAGCCACTTGTCTTCCTTCTCATATATAGATGCTGAGGATGAAGTTGGAACTCCTTTCCAAGCTTTATCTATAGCTGAGCCTATTGAGAAGAGAACTCCTTCATTTGCTTCCTACAAAGATGCAAAGTTGGCCATTGAGTGTGGCGTAACTACTGGTTTAGGAAAACTGATTGAGCTAGAAGACAATAAGTCTCGGGCTGGCATAGGCTTTTCTTCTGGGGTCTTCAACACCAAAGGGCTGTTCAAGAGTGGAGGTTTCATCCACACCGGTCAGGATGAAGAAGCTGCTGCTGTTTTGGAAGAAGATATAGAGGATTCTGGCAATTTCATCATCCCTGGAGGGTTCTGCAACAATTGGGTCGATGTGGATGTTCCTACAGTTATCCATAAGTCAACGTAATGATCATTTTTTTTAAAAACCCTTCTCCCATGCCAAAAGGAGGAGTGATGACATTGTTGGCGCATAAATACAATGATATTTTCATTCAATAAATTCATGTTAAATATTTGTTTTTCCAATTATTTTCCCTTTTCGTTTTTGCATGAAATTGGTGATCACATAAAACCTAAAAAATAAAATAAAATCAATCTTTTCATCTTCATATTGATTTGCCTTGTTTGAATTCTAAAGCTTTTCATATCCAAAATCATTATGCAGGTTGATCAAACCCATTGAACATAATGACCCAACACCATCTCCCAATTTTGAGTTCCCTGTATTTGAGGCGGAAGAAGATGATGTTGAAGAGATTCCTGACGAGATTACCCGTCTACTTGAGCATGAAGAGAAGATCATTCAGCCACATCTCGAGAATCTGGAAACAATCAACTTGGGGTCTGAAGATTGTGTGCAAGAAGTGAAGATTGGGGCACTCCTTGAAGAATCTGTTAAGAAAGGGTTGATTGAATTACTACGAGAATACGTTGATGTCTTTGCATGGTCATATGAAGACATGCCAGGTCTGGATACAGATATTGTGCAACATTTCTTACCTTTGAAGCCTGAGTGCGTGCCTGTGAAGCAGAAGCTCAGAAGAACTCATCCTGATATGGCAGTGAAAATCAAAGAAGAAGTTCAGAAGCAAATTGATGCAGGGTTTCTGGTGACTTCTACATATCCTCAATGGGTGGCCAATATTGTGCCCGTACCCAAAAAAAGATGGAAAAGTCTGGATGTGTGTGGACTATAGAGACTTGAATAAAGCTAGTCCGAAAGATGATTTTCCTCTACCACACATTGATATGTTGGTAGATAATACAACTAAATTCAATGTCTTCTCATTTATGGATGGATTTTTCGGATATAATCAAATTAAGATGGCACCCGAGGATATGGAGAAGACAACATTCATCACACCTTGGGGAACATTCTGTTATTGAGTGATGCCCTTCGGTTTGAAGAACGCCGGAGCCACGTATCAACGAGCTATGACCACCCTGTTTCATGATATGATGCACAAGGAGATTGAGGTATATGTTGACGATATGATTGCTAAGTCAAGAACAGAAGTTGAACATGTAGAGCATTTGTTGAAGCTTTTCCAGCGCTTGAGGAAGTACAAGCTTCGTCTGAATCCCAACAAGTGTACATTTGGAGTCCGTTCCGGAAAATTATTGGGCTTTATTGTTAGTAAAAGAGGTATTGAGGTTGATCCTGCAAAGGTCAAAGCAATACAAGAGATGCCTGCGCCCAAAACTGAGAAGCAAGTCCGAGGTTTTCTTGGCCGCTTGAATTATATTTCCAGATTCATATCCCACATGACTGCCACATGTGCACCGATATTCAAACTCCTCCGGAAAGATCAGTCTCATGATTGGACCAAGGATTGCCAGAAAGCTTTCGACAGTATTAAAGAGTATTTGTCCGAACCTCCGATCCTGTCTCCGCCCGTGGAAGGAAGACCTTTGATCATGTATCTAACTGTTCTTGAAGACTCAATGGGTTGTGTCCTTGTTCAGCAAGACGAATCAGGGAAGAAAGAATATGCTATTTACTACCTGAGTAAGAAGTTCACTGATTGTGAGTCTCGATACTCAATGCTTGAAAAGACATGTTGTGCTTTGGCCTGGGCTGCTAAGCGCTTACGCCGGTATATGATAAATCATACGACTTGGTTGATATCCAGAATGGATCCAATCAAGTACATCTTCGAAAAGCCTGCTTTAACAGGGAGGATTGCCCATTGGTAGGTGTTGTTATCTGAGTATGATATTGAGTATCGAGCTCAGAAGGCTATTAAAGGTAGTATCTTGGCTGACCATTTGGCACATCAGCCTATTAAAGATTATCAGTCAGTTCAGTACGACTTCCCAGATGAGGAGATTCTGTATTTGAAAATGAAAGATTGCGATGAACCTACACTTGATGAAGGGCCAGAGCCTGGTTCTAAGTGGAGTATGGTGTTTGATGGCGCTGTAAATCAGTATGGAAATGGTATTGGGGCAGTGATTATTACTCCTCAGGGCACACATATTCCTTTTACAGCAAGGCTAACTTTCAAATGCACGAATAATATGGCGGAATATGAGGCTCAAGCATCTGGAGGAATGCATTGATCTAAGGATCAAGCATCTGGATGTTTATGGTGATTCGGCCCTCGTTGTCAATCAGATTAAGGGTGAATGGGAAACGAATCAGCCTAGTCTCATTCCATATAGAGATTATGCGAGGAGGATTTCAACGTTCTTTACTGAGGTTGACTTCCATCATATTCCTCGAGACGAGAATCGGATGGCAGATGCTCTTGCTACACTTGCTTCAATGATTGTGGTTAAACTTTGGAATGAAGTTCCCAATATCACCGTGATGCGCTTGGACAGACCAGCTCATGTATTTGCAGTAGAAGAAGCAAAAGATGATAAGCCATGGTATTATGACATCAAGTGTTTCCTTCAGAACCAGGTTTACCCGCATGGGGCATCTGTGAAAGATAGGAAGACTTTGAGGAGATTGTCAGGCAGTTTCTACCTCAATGGCGAAGTGCTTTATAAGAGAAATTTTGACATGATTCTGCTCAGATGCGTGGATAGACAAGAAGCAGACCTATTAATGACTGAGGTCCATGAGGGTTAATTTGGTACTCATTCCAATGGACATGCCATGGCTAGAAAGATGTTGAGATCAGGCTACTATTGGCTGACAATAGAGTCTGACTGCTGCAAATACGTGAAGAAATGCCACAAGTGTCAGATTTACGCGGATAAGATTCATATTCCTCCGACACTTTTGAATGTGATTTCATCTCCATGGCCTTTCTCCATGTGGGGAATTGACATGATTGGTATGATAGAGCCAAAAGCGTCCAACGGACACAAATTTATTCTCGTAGCAATTGATTACTTCACCAAGTGGGTTGAAGCGGCATCGTATGCAAATGTGACCAGGAAGGTGGTAGTGAAGTTTATCAAGAATCAACTCATATGCCGTTATGGTGTGCCAGATAAGATCATTACTGATAATGGATCTAACTTGAATAACAAAATGATGAAAGAGCTGTGTAGTGAGTTCAAGATTGCGCATTATAATTCTTCTCCTTATAGACCCAAGATGAATGGGGTTGTTGAAGCTGCTAACAAGAAAATCAAGAGGATTATCCAGAAGATGGTTGTCACGTATAAGGATTGGCATGAGATGTTGCCATTTGCTTTGCATGGATATCGCACATCTGTCCGCACTTCAACAGGGGCAACCCCTTTCTCTCTTGTTTATGGCATGGAGGTTGTACTCCCAGTAGAGGTGGAGATCCCATCAATGAGAGCCTTGATGGAAGCCAAGTTGACTGATGCTGAATGGGTTCAGAGTCGTTTTGACCAGTTGAATTTAATAGAAGAGAAGAGATTGACTGCCATGTGCCACGGTCAGTTATATCAGCAGAGGATGAAGAAAGCTTTTGATAAGAAGGTCAAGCCTCATGTGTTCCGAGAAGGTGACCTTGTGCTCAAGAAAGTCTTGTCATTCGAGCCCGATTCCAGGGGCAAGTGGACTCCAAACTATGAAGGTCCATATGTTATTAAGAGAGCCTTTTCAGGCGGTGCTTTGATACTTACAACTATGGATGGGGAGGATTTCACTCGTCCTGTGAATTCGGATTCAGTCAAGAAATACTTCGCCTAGAAATAAAAAATAGAAAAGCTCGCTAAGTTGAAAACCCGAAAGGGCGGCTTAGGCAAGAATGAGCGTCTCGGTGGATTGAAAACCCGAAAGGGCGGTCCAGGCAAAAGTTAGAGACATGAAAAAATGAATATTTGTATCCCGCTAGATTGAGTACCTCACCCTGGGGCAATCTAGGCAAAAATTAGGGATTTGGCAAGTAACTGCATCCTGACAAGACTTTGTTCTACAACTGTCATCCGTCGGAGGTTCTTGCTCATTCGTCATCAACCAAAGCTTCGAATACATCGAATTCAGAATTGGTGGAGAAATGGTCATTATGTTCAATGTAGCCCTTTTCCAATATATATCACCAATTTCAAACTTGTAAAGATCTATGGAGTCTTGCCATTTGCAGACTACCATTCCATCAAATAAATTTGAGTCTGTTATCCAATTATTTGCACTCTTATTTGTTTCTATTCAACAAACGTTTTGCATGCTTTTAATTGAGAAAATATCATTGTTTTGAAAAAATGAATTTTTCATAACTTGTTTTTAAACAAGGTGAGCATTCACAATGATGAAAAGGATACTTAGGAGATCCTCAGTGCTCTCCCAAGGATGGTATGATCTCCAACAGGGTAAGACATTTGTTCATATTCCTGGCATGACTGTATTTTCTTCCTCCGGAGCCCTGAGTGGTATGCTTGTTGAGATGTTCACCACTATCCCCTTCAGCGGGGTAGCAACCTTTTCTCCTCAGCAGATGTGATCTCCTTGGTGGGTAAGGTACTTGGTGGTTGACCCCCAGAATCCCTTTATCCCTCGGATAGATTCCCCAATAGAGTTGCTTATATGGCAGATTCTGCCTATGCAATAAACTCTTTTCCCCAGCCGTGATTGATGTATCATCTCCCGCGGAGATCTTTGCTCCCTGGTATCTCTGATTCCTAGCAGATTGGATACTCTCTGGTGATCTGGCTTTCTCTCTTGAGATGTAGTGCTGGATGTTTGATTCCTGTGAAGCCTGTTTGTATTAGAAATATCTGTCTATCAGCATTTATCGTACATAAATCATGCATGTGTGCATATAATTTTCAAATATTTAGATATTCATATTACATTTTTTTGCCATATATCTTTGTTTGTTATCCCCTGCTAGTTGGTAATACATTTCCCAAGCAGATGTCGGTGTTTGATCCTTCAATGTAGAGTCAGCCCATTAAGCAGAAAGTGTTTACCTTTCCTTCCGCATTCCCCACTGAGTTATATCCTCGTGGACGACGGTTGTGTTCGCTTCCTCCCAACACATATATTGGGATAGGTTCCCCTATTGAGTTATATCCTCACTAGGACGAGTCTTGATTCAGTTTGCCTCTTTGGTTTGATCCTAAATTGGCCTCTTGTGGTTGTTTCCTTTGTTTCCTCGTGGTATAAATGAATAATTGCTCAGGAATCGGTAATCATTCATCTTATCCCCGGCGGAGTCTGTGGTTTACTACCTTTATACCGGTAGTCGTAAACCCTATTTTCTCCCCTTTGCACAGTTAACCTTTTGTTCATCCTAGTTGATGACAGTTACTTTTCCGTGGTTTTCTACCCAGTATCCGGTAGATGTAATCCCCTCTTTGACGGTTATCATTATCCAATATTCGGTATTGATATTCCTTCCTTTCTCTTGGATAATTGCTCTGATTAGACAATTTATCCCCAGTAAGTCATCTTTCATACCGATTGCCGGTAATATTTGTTACTCCCCTTGATTGGTCATCATTATATACCTAGTTTTGGTATCCCGATGCCTTTCTCTTTGTCGGTCGATTCATCCTTTATTAACCCAGTAATTGGTTATGGATAATCTTCCATGCGAGTGTATTATCTATGTTCTGACGGTAATAGATAATATATCTCATCCACTCTTTGGTCGAAGTCTTTTGCTCTTCCCCAGTCGAGTAAGATTCGTATCCTCTTTTGTGGAATTGAATGTCCATCCCTTAATCGAGTTTGCTGTTTGCCCTCTTTTTGGATGATGAGTGTTTTGGGAATATTCCCTGATTCACGCTTTGGTCGGTCACCTATTATATGCCCAGTAACCGGTATCCCTGGTGTTCCTTCCTTCTGCTCCCTATTATGAGTTTTGTCCCCTGTGGAGTCAAATTTTCCTGAGCTGAAATATACCTTTCTAGGTTTTCCTCAGATGATTTGGTCGATTGATATCTCTCGCCCTTATATCGGTCTTAGATATTCATTCTTCCCGAGCATGTTGTTCTCTCACCCTCATACCGGTGTTCAGATCACACGCCTCTTTGAGCTTATTACCCAGTAACCGGTAATACCTCATCCCGTTGCTTCCCCATTGAGGTCCCTTAGTGGATTATCCTCACCTGTGTCCGAATTTTTATCCGAAGTATCCATTGTGGATAATGTTGCTGAGTTGGCATATTCCCCAACACATGCACCTTCGAGTCAGCTCGATGTCTTTCCATTGGATTTACTCTTTTTGGAATTCTGTTCCCCAAGCTTTGAGTCGTGACCTGCTCACGCATTTTCACCCTTTACTCCCCCAGAGTCTCTATCTCCCTAGTGAGTGTATTACTCCTATGGATTGTCAATTTCGCCGGATTTCTTTTCTTCTTTGTGGACACATATCCCCACAGAGATTGTACTATTTGTATGCATACATCTGCATCATGAGGTCTCTTAGGGACCAAAATTCGTCTCTTTGTTATTATTTAAGCCCATTCTACCCCGTCGAGATGAAGATTTTAACCTTCACTTCTCCGACTAGAATGACCTTAAATAGGGGCATCTGTAAGACCCCAATTTTGTCCCTAAGATCCCTCATGACATCATAACATTGCATTTGGCATTACCTCAAGGATCATTAGCATCTTGGTTCCCCTTGCCTTTGGGTGAGACTCCTTGTGAGTGGTTTGAGATCACCAAGCATGCTTGAATTGTATACCATTGCTTTTCTTATTTTGTTTACTAACCAAAAGCACAAAAATATGTCACTAACATCTTTTGTTTGAAGCTTGAGCAATCACAAGGTCAGAAGCTTCAAGGAGATCATTGGTACAAAGACATGGTCAAGAGGAGATGAAAGAAAGCATGGTAATGGTTCCCAAAGCTCTCATTCATCAAATATGCCTCCCTAGTACCTCAATGCATCATTTTTATCAAAGCAAGACAAAGGGTTTAAGGTTTGTTCTTCAGAGAAACCCTAATTCATCTATGCATCACAATGCCTTGCTCATGAAGCAACCTCAGTCCATGATTAAATACAATCAAGGGAAGTTCTTTAATTCATCATTTCATGCATATTTGAACTTATTTGAGTGTCCTCAATCATCAATTCATCAAGATATGAGCCATGGACTTGAGAAGTTAATCAGTCAATTCATCTGACTATTTTGAAATGCACTGAGACCTAACGTTTTATGTGTTGGTCAAATGGAGATGGTTCCAAAATAAACAATGTTCTTAAGGACAATATGAAAAACTTTCATGTTCATCAAAAATTGATTTGAAGCTTGGAAGGCCATCTGTCATTCCAATACATTATAGATCATTTTGACTGAAACCCTAATTTTGGGTCAACTTCCCAAGGACACAACTCATTCATTTTTTATGATTTTGAGGTGGTATTAAATGAATTGGAAAGCTTAAGATGTCTACTTAAAATGTTATGTTTAACAAAATTTCAAAATCGCAAAGGAAATACATGTCATAATGCAAGACATTATAGGTCCTTTTTTACCAAAGGCATTAAAAGGCAAAAAAGTCCAACTTCAAGTGCCCATAACTCTTTCATCAAAATTCCAAATGATTCAAAATTTAAGTCCATTTTGATTGTCTTGAAAATATCTACAACTTTGGTGTTGGAGGTTTTTCCTTTTGAGGCTTGCATCATCAAAATAGAGGGGCTTGAAAATTGGCCAATTTTAGAAACCTTGCCTTGACATGTCATGCACCTTGCACTTTAAACTCAAATTTCATAAATTTCCACACTTCAAATGGATTTTTGCCCAACATAACAATTGTTCCTTACATCAAGACCTTTCCAACCATTACTCACATGATCATGTTTGGATTTTTTCATTGGGACTTTCGAAGAGATGAATGTTTAGGTACAAATGAGGAATTCACTTGAAATCTTGGTACATAAGCAATTGCCTTGCAAGTCACACGTCCAATTTCATTTGGCTGATGCTCAGAATTCATTTGGCATTGTTTTTGGGCCTTGTGAATGATCATGCAAGCCCATGCAATGAAGCTCCACATGCCATGCACACGGATTGATCACACTCTCCTTGCCACTTCCTCTATAAATAGAGACCTCATTTCATCCATTTCAGACACCTGATTCAACCTGAAATGCTGCAGAATTCTCTCCATAGCCATCACTAAAGAAGAAAATCTCATTTTCTCAAATTTTTCAGATCTGAAATTCAACTTCATCTGGTTGAATTCTTAGATCTAATGCTTCTAAACCTTCATCATTCATCTCATTGAACTTCTTTTTTGGTAAAGCAAGCAAGAGATCGAGCTCAATTCTCCAGAAATCAAGCTTACACTTCAATTGGTATTTTCTTCGATTCTCATCATCCATGGACCTATTTGCTTGGATTTAATGTTTTCTGAAGTCATCACTTAAGAGGCAAGCTAGTGGTAGCTTCAATTTTGCTTTTCCTTGATCTGAATTTTGCATTCCTGAATCTTCCACCTCAGATTTCTCCATTTATAGGAATCTTGAGTGTGATTCACGGTTATAGGGGTGATGTATATCACCCCAGCTTCATTTTGGTATAAGGATCACGCATTTTCGTTAAGGCTTGAAAACCTGCAAAATTGACCGGAATCTGGAGGCTCACCGGAGAAGAAGGTGGCTCTGGTGGCCGCCTGTTGCCAGTTTGAATTCTGGCCGTTGGATGTGTTTCCCAGATCGAATCATGACCATTGCTTGTTATGACTTTTTATTCTTTCCCATGTGATTGCATTGACCGTGGATTACCATGAGCGCGCGCCTCTGGATCCTTGGATCTGCCAGCTCAATTAATGAGCTCAGATCCAAGGGCTCTCGTTTTTTCCAATTTTTAATTTCTGTTTTTATTTTCTTAAATTCCTTTTAATTTCAAAAATCAATATCTCTTTCATTTTTAATCCAAAAATTATGGGATCAATTTCATTAGTCTCCAAATAATTTCTAGTTTCTATTTCTGATTTTTAATATTTTTTATTTTGTCATTTGATATTTTTTGTGAATTTTCTCTTTTCTGGTTATTTTTAATTCATTTTAAATAGTTTTTGATATTCAAAAAATACAAAAATATTTTCCTAATCTATTTGAATGATGATGGATCTATGACAAATATTCTCATTAATTTTCAAATTGATTTGAGATTTATTTGAGATTTTAGTTCAATTAGGTTATTTTTATTCACTTTTAATTGATTAAAAATAGTTTCTGACTTTTAAAAATGCTGAAATTTTTTGTCAAACTTTGTTTGACCTTGTTGAACTTGGGATAAATTACTTGGACCTTTCAAGGATGATTGGAAGTAATTTTGAAGTTTGACCTTTCCATTATTTTAATTCAAGTTTAATATTAAATATTAAAAAAATGCCAAAAATAGTTTAATCATTTCTTGACTCCCAATCTCCATCTCACTTCTGTTTTTGATTGTTTGACCTTGACTTTCAATGTTATTGGTCAACATATGAGGATTGGTACATTGGATTTCATTTAATGCACTTTAATTTTGCCATTTCCATTTCTCTTATCCATTTTCTCCTTCTTCTTCTTCTACTTCTTTTCTTCTTGATCAATGAGTTGAAGGTTGATAAGTTAGCATTGGTTAGGGAGATTTAATCTTCCTTGATTCAAATCTAATTCATCTTGATTAATTGATCAAGTAAATGGCTTTGCATTAAGGATAGGTTGTCTTCTAAATCATGCAAAAGGCTTAAACCAATACAAGATCAATTCTCATTTTCTTTTTGGCATGGCAAGTTTTTGGGACTTGGTTCACTAATCAAGACTCCTAACTTGTGTTTGTTGCCTATATTATTATTGACCGGCCTCAGATAGTTGTGACTTCTACATAAGTCCAATTACGATTGCTTAACATAGCGCTAAATTTGCCTTATGGCACACTAACTACTAACACTAACTATTGACAATTAACATTTACTTTATGCATTTTACTTTTATGCAATTTACTATTCTTGCACATATTATCCATTTGCTTTTCTCTTTGCTCACTTGAGCACATGTTTATGTTAATGTCATTTGCCTTTTGCTCACTTGAGCACATAATTGTGTATATATTATTATGTTTGTGTTTTTGTTTTGATTTATATGGACCAATTGCAAAGAAATGGACTTAGTTTCTAGGACTTCCCCTATGCAAAGAAATGGAGAATTGGACTTAGATTCTAATACCTTCCTTATGCAAAAATTGGAGTAGAAGGATCTTAATGATGAAGATGGATTAGAAGACCCAAATCTCTAAACTCACTCTTGTCCATTCTTGTTTTACTTCATGGAACTTTTGATGTGTGTGCTTTTGTGCTAGGAGTTTCCATTTGAGCTTAATTGGAAGATCATTGCCATGTTCATCCAAGTGGAAGATACAAGATACCTTGAGGATCTTTTAAGAGACTTATTTTGATTGCTTATGCTTTGTGGTTGCTTATTCCAAAGGATGGGAGCTACTTGGATCATCAATATGATCTCAAGAGAGGGACTCCATTGTGGTTTTGATTCTTCATCCCTTCTCTTTCTTTTACTTAGGACTTAGCCCTTCTTCTTCATCTCTCCACTCTAACCCAAGCCAAAACCTTTTGTGCAAACATTTAACTATTGTTTTCAACATTAGAAACCTGAGCCTTATGCTTTTGATTTTCAAACTTTCTTTTCATAATACTTATTTGAATTGAATCTTTTAATCCACTTCGACCATTTTTGTAAATACTTTTCATTCGTAAATATGACCCATTCAAATGTCTTTTTATGGTTTCAATGGCCACTCTCTTAATCAAACTTTTTCATAACCTTTAGCTATTAGGTTTGAGTTATCTTTGTGGTTGATGTAATACTCACCTATATCCTTAGTGATGGACAATGAGTCTTCCATGCTTATTATAGGGTTAACCCCTCACTAGCATGTTGAAGTTATCCTCACATGGTGGATTTGTGGTTAGGTTGAGTTTTCTCCCTTTGATAACAAAAGACCTTAAGGCTTTTGGACCAATCAATTCACCCATTTGTTTTTGAAATTTTTACCCCGAACTACGAGGTTTTGATCCTAATCTTTTTTAAGATGGTGCGTAGGCAATGGGTTTATCCATCCAAACACAAAATGTAAATAAACTAGTATATTCTCTTCTCATCTCTTCAATCATGTTTGCACAAACAAATTTTCACAAAACAACAACCTTTACAACAAGTATGAAAAGGGCTCCCTAGGAGTACCTAGGATGTTTTGGGTGCCTAACACCTTCCCATTGCATAACCAACCCCCTTACCCAGATCTCTGTTTCTTTTACTAGTTTTTGTTAAAAACTATTAGGTTTTTGTTCGCTTTCTAACCATTCCTTTGGATAAATAGAAGGGCGATGGCGACTCGACTTGTATGATTTACCTTGGATTTAGTCAATATTTCTAATGGTAACGAATACCCCGCTACAGATGATTATTACTTCAGCCTCCTCCCTAGTTGATTATCTGGATAGGACCGCTCCCCTTGAGTTATACCCTCATTGGGCTGAGTCTTGTTTGACCGTTTCTTTCTAGATCTTACCTAGATAGATAGTTTTGGTCCCCTAAGAGTTTATTACCCATTAACTGGTAGTATTCTTCTTAATTGGTGATTTGTTACTTCTTGCCCAATACCTGGAAAAAGTAACTCCTTTTTATCCCCAGCGAATTTGTTTTCACGTTTCCTCAAGAAGTATATCCTTGATATGTTCATCCTAACCGGTGAAGGATATGTTCTTCCCCTGCTTTGAGTCTATCCTTGATATGTTCATCCTAACCGGTGACGGATATTCTCATCTTTGGTATTCTACCCAACATTCGATAGATGTAATTCCTACTCATGTTGTTCAGGTGGTTTATCCTTGATATGATCATCCTAACCGATGATGGGTATCCTCCTTAACATCCTCAGGAAATCCTATCCCTGATATATTCATCTTAACCGATGACAGATTTTCTTTCCTTTGAGTCTATCCTTAATATGCTCACTTTAACCAGTAACAGATATTCTCTGTAACACCCCGAATATTGTTAGATTAATTTAAATATTATTTTAATATGATTATTTGAAGGTAAAATGAATTATTAAATAATATTGGGAATTATTATTATTATTATAGATGTTATTTATTTTAATAATAATTAAATAAATAAAATAAATGGAATATGAAGAGTGGAAGGGTAAAAGTGGAATTTGATAAAAGAGGCCAAAGTGAGAACTCAGAGTTTTTTCATGTATTTTTGCCTCAGAGTCAGAGAAAGGGAGAAACGCTGAAGAGAAAGAGAAGGAAGAGGAAAAGGCCAAAGATTGCTCAGAACTTCCTTCAATCCAAAGAGGTAAGGGGCTGAACCTTATTAAACGATAATATGCGAGCAAATTCATGATATATGTTGGATTGTTGATGGATTTTGGGGATTTTAGGGAGATTGGGAAAGTTGGGGTTTTGATGGAAATTCTCCGATCTGTGAGTTTTGTTGAGTTATATGCATTATAATCGAAGTATGTTGTGTATATATGACTGTTAAATGTTGATATTGGGTTGTTAGCTGTGGGGTATGAGTTATGACGAGTAGAGAAGCAAAGCTGCGCTGGTTTCCGTAGCAGATGGCTTCTGTTCGCGCGCGATTCGCGGCGCGAACTGGGCAGGATTCAGAGGAGTTTTGTAACGCATCGTTCGCGGCGCGAACCCTGCTGCGCGGCGCGTACTGAAGCGAATTAATTGTTCGCGACGCGATCCTTCGTTCGCGGCGCGTCCTGGAGTAATGGAGGAGTTCGCGGCGCGTCCCTATGTTGGCGGCACGAACTGTGCTGTGAAGCTAATGTTGGTGAGTTTTTGAGTACGTTGAGTTGCGAGACTCTTAGTAAGTCGCTGTAATTGTATTATAAACAATTAACAGTGATTATATGATTGTGTATGAGGTGTTTATGATGATGAGATGTTGAATTTACGTGTTTAGTTATAAATGTGTTATGTAACGATGTGATATCGTTGTAATGTTGTTGTTGTTTTGTTGAGTTGTATGTCATGCTATTAATGATGATGATAACATGACTATATGATGCTGTTGTTGCTATGTTGATTATGATGCATGTTTGGTGTGCATGCATTCATGAAAGGCCGATGCCTAGTGATGAACGGACTGAGTTCCAATGATGTTGTTGACTCCGGGCTTGTTGAGAGGCTTGGTTCCTTGCGGGGAACTCGGATTCTATGGTGATGAATCTGGGAGTGGTGATCCTGTAGTTGGTCACAAAATGGGTATACCGAGTCGTGTTGAGTCATGCATGGGTGTGTGCATTGCATTTGATATGTTGTTTTGTTGATGTTCATGAGTATGTTGATTAAGATGATTATGATGAGCTGT
The DNA here is from genome assembly GCF_024323335.1 of Lathyrus oleraceus. NCBI lineage: Eukaryota > Viridiplantae > Streptophyta > Magnoliopsida > Fabales > Fabaceae > Lathyrus > Lathyrus oleraceus. The sequence continues at coordinate 332,218,091 of NC_066582.1, forward strand.
GTTGGCATATGTGAAATATATTTATGTTTATATTTCTGTCGTTATATTATTATTTAATAATGTAATTCTCACCCCTTCTGCATGTGTTTATGTTCATCTATGATGAGCAATGTGCAGATAAAGAGGAGTAGCTATTGTTGAGGTTTGAAGAATAAGTGTAGAGTTATTCTACAGAGTCGAGTCAAATGCTCTGGTCATGTGACACCGGGGTTATGGGATTCGATAGATAATTGGTTATTATTTACGTTGTTTATGATGACTAATATGTTGAGATGCTTTGTTGAGATAATGTTGAAACATTATTATGAATTGTTATATGATGAATGATAATATTTGTGTTGTTGTCCGCTGCGAAGAATAAATAAAATAAATAATATGTTTTATGTTGTGATGCGATAAGTGTTATGTTGTAAGAAATGTAAACTCTTCTACATGTTGTACTCTGATAATCTATTTAAATATGTCGTTTGGGTAGAAGGGTGTTACATTAGTGGTATCAGAGCCAAACCTCTCCCAGTACGATGTGGTTCGGGGACGAACCAAGCGGAAGTTGGTGGGCATGTAACACCCGATGTCGGAGAGGCCGAAGAGTGGTTACATGTAACATCCGAGGGCGATGGAGTGGTTGTCGGTGCATGATGCATGACAATGAGACACTCCTAGCAGCTTCGAGGGGAAAACCGAATTCACATCGGAATGAGAGGGATCCTGAGGCTATGCAGGTATGGGACTGCATGGTTGAATGAAGGCTTATAAAGATTAATTGGTACTACCTATATCAACAAGATGCATCTTCTTTTCGGTAGCCCAATAGATAAGAACTCCATAGTTAAGCGTGCTTGACTTGGAGTAGTATTGGGATGGGTGACCTTCTGGGAAGTTTCCCAGAAAGTGTGTGAGTGAGGACAAAACATGCCGAAAAGACCCGTGTTGGTTTGTGGGGTTAGTCGATAATCATGAAAGCAGTTTGGGGTGTTACAAATGGTATCAGAGCATAGTCAGTCCAGTCGAGTCATAATGTGATGTTTTCCCTGTTGGTCGATTAGTGTAAATGACACTGTCGATATTTAACGGTTGTGGTTGTGTTGTGCAGAGTATGGCTGGAGAAAATGACCGTGCGATTGCTGAGGCTTTGGCTGCTATGGCGCAGGCTATGCAGGCGCAGCAGAATCCGCCGGTCGACGAGTTTAAGAATTTGGGAAGGTTTCTGAAGAATAACCCTCCTACATTCAAAGGGCGCTATGATCCAGATGGTGCTCAGATTTGGCTGAGGGAAATTGAGAAGATTTTCCGGGTGATGACGTGTACTGAAGCACAGAAGGTGCAGTTTGGTACGCATATGTTATCTGAAGAGGCTGAAAACTGGTGGGATAACACTCGCCAGAGAATTGAAGTACCAGGTGCTGAGATGACTTGGGAAAGGTTCAAGACGGTCTTTCTGGAGAAATATTTTCCTGCTGATGTGCGATGTAAGAAGGAGATGGAATTTCTAGAACTGAAGCAGGGTAACATGTCTGTTGCTGATTACGCTTCGAAGTTTGAGGAGCTGGTGCAGTATTGTCCTCATTATAATGATGCTGATGCTGAGGAATCCAAGTGTGTCAAGTTTGAGAACGGGTTGCGTCCCGAGATCAAACAAGGCATTGGTTACCAGGAGATTCGTAGGTTTCCTACACTGGTTAATAAGTGCAGGATATTTGATGAAGATAGCAAGGCTAGGACTGCTCATTACAAGAGTCTTAGTGAGAAGAAGAATAAGGATCGTGGTAGTCCTTATGCATCTCCGAATGGTAAAGGTAAGCAGAAAGTGGTAGATGAGAAGAAGCCAAGTGGGGGAGGATCTCCCATCGCTGGTAAATGTTTCAAGTGTGGCGAGCCAGGCCACCGTGCTGATAGCTGTACCAAGAAAGTGCTGAGATGTTTCCGATGCGGTCAGGCTGGTCATAGAGTTACTGAATGTAAGGATGCTGGTCCGACATGTTTTAATTGTGGCGAGAAAGGCCATATCAGTTCGCAGTGCTCGAAACCGAAGAAGGCGGCTACTGCAGCTCATACTACTGGTAGGGTGTTTGCTCTGAGTGGGGCTGAAGCTCCTAAAGAAGATAATCTGATTAAAGGTACTTGCTTGATTAATAATGTTGAATTGCTTGCTATTGTTGACACTGGTGCTACTCATTCGTTTATTTCGTATGAGTGTGCGACCAGGATTGGTGTGATTATGTCGTCCCTAGGCGGAATTATGGTGATAGATACTCCTGCTAATGGTTCTGTGAAGACTTCTGTTGTCTGTCGAGGTTGTCATTTGACGATCTTTGAGAGAGAGTTCGTGGTTGATTTGGTGTGCTTACCCTTGCACCAAATTGATATTATTCTGGGAATGAATTGGCTAGAATTCTATGGCGTGTTTATCAACTGCTATAGGAAGACGGTGCGGTTTTCTGAAGTTGGTGAGAATGATGAGGCAAGATTTCTATCTGCTAGGCAGGTGGGGGATTTTGTGAAAGATGAAGCTCAGATATTCGCTTTATTTGCGTCTCTGCAAGCGGATAAGAAAGTGGTGAGTGTAGATTTGCCTGTTGTCTGTGAATTTCAGGATGTGTTTCCGGAGGATGTAAGTGATTTACCTCCAGAACGTGAAGTCGAATTTGCCATTGACTTAGTACCAGGTACGAGTCCAGTGTCGATGTCTCCTTATAGAATGTCGGCAACTGAATTAGTTGAATTGAAGAAGCAACTTGAAGAATTGCTTGAGAAGAAGTTTGTGCATCCAAGTGTTTCTCCTTGGGGTGCACCAGTATTGTTAGTGAAGAAGAAAGAAGGTACGATGAGGTTGTGTGTCGATTATCGGCAGTTGAATAAGGTGACTATCAAGAATCGGTATCCATTGCCGAGGATTGATGATTTGATGGACCAGTTGGTTGGAGCTCATGTTTTCAGTAAGATTGATTTGCGGTCGGGTTATCATCAGATCCGAGTGAAGTCAGATGATATTGCGAAGACTGCTTTCCGTACGAGGTATGGTCATTATGAATACACTGTGATGCCGTTCGGTGTGTCTAATGCTCCAGGTGTGTTTATGGAATATATGAATCGTATATTTCATCCGTACCTTGATAATTTTGTTGTGGTGTTCATAGATGATATATTGATATATTCTAAGACGGAAGAAGAGCATGCAGGACATCTGAGAATTGTTTTGCAGGTGTTAAGAGAAAAGAAATTATATGCAAAGTTATCTAAATGTGAGTTCTGGTTGAAGGAAGTGAGTTTCCTTGGCCATGTGATTTCGAGTGGTGGGATTTCTGTTGATCCTGCTAAAGTTGATGTTGTATTACAGTGGGAGACTCCGAAGTCTGCTACTGAGATACGCAGTTTTCTGGGGTTAGCTGGTTATTATCGCAGATTTATTGAGGGCTTCTCTAAGTTGGCATTGCCGTTGACGCAGTTGACTAAGAAGGGTCAAGTGTATGTGTGGGATGCAGCTTGTGAAGCGAGTTTTGTTGAGTTGAAGAGGCGGTTGACCAGCGCTCCAGTGTTGATCTTGCCTAATCCTGGTGAGTCCTTCGTTGTTTATTGTGATGCTTCTTTGATGGGTCTTGGTGGTGTTTTGATGCAGAATGGTAAAGTTGTAGCTTATGCTTCTAGACAGTTGAAAGTTCATGAGAGGAATTATCCTACGCATGATCTAGAACTTGCAGCTGTTGTATTTGTGTTGAAAATGTGGAGGCATTATCTGTATGGTTCCAGATTCGAAGTGTTCAGTGATCACAAGAGTCTGAAGTATCTGTTTGATCAGAAAGAGTTAAATATGAGGCAGAGAAGGTGGTTAGAATTACTGAAGGATTTTGACTTTGAATTGAGTTATCATCCCGGTAAGGCTAATGTAGTTGCAGATGCGCTGAGTAGAAAGTCTCTACATATGTCTATGATGATGGTTCGGGAGCTTGAGTTAATTGAACAGTTCCGTGATATGAGTTTGGGTTGTGAAGTTTCCGCTGATAGTGTAAAGTTGGGTATGCTGAAGTTGACTAGTGGAATTCTGGAAGATATTCAGAATGGTCAGCAAGTTGATGTCGCTCTAGTTGATCATATTACTATGGTTAACCAGGGTAATGGTGGTAATTTTGAGATTGATGAGAATGGCATCCTGCGATTTAAAGGTAGAGTTTGTGTTCCTGAGGTGTCTGAATTGAAAAAGAGTATTCTTGAAGAGGGCCATAGGAGTGGATTGAGTATCCATCCAGGTGCAACTAAAATGTATCAAGATTTGAAGAAGTTGTTTTGGTGGGCTGTTATGAAAAGAGATGTTGCTAAGTTTGTGTATGCCTGTTTGACTTGTCAGAAGTCAAAGATTGAACATCAGAAACCGGCAGGTATGATGCAACCTTTGAAGATTCCTGAATGGAAGTGGGATAGCATTTCCATGGATTTTGTGACGGGATTGCCGAGGACGGTGAAAGGTAATGATTCTATTTGGGTGATTGTGGATCGATTGACTAAGTCGGCGCATTTCTTGCCGATGAAGATTAATCACTCTTTAGAGAAGTTGGCAGAGTTGTATATTGAGGAGATAGTGAGGCTGCATGGTATTCCATCCAGTATTGTGTCTGATAGAGATCCCAGATTTACTTCTAGATTTTGGGAAAGTTTGCAGAAAGCGTTGGGGACTAAGTTGAGGTTGAGTTCAGCTTATCATCCTCAGACTGATGGTCAGACTGAAAGAACTATCCAATCCTTGAAGGATTTGTTGAGAGCTTGTGTGTTGGAGCAGAGTGGTTCTTGGGATAGTTATTTGCCGTTGGTGGAGTTTACTTATAATAATAGTTTTCATGCTAGTATCGGTATGGCTCCATATGAAGCATTGTATGGTAGGAGGTGTAGAACTCCATTGTGTTGGTATGAATCAGGTGAGATTGTTGTACTCGGACCTGAGATTGTGCAGCAGACGACTGAAAGGGTTAAGATGATTCAGGAGAAAATGAAGATTTCTCAGAGTCGTCAGAAGAGTTATCATGATAAGAGGAGAAAGGCACTTGAGTTCCAAGTGGGAGATCATGTGTTCTTGAGAGTTACTCCGACGACAGGTGTGGGTAGAGCTTTAAAGTCTAAAAAGCTTACTCCGAGGTTTGTGGGTCCGTATCAGATTTTGAAGAGGGTTGGGGAAGTGGCGTATCGGATAGCTTTACCGCCGTCGCTTTCTAATCTGCATGATGTGTTTCATGTATCTCAGTTGAGAAAATATATTGCGGATCCTTCGCATGTTGTTCAGTTGGATGATATCCAGGTGAGGGATAATTTGACCGTTGAGGTGTTGCCAATTCGGATAGATGACCGAGAAGAGAAGACCCTGAGAGGTAAGAAGATTGCTCTAGTGAAAGTTGTTTGGGGAGGTCCAGCTGGTGAGAGCTTGACTTGGGAGCGTGAAGATCAGATGAAGGAGTCGTATCCGGCTCTATTTGCTTGAGGTATGTTTTCGAGGACGAAAACTTCTAAAGTGGGGGAGAGTTGTAACACCCCGAATATTGTTAGATTAATTTAAATATTATTTTAATATAATTATTTGAAGGTAAAATGAATTATTAAATAATATTGGGAATTATTATTATTATTATAGATGTTATTTATTTTAATAATAATTAAATAAATAAAATAAATGGAATATGAAGAGTGGAAGGGTAAAAGTGGAATTTGATAAAAGAGGCCAAAGTGAGAACTCAGAGTTTTTTCACGTATTTTTGCCTCAGAGTCAGAGAAAGGGAGAAACGCTGAAGAGAAAGAGAAGGAAGAGGAAAAGGCCAAAGATTGCTCAGAACTTCCTTCAATCCAAAGAGGTAAGGGGTCTGAACCTTATTAAACGATAATATGCGAGCAAATTCATGATATATGTTGGATTATTGATGGATTTTGGGGATTTTAGGGAGATTGGGAAAGTTGGGGTTTTGATGGAAATTCTCCGATCTGTGAGTTTTGTTGAGTTATATGCATTATAATCGAAGTATGTTGTGTATATATGACTGTTAAATGTTGATATTGGGTTGTTAGCTGTGGGGTATGAGTTATGACGAGTAGAGAAGCAAAGCTGCGCTGGTTTCCGTAGCAGATGGCTTCTGTTCGCGCGCGATTCGCGGCGCGAAGCCCAGTTCGCGGCGCGAACTGGGCAGGATTCAGAGGAGTTTTGTAACGCATCGTTCGCGGCGCGAACCCTGCTGCGCGGCGCGAACCCTGCTGCGCGGCGCGTACTGAAGCGAATTAATTGTTCGCGACGCGATCCTTCGTTCGCGGCGCGTCCTGGAGTAATGGAGGAGTTCGCGGCGCGTCCGTATGTTGGCGGCACGAACTGTGCTGTGAAGCTAATGTTGGTGAGTTTTTGAGTACGTTGAGTTGCGAGACTCTTAGTAAGTCGCTGTAATTGTATTATAAACAATTAACAGTGATTATATGATTGTGTATGAGGTGTTTATGATGATGAGATGTTGAATTTACGTGTTTAGTTATAAATGTGTTATGTAACGATGTGATATCGTTGTAATGTTGTTGTTGTTTTGTTGAGTTGTATGTCATGCTATTAATGATGATGATAACATGACTATATGATGCTGTTGTTGCTATGTTGATTATGATGCATGTTTGGTGTGCATGCATTCATGAAAGGCCGATGCCTAGTGATGAACGGACTGAGTTCCAATGATGTTGTTGACTCCGGGCTTGTTGAGAGGCTTGGTTCCTTGCGGGGAACTCGGATTCTATGGTGATGAATCTGGGAGTGGTGATCCTGTAGTTGGTCACAAAATGGGTATACCGAGTCGTGTTGAGTCATGCATGGGTGTGTGCATTGCATTTGATATGTTGTTTTGTTGATGTTCATGAGTATGTTGATTAAGATGATTATGATGAGCTGTGTTGGCATATGTGAAATATATTTATGTTTATATTTCTGTCGTTATATTATTATTTAATAATGTAATTCTCACCCCTTCTGCATGTGTTTATGTTCATCTATGATGAGCAATGTGCAGATAAAGAGGAGTAGCTATTGTTGAGGTTTGAAGAATAAGTGTAGAGTTATTCTACAGAGTCGAGTCAAATGCTCTGGTCATGTGACACCGGGGTTATGGGATTCGATAGATAATTGGTTATTATTTACGTTGTTTATGATGACTAATATGTTGAGATGCTTTGTTGAGATAATGTTGAAACATTATTATGAATTGTTATATGATGAATGATAATATTTGTGTTGTTGTCCGCTGCGAAGAATAAATAAAATAAATAATATGTTTTATGTTGTGATGCGATAAGTGTTATGTTGTAAGAAATGTAAACTCTTCTACATGTTGTACTCTGATAATCTATTTAAATATGTCGTTTGGGTAGAAGGGTGTTACATTAGTGGTATCAGAGCCAAACCTCTCCCAGTACGATGTGGTTCGGGGACGAACCAAGCGGAAGTTGGTGGGCATGTAACACCCGATGTCGGAGAGGCCGAAGAGTGGTTACATGTAACATCCGAGGGCGATGGAGTGGTTGTCGGTGCATGATGCATGACAATGAGACACTCCTAGCAGCTTCGAGGGGAAAACCGAATTCACATCGGAATGAGAGGGATCCTGAGGCTATGCAGGTATGGGACTGCATGGTTGAATGAAGGCTTATAAAGATTAATTGGTACTACCTATATCAACAAGATGCATCTTCTTTTCGGTAGCCCAATAGATAAGAACTCCATAGTTAAGCGTGCTTGACTTGGAGTAGTATTGGGATGGGTGACCTTCTGGGAAGTTTCCCAGAAAGTGTGTGAGTGAGGACAAAACATGCCGAAAAGACCCGTGTTGGTTTGTGGGGTTAGTCGATAATCATGAAAGCAGTTTGGGGTGTTACAAATGGTATCAGAGCATAGTCAGTCCAGTCAAGTCATAATGTGATGTTTTCCCTGTTGGTCGATTAGTGTAAATGACACTGTCGATATTTAACGGTTGTGGTTGTGTTGTGCAGAGTATGGCTGGAGAAAATGACCGTGCGATTGCTGAGGCTTTGGCTGCTATGGCGCAGGCTATGCAGGCGCAGCAGAATCCGCCGGTCGACGAGTTTAAGAATTTGGGAAGGTTTCTGAAGAATAACCCTCCTACATTCAAAGGGCGCTATGATCCAGATGGTGCTCAGATTTGGCTGAGGGAAATTGAGAAGATTTTCCGGGTGATGACGTGTACTGAAGCACAGAAGGTGCAGTTTGGTACGCATATGTTATCTGAAGAGGCTGAAAACTGGTGGGATAACACTCGCCAGAGAATTGAAGTACCAGGTGCTGAGATGACTTGGGAAAGGTTCAAGACGGTCTTTCTGGAGAAATATTTTCCTGCTGATGTGCGATGTAAGAAGGAGATGGAATTTCTAGAACTGAAGCAGGGTAACATGTCTGTTGCTGATTACGCTTCGAAGTTTGAGGAGCTGGTGCAGTATTGTCCTCATTATAATGATGCTGATGCTGAGGAATCCAAGTGTGTCAAGTTTGAGAACGGGTTGCGTCCCGAGATCAAACAAGGCATTGGTTACCAGGAGATTCGTAGGTTTCCTACACTGGTTAATAAGTGCAGGATATTTGATGAAGATAGCAAGGCTAGGACTGCTCATTACAAGAGTCTTAGTGAGAAGAAGAATAAGGATCGTGGTAGTCCTTATGCATCTCCGAATGGTAAAGGTAAGCAGAAAGTGGTAGATGAGAAGAAGCCAAGTGGGGGAGGATCTCCCATCGCTGGTAAATGTTTCAAGTGTGGCGAGCCAGGCCACCGTGCTGATAGCTGTACCAAGAAAGTGCTGAGATGTTTCCGATGCGGTCAGGCTGGTCATAGAGTTACTGAATGTAAGGATGCTGGTCCGACATGTTTTAATTGTGGCGAGAAAGGCCATATCAGTTCGCAGTGCTCGAAACCGAAGAAGGCGGCTACTGCAGCTCATACTACTGGTAGGGTGTTTGCTCTGAGTGGGGCTGAAGCTCCTAAAGAAGATAATCTGATTAAAGGTACTTGCTTGATTAATAATGTTGAATTGCTTGCTATTGTTGACACTGGTGCTACTCATTCGTTTATTTCGTATGAGTGTGCGACCAGGATTGGTGTGATTATGTCGTCCCTAGGCGGAATTATGGTGATAGATACTCCTGCTAATGGTTCTGTGAAGACTTCTGTTGTCTGTCGAGGTTGTCATTTGACGATCTTTGAGAGAGAGTTCGTGGTTGATTTGGTGTGCTTACCCTTGCACCAAATTGATATTATTCTGGGAATGAATTGGCTAGAATTCTATGGCGTGTTTATCAACTGCTATAGGAAGACGGTGCGGTTTTCTGAAGTTGGTGAGAATGATGAGGCAAGATTTCTATCTGCTAGGCAGGTGGGGGATTTTGTGAAAGATGAAGCTCAGATATTCGCTTTATTTGCGTCTCTGCAAGCGGATAAGAAAGTGGTGAGTGTAGATTTGCCTGTTGTCTGTGAATTTCAGGATGTGTTTCCGGAGGATGTAAGTGATTTACCTCCAGAACGTGAAGTCGAATTTGCCATTGACTTAGTACCAGGTACGAGTCCAGTGTCGATGTCTCCTTATAGAATGTCGGCAACTGAATTAGTTGAATTGAAGAAGCAACTTGAAGAATTGCTTGAGAAGAAGTTTGTGCATCCAAGTGTTTCTCCTTGGGGTGCACCAGTATTGTTAGTGAAGAAGAAAGAAGGTACGATGAGGTTGTGTGTCGATTATCGGCAGTTGAATAAGGTGACTATCAAGAATCGGTATCCATTGCCGAGGATTGATGATTTGATGGACCAGTTGGTTGGAGCTCATGTTTTCAGTAAGATTGATTTGCGGTCGGGTTATCATCAGATCCGAGTGAAGTCAGATGATATTGCGAAGACTGCTTTCCGTACGAGGTATGGTCATTATGAATACACTGTGATGCCGTTCGGTGTGTCTAATGCTCCAGGTGTGTTTATGGAATATATGAATCGTATATTTCATCCGTACCTTGATAATTTTGTTGTGGTGTTCATAGATGATATATTGATATATTCTAAGACGGAAGAAGAGCATGCAGGACATCTGAGAATTGTTTTGCAGGTGTTAAGAGAAAAGAAATTATATGCAAAGTTATCTAAATGTGAGTTCTGGTTGAAGGAAGTGAGTTTCCTTGGCCATGTGATTTCGAGTGGTGGGATTTCTGTTGATCCTGCTAAAGTTGATGTTGTATTACAGTGGGAGACTCCGAAGTCTGCTACTGAGATACGCAGTTTTCTGGGGTTAGCTGGTTATTATCGCAGATTTATTGAGGGCTTCTCTAAGTTGGCATTGCCGTTGACGCAGTTGACTAAGAAGGGTCAAGTGTATGTGTGGGATGCAGCTTGTGAAGCGAGTTTTGTTGAGTTGAAGAGGCGGTTGACCAGCGCTCCAGTGTTGATCTTGCCTAATCCTGGTGAGTCCTTCGTTGTTTATTGTGATGCTTCTTTGATGGGTCTTGGTGGTGTTTTGATGCAGAATGGTAAAGTTGTAGCTTATGCTTCTAGACAGTTGAAAGTTCATGAGAGGAATTATCCTACGCATGATCTAGAACTTGCAGCTGTTGTATTTGTGTTGAAAATGTGGAGGCATTATCTGTATGGTTCCAGATTCGAAGTGTTCAGTGATCACAAGAGTCTGAAGTATCTGTTTGATCAGAAAGAGTTAAATATGAGGCAGAGAAGGTGGTTAGAATTACTGAAGGATTTTGACTTTGAATTGAGTTATCATCCCGGTAAGGCTAATGTAGTTGCAGATGCGCTGAGTAGAAAGTCTCTACATATGTCTATGATGATGGTTCGGGAGCTTGAGTTAATTGAACAGTTCCGTGATATGAGTTTGGGTTGTGAAGTTTCCGCTGATAGTGTAAAGTTGGGTATGCTGAAGTTGACTAGTGGAATTCTGGAAGATATTCAGAATGGTCAGCAAGTTGATGTCGCTCTAGTTGATCATATTACTATGGTTAACCAGGGTAATGGTGGTAATTTTGAGATTGATGAGAATGGCATCCTGCGATTTAAAGGTAGAGTTTGTGTTCCTGAGGTGTCTGAATTGAAAAAGAGTATTCTTGAAGAGGGCCATAGGAGTGGATTGAGTATCCATCCAGGTGCAACTAAAATGTATCAAGATTTGAAGAAGTTGTTTTGGTGGGCTGTTATGAAAAGAGATGTTGCTAAGTTTGTGTATGCCTGTTTGACTTGTCAGAAGTCAAAGATTGAACATCAGAAACCGGCAGGTATGATGCAACCTTTGAAGATTCCTGAATGGAAGTGGGATAGCATTTCCATGGATTTTGTGACGGGATTGCCGAGGACGGTGAAAGGTAATGATTCTATTTGGGTGATTGTGGATCGATTGACTAAGTCGGCGCATTTCTTGCCGATGAAGATTAATCACTCTTTAGAGAAGTTGGCAGAGTTGTATATTGAGGAGATAGTGAGGCTGCATGGTATTCCATCCAGTATTGTGTCTGATAGAGATCCCAGATTTACTTCTAGATTTTGGGAAAGTTTGCAGAAAGCGTTGGGGACTAAGTTGAGGTTGAGTTCAGCTTATCATCCTCAGACTGATGGTCAGACTGAAAGAACTATCCAATCCTTGAAGGATTTGTTGAGAGCTTGTGTGTTGGAGCAGAGTGGTTCTTGGGATAGTTATTTGCCGTTGGTGGAGTTTACTTATAATAATAGTTTTCATGCTAGTATCGGTATGGCTCCATATGAAGCATTGTATGGTAGGAGGTGTAGAACTCCATTGTGTTGGTATGAATCAGGTGAGATTGTTGTACTCGGACCTGAGATTGTGCAGCAGACGACTGAAAGGGTTAAGATGATTCAGGAGAAAATGAAGATTTCTCAGAGTCGTCAGAAGAGTTATCATGATAAGAGGAGAAAGGCACTTGAGTTCCAAGTGGGAGATCATGTGTTCTTGAGAGTTACTCCGACGACAGGTGTGGGTAGAGCTTTAAAGTCTAAAAAGCTTACTCCGAGGTTTGTGGGTCCGTATCAGATTTTGAAGAGGGTTGGGGAAGTGGCGTATCGGATAGCTTTACCGCCGTCGCTTTCTAATCTGCATGATGTGTTTCATGTATCTCAGTTGAGAAAATATATTGCGGATCCTTCGCATGTTGTTCAGTTGGATGATATCCAGGTGAGGGATAATTTGACCGTTGAGGTGTTGCCAATTCGGATAGATGACCGAGAAGAGAAGACCCTGAGAGGTAAGAAGATTGCTCTAGTGAAAGTTGTTTGGGGAGGTCCAGCTGGTGAGAGCTTGACTTGGGAGCGTGAAGATCAGATGAAGGAGTCGTATCCGGCTCTATTTGCTTGAGGTATGTTTTCGAGGACGAAAACTTCTAAAGTGGGGGAGAGTTGTAACACCCCGAATATTGTTAGATTAATTTAAATATTATTTTAATATAATTATTTGAAGGTAAAATGAATTATTAAATAATATTGGGAATTATTATTATTATTATAGATGTTATTTATTTTAATAATAATTAAATAAATAAAATAAATGGAATATGAAGAGTGGAAGGGTAAAAGTGGAATTTGATAAAAGAGGCCAAAGTGAGAACTCAGAGTTTTTTCACGTATTTTTGCCTCAGAGTCAGAGAAAGGGAGAAACGCTGAAGAGAAAGAGAAGGAAGAGGAAAAGGCCAAAGATTGCTCAGAACTTCCTTCAATCCAAAGAGGTAAGGGGTCTGAACCTTATTAAACGATAATATGCGAGCAAATTCATGATATATGTTGGATTATTGATGGATTTTGGGGATTTTAGGGAGATTGGGAAAGTTGGGGTTTTGATGGAAATTCTCCGATCTGTGAGTTTTGTTGAGTTATATGCATTATAATCGAAGTATGTTGTGTATATATGACTGTTAAATGTTGATATTGGGTTGTTAGCTGTGGGGTATGAGTTATGACGAGTAGAGAAGCAAAGCTGCGCTGGTTTCCGTAGCAGATGGCTTCTGTTCGCGCGCGATTCGCGGCGCGAAGCCCAGTTCGCGGCGCGAACTGGGCAGGATTCAGAGGAGTTTTGTAACGCATCGTTCGCGGCGCGAACCCTGCTGCGCGGCGCGAACCCTGCTGCGCGGCGCGTACTGAAGCGAATTAATTGTTCGCGACGCGATCCTTCGTTCGCGGCGCGTCCTGGAGTAATGGAGGAGTTCGCGGCGCGTCCGTATGTTGGCGGCACGAACTGTGCTGTGAAGCTAATGTTGGTGAGTTTTTGAGTACGTTGAGTTGCGAGACTCTTAGTAAGTCGCTGTAATTGTATTATAAACAATTAACAGTGATTATATGATTGTGTATGAGGTGTTTATGATGATGAGATGTTGAATTTACGTGTTTAGTTATAAATGTGTTATGTAACGATGTGATATCGTTGTAATGTTGTTGTTGTTTTGTTGAGTTGTATGTCATGCTATTAATGATGATGATAACATGACTATATGATGCTGTTGTTGCTATGTTGATTATGATGCATGTTTGGTGTGCATGCATTCATGAAAGGCCGATGCCTAGTGATGAACGGACTGAGTTCCAATGATGTTGTTGACTCCGGGCTTGTTGAGAGGCTTGGTTCCTTGCGGGGAACTCGGATTCTATGGTGATGAATCTGGGAGTGGTGATCCTGTAGTTGGTCACAAAATGGGTATACCGAGTCGTGTTGAGTCATGCATGGGTGTGTGCATTGCATTTGATATGTTGTTTTGTTGATGTTCATGAGTATGTTGATTAAGATGATTATGATGAGCTGTGTTGGCATATGTGAAATATATTTATGTTTATATTTCTGTCGTTATATTATTATTTAATAATGTAATTCTCACCCCTTCTGCATGTGTTTATGTTCATCTATGATGAGCAATGTGCAGATAAAGAGGAGTAGCTATTGTTGAGGTTTGAAGAATAAGTGTAGAGTTATTCTACAGAGTCGAGTCAAATGCTCTGGTCATGTGACACCGGGGTTATGGGATTCGATAGATAATTGGTTATTATTTACGTTGTTTATGATGACTAATATGTTGAGATGCTTTGTTGAGATAATGTTGAAACATTATTATGAATTGTTATATGATGAATGATAATATTTGTGTTGTTGTCCGCTGCGAAGAATAAATAAAATAAATAATATGTTTTATGTTGTGATGCGATAAGTGTTATGTTGTAAGAAATGTAAACTCTTCTACATGTTGTACTCTGATAATCTATTTAAATATGTCGTTTGGGTAGAAGGGTGTTACATTCTCTCCCTTTGGTCTTCTGCCCAGTAACTGGTAGTTGTAAATCCTATTTTTAGCTTTTCCTCAGCAAGTCTATTCTTACCCAGTAACCGGTAATGAATTCACCTCCTGGCGACCCTCTGTGAGTCATCCTTGATATGTTTACCCTAACCGGTAACAGATGCCCTCTCTGACAGATTTTTATTATCTCTAGAAGGTAGTGGATAATATATTTCTGCTCCTCATGTGATGAAGTTTATTCCTTCCCCAGTTGAGTTGAGTTCGTATTTCCTTAGTGAAATCGTTTTTCCTACATGGTTCGAGTATTTTAGTTTTATTCTAATCTACCTGTTCCCCTACAGGCGTTCCTTTTATTTCTCGGTTGAGTCTTTCCACTTTCATGGAATTCCTCTTGTCCCCCTGAAGTTTTTAAGTCGTAGCCTGGCCTACGCATAACTCTTTATCCCCTAGAGTCGTTGTCTCCCTAGTGAATTTTTCCTTACAGAATGCATTACACTCCTGCAGACTTTCGGTCTCTCTAAATTCTTTTCCTTTGTGGCAATATTTCCCAACATAGATTTATTTTTACATTCATATCATATGCATCATGAGGTCTCTTAGGGACCAAATTTGTTTATATATGTTGTTATTAAAGCCCATTCTACTGAGTCGATACGAAGATTTTAACCTTCTCCTCCTCAGTTAGAATGTCCTTAAATAGGGGTAGTTGTAAGACCCCAATTTTGACCCTAAGATCCCTCATGCTATTCACATCATATGCATTAGCATTGGGATCACACCTTGGCATCCTCCTCACCCTTCACTCATTGGGTTTGTTATGGGAGAGGTCACCAAGCACCATGTGATTGTATCATACTTGTTGTTTTATCATTTACTAACCAAAATACCAAAAATATGTCTTTGCATTTGTCTACTTCTTTTTGTAGGTAAGACACTTGATCACCTTTGATCTATCAAGTTCACATCTAGGGTTTAAGACCCTCATTGCTAAGAACTTAACCAAGGAATGATCCATAAAGGCTCTAGGAATCATATATGAGTCCCCATGATCTTCACATGTTATTTTGATCAATAAATCATCAAGAGTTTGGAGTTGGTTTGCCTTGGAAACCCTAGTTCATCTGGGTATCTTGTATAACTTCTTCAACAATATTCTTCACCAATTGATCAAATATTTCAAGGGGTGTCTCAAATTTCATCATCTTATGCATATATGATCTCCCATGAGTCCTAAAAGTCAAGATAATTGCAAGTTAGCAAGGTGGTTCATAGTAGTTGACCAGAGGAGTTCATCTGCTCAAAACTGGGGTTCCCTAGACCCTATCTCCTACAATTTTCATCATATGAAAATGATTCCAAGATTAACATTACTTTAAATGACACTCCAAACAACTTTCATGTTGAGGTCTAGAGCTAGTTTTGCTTGGAAAGTCATTTTTTATGTTGAAAGGTTATAGGTCATTTTGTCTAAACCCTAATTTGAAAGTCAACTTCCCAAGGCCAGAACTTGCTCAATTTTTATGAGAATAAATATTTCTAAGTTACACAATCAAATTCATGGTGTCTACTTAAACTTTGATGTTTGTAGGAAGAGCGAATTCAACTTCATTTTGGACCAATACCATTGAACAAGTGATTTTCCTCAACTTTAAAAATGCATAACTCGTTCATCCTAAATCCAAATTAGGTCAAATTTGTTACCATTTTTAAGTTTTTTGAAAGATATACAACTTTGATGTAGACACTTTTCTCATTTGGAGCTCACATAAAAAGTTAGCCAAGGTGGAATAATTGAACATATGGTTTAACACTTAGAAATATTTTTGACATGTTAAAATTTCCAAACTTCCACCTCCAAATTCATCATGATACAAGCTTCAAATGGAAAAGTATTCAACATAAGATTTGTTCCTCTTGATCTAACCTTTCCAAAGAGTTCAAATTCATTCATTTTGGACAAGGTTTGAGGGGTCTGCGCATGGTCAGAACAGGGATGCATCAATTGGCAAGGATCAATCTTCAAACATCAATACACTTTTGCCTTGCATCATAATCCACATTCAGACACAATTTCACTTGCATTTGGAATTAATTGAGTTGCTTCATGGGCCTGTACACGCCCATGCAAGCATGCATCATGCAATTCCCAAATTTGGAAGTATTTTGAAAGGTGCAAATATCACTTGCATTTGCTATAAATAGAGGTCCATTGCATCAGAATGAAGGACCCTTGCGCGCCAGTTTTGCCTCCCACATTTGAAACCCTCACAAATGAAAGGAAAACCTGAGAAATATCACTTGAAACTTGAGTTTGAATCTCACTATTTGGAGATTCAAAAACTCCATGATCCAAAGCCTTGTACCAATCCTAATCTACTTCTGCAAGCTTCTTGAGCAAGATCAAACACAAAATGAAGCAAGAGATATCAAGTTCTGCACAGCATTGAAGGTATTTTTCTAGATTTTTCTTCTCTTAAATTCTCTCTCAATTCTCTTGGATCCTTGATTGTCTGAAGTCCTACCAATGTAGGCAAGAAGATTGAGTTGCTTTGAGGTCAAATCGAAGCAACTCAGTTCATACACCTCAAAATTCAACTCCATGTATCTCTCAATATACTTGGAGTTAGTTTGAATTGAGGTCAGATTTGGGGTCAGTGCCATTTTTTCTTTAAGATCATGTCCTTATTTTTCATTTTTGTGATATTGATGAGAGAACCAGTCTGACCAAGGTCATCGGAGAAGATAGCCGGTGGTTTGCTTCGGCGATGTGCTGGACACGTTCTGAGCCATTTGATCATTTCAATTTGTTTTAATCCTGAGCGCTCTTTATGATTACCATTGGTGTAGCACGCTGACTCGTGTGTTTGGTGGAACACACGTTTCAGACCACTTGATATGCCACCTCAATTAATGAGGGAGAGCAAGTGGTCCACGTTTTTTCTGATTAATTGATTTTCATTTTATTTCCTTTATTTTCATTAATTCATATTAAATTTAATATTGATCCAAAAAATATGAGTTTCACCAAAAAAAAAAATCCTCTTTCATTTTCTGAATTAAAATTACTTTTTGGATCATTATTAATATTTTTCATGATTTAATTAATTTTGTGAATATTTTTAATTGTTTAAAAATACTTTTAAGCTTCCAAAAATTCTGAAAATTTTTCTCCAAGGTCCTTTGACCTTGTTTGACCTATCATAAATCTCATGGTCATCTCTCTGGTGTTTTGATGAGGTTTTAGAAAATTGACCAACCATAATTTAATTTAATGTATATTTTTATTATTTTTAATTGTTTAAATGCCAAATTAATTGTGTAGAGCTATTTTAATTGACTTTGTGAGTTTGACTTGTGTTGTTGGGCCTTGGTCAAGGTTGATTTGACTTTGTTAGGTTAAGATCTTTGGATTTAGGGGATTGATGGAATGTACATTCCATCTCCCAAAATGAATGAATGATCTTGATTTGGTAAAAGTCCTCCTTTGACCAATTTGTGTTTGATCCATTCCCCCCTCCCTCTTCATCTCATTCCCCTTCTTTATTCATTCATGTCATGGACCTATGATATCTCTATATCCTAAGGCTAGTTGATTGCAAAATCAACATAAGTATGGATGAGGTTAGGTCCCCCACTTCGCATATTCGTTTTGTGTGTGGTATGTTTCATGAGCATAGTCCATTATACTATGTCTCTAACATGCATTAACACCAAAACTTTATTGCCCGACCTCAAATAGTTGTGACTTCTACATAAGTCCAATTATGATTGCTTAACATAACGCTAAATTTTGACACAAAAGGCATAGCATTCTAGTTAGTGAGATTGTAAGTCTCCCTTATTTCATGGTATTGTGTGGAAACTTGGTCTTTTTTCCTTCCTTTGGAAGATGTCTTGGTTCAAGGATCCATGCTTGTGATAAGTGGGTTGAGTTTTCTCCAAAGAATGACTTAAACAAAAGCAAAGCAAAAGCAACACTAACCTCTAATTCACTAACAACTAACATTTAATTTCAAGTCATTTACTTTTAATGCACTTTAATTTTTAAGCCTTATTCATTTGCCATTATTCATACCATTTAAATTGTTTACTTTTATGTCATTTTTACTTTGTCCACTTAAACCATATTTTGTGATAGATTGTGTTTTTATATGCTTTTTTGATTGTGTGGCCTTTTGACCTTAATGTACATAATAAGAACAAAAAAACCTAAAAAACATCTTGTGTGGACTGTTGGTTTGATCTGAGACTGTTGGACTTAGAATCTAGGCAACACTCCATATGCAAAGGACTTGGCCAATGCCATTTTTCATGTAACCAAGTACTTGTGAAGAACATTCATCTGATATAACTTTGAAGATCCATTTGAGTTCATCTGCAACATGATCATTGTGAAGCTGTTATTTTGAACCTGTGACTTATGCCATCTTTGAATTCATCTGACACATGGGAAATTTTTAAGAAGATCATGGAGTTGCTAAGCTTGGATGTGGTTATCTTTATTTGATGTCTTGATCTTCAACTTGCTATTTGTGTATGGTTTGTTGCTTGATTCAAAAGTCCAAAGGAAATTTGGGTTTCTATATGACATTCTTGTCTATTGGATTGCAGCCCATTGGTCAGATCTTTTCAACTCTCAACTTTTAAATTTATGCTTAGGATTTGTCTCTTCATCTCCTCCCCACTTCTTTGATTTCAAAATCTCTCCCTCATTTTAAAATCTTCTTTTCTTATGTTTGTTGTTTTCTAAACTTAGACTATATTGCAAATTAGAAACTTTGGCCTTATGCCATTGAATTTTTAAACTCTTTTCTTAATCAAATTTGTAAATGAACTTAACTATACTTGACTTAAAATTTCAAAAGCCAAAAAGAACTAACACTCATGCAAACCATTTTAGGCCCTTGTGCCTTTTAAACTTAAGTTTTGTTAAAAGTAATCCCCTCACTTTGAAATTGATACCACGAACTACGAGGTTTTGATCCCTCATTTTTATGTTGGTACGTAGGCACAAGTCCGAAGGTCTTGTCAAACACAAAAATATAATTAATAAATTCTTTTCTCATGTCTCCACTCTATTTATTGCAAACATCATTTTGTACAAAAAAACAGATATGCACACAAAAAAGGGCTCCCTAGGAGTACCTATGACACTTTGGGTGCTAACACCTTCCCTTTGTGTAACCAACCCCCTAACCTGTAATCTCTGGCATTTTATTAGTTTTGATTTGAAAACTTCTTATTTTTGGGTTTTGTTCGTACTTTTCTCTTTTCCCTTGGAAACAATAAAAGCGTGGTGGCGACTCTGGCTTTATTGACGTCTAGCTTATCTATAGCTTAATGGTCATGAATTTACCGCTACACTACCTCTAGTTCTTTGAACTACGAAGCTCTGAATTCCTCATTGCACTATGAGGATACGTAGGTATGAGGGCCCCAATCCTCACCAAGCACTTTATCTATTATTTTCCCTTTCCCTTCATTCTTTTGCGAGTAATCTTTTTATATAACACCTATTCGAGCGAGAACAATCAAAACGGTTCCCATGGAGTACCATGGATGTTTGGGGTGCTAATACCTTCCCCTTGCATAACCGACTTCCTTACCCAACATATCTTTTCCCCCCAAGTTTATTGATGTTTTCCATTCCCTTTGGGATAAATAAAGTTCGATAGTGACTCTATTGTATGTTCGAGCGTGCGATACGTTCAGGTATATTTCCGCTGGCTTCATACCCCACGAAGAAGCGTCTTCAGCAGGAGACACACTGACGCCCTAGGCTGCCGATATCGGCTCTAGCATGGCATCGACAGTGTCGACGGCATTTGTAGGGCCAATTTTGACACCGTGTCAGCCACAAATGCCGACACCAACAACCATGGGAACTATTGGGCAACATATGCCCAGTTTCACGGTCCCCGTGCACCGAACGTTGGGAATGTCGACTGAGTTCATGGAAAATATGCATAATCTCGGTTTGACTTACAGCGATACCTCATCATCGCCATTCCCTCACTACCAGGGGTTTGGACCTTTGGCAACCCCATTTGGTTGACCCCTAGGTTTCAGATTGACGTCTCAGTCAGTCGCAACTTTTACGTCAAGTTCTGTCGTCATTATGAGACAACAGATGAACGAGAGTAACCATGAAATAGTACACATGCTAACTCAGCAAATGGGTACCATATTGAGGCCATTGATCCAGGATTCGATGCAGAGTTACCAACAGTTGGAAACCCAAATGACAAGGATAAGAGACTTTTGGGGAGCCCCAAGGGATCAGGTTCATCAGAATCCTACGCCTCCTCCTCGACCGGAAACACCGGCTCGACAAAAGGAGATGACGAACGATACTGCCAAACAGAAATATCAGGAATTAGAACAGGTCCCAAGGGTGGCACGAAGGCCCCCCGTGGTAATGGTTAACCGTAACCAGGATCCTGACCAGGTGGTCCGACAAGTTCGACAAGATGCAGCCATGGGGGAACAAAACCTAGAGGCTATTGTTGAATGGATCATAGTGTGAAAAGGAGTAAACCCTTACCTACAATGACCGACCTACTCTTCACCTCTATCAGATTTTGTCTTATAGACAGAATTGCCTAGGGGGTGGAAAGTCCCAAAATTTACCAAGTTCGTTGGGGATACTGAAGAATCCACCGTCGAACACGTGGCCAGGTACCAGACCGAGGTTGGCGACATAGCGAACAATGAGGACTTGAAGTTAAAATACTTCCCAAGTTCTCTTACAAAAAATGCATTTACATGGTATACAACGCTACCTCCACAGTCAATCCAAACATGGACACAATTAGAGAGATTGTTCCATGAACAATTTTACATGGGACAATCGAAGATCAGCCTCAAAGAACTAGCTAGCATTAAGAGAAAGGTTGTTGAGTCAGTTGATCAGTATCTAAATAGGTTTAGACTGTTGAAGGCATGATGCTTTACTCAAATCCCTGAGCACGAACTAGTCGAGGTGGCGGTTGCGGATCTAGATCATTATATAAGGAAGAAGTTGGATACCCAGTATCTTAGAGATATGGCCCAATTGGCCGATAGGGTTCATCGTATCGAACGCTTGAAAGTTGAGAAGTCCAAGGCGGGTCGATATCATAAGAAAGAAAAAGTGTCCTACATTGCAGTCGAAGGAGTTTCTTCCAACGATGAAGATGTAATCGACAAGAGTGAGGTTAACATGGTGGAACTTAAGCCCGGACCTCCGTATGCGTGTAAGGTTTTGAAGCCCTCAAATGGAAAAAACCCTGTCGAACCAGAAAAAATAGACAAATACGTAGCTAAGACCTATACTTTTGACGTGTCTAAGTGAGACAAAATCTTTGATCTGTTAGTAAAAGATGCTCAGATTATCGTCCCTCAGGGTTTAAAAGACCCTCCCCTAGAACAAAAGAAAAAAAGGGGATTCTATAAATTTCATAATTTCCCTGGTCACCAATGTGTTCTTTTCAGGGATTTGGTGCAGAAAGCTCTGAAAGAAGGAAGGCTCCAGTTTAGCGAGAGCCCAAAAATACAGGTGGATTCTGACCCTCTGAAGGTGGAGGAAGCTTTGTACGTAGAGCCTCTCGAATTCATGATGGTAGAGACTACTGATGGTCTCATTGAGGTTTCCAAAGCAACCTTGTTAGCTGAATCATTTGAAGTGATAATGGTTGAAACTACTGGAGGTTTCAGAAATAAGGTCGAAATGAGGTCCAAGTTGACCTATCCCCAGCCAGGAGAAAGCTTATCAGACTTCCAAGAGAAGTGTAAGGAAAATGGGTCAAAAGCTCTGCTATACCCAACATGCAGTGCGGTGTTCAACGAGAAGACCGCCGAAAAACTAGAGGCTGACAACAAGGCTATGAAAGAGGAGAAACCTATTGTCCCACGATTCATGTTCGACAGACACGGAGCACCTCGACGGAACAAAGATTATAGAAGACAGTTTCAACGTTCCCGACCAAAGACCTTCATTCCTCCAACTGAAGTTCCACAGGAAAAATGGATAGAGTCCGTCAATCAGAAATGGGGCAAAAATCCAAAATGGAGGGTGTTGGAGAAAGAGACAACATCTCTAGAGAAGAAAATGGGCTACACAATATCTCCTAATTACAAAGGAAAAAATCCAATCACTATGATACAGTGGAGACGCCACCAGCGAAACAAAAAAGTTTGGAAAGTCGTTACCACTCCACAATTGAAGCCTTCAGAAACCGCTGGACAGAAGGAACAAATGCCAAAGGTCGTAGGACCAGGAAAAATGGTGGCCAATCAGACAATGGCCATGATTTTCGACTCGACGGGAAAGAAGGCAGTGATAACCACTCAGAATGTGGAATGTTCGTCAGAGGTCGAGAAGCAGCCACGAAGCTTGGGTCAACCGAAGGAGGAAGAGCCCAAGTATTCTCCCCAACCAGAGGAAGGAGAGCCTGGATACTCCCCTCAATTTGATGAGGAATTCGATGAATACATGTACCACGAAAACAACGATGACATTTATGGTGATGATTTCGTCATAAACTGTGTCATTGTGTCGATGTTGCCAACTGAATACAACATGGTATCCGAAGTCTCTGAAATAGAGGGAGACTTTGTGCCAGACGAGACAGATGGAGGAAAACCTTTGTGCTACTATGTCATGAATAGCGGCGTGGTGGAAGAACAGAAATCTATGTTTGAAAGGCCCAACCCAGGAATGATGTACCTTCTGAAGCCATTGTTCATCAGAGCAAAGGTCGATGGAATGGCGGTGAACAAGGTCTTCATTGACGGAGGTGCTGCAGTCAATCTGATGCCCTATACTCTTTTTAAGAAAATGGGAAAGGGTGACGAAGACCTGTGGCAACACAACATGGTATTGTCAAACTACGAAGGGAAAACATGCAATATGATGGGGGTTGTTCAGGTCGACCTCGTTGTGGGCACGAAAACACGTTCAACTCTATTCATGGCGATAGACTCAAAAGTCAATTTCAATTTACTCTTTAGTTGAGAATGCCTCCATGTGATACGGGTTGTACCATCGACGGTCCACTAAAGACTTATAATCTGGAGAAAGGATGATATCATAGAAAATATTGAGGCCGACCAAAGTTATTACTGGGTCAACGATAGGGGTTCCAAGAGGTCTTTTGACCAACACTTGGCGAATATAGTTCCATGTGATAATGAATCAGGCTCCTATACTTCCGTCAAAACTGGTCGAATTCTGAACTTGGACCTTGATCATGGTTTCATATGGGATAACAAGGAAGACATAAGATCAGAGACGGGAATTCCACCTATAGGGTGGCCTGCAGTCGATGAGGATGACTACTAATTCAGAAAGCATGGCTCAAATTTCGGCCTATTTGGCTGAAAACAAGAGGAAGACAATTCTGGAAAGGAAGAGGCTTCAGGATTTGGCATGTGAGGCCGAAGGTTTTGAAAGTGGTCGACCAGACTAGACAACAAATTTAGAAAGCTGGAGGCTTGATTGTATCTATGACAATGAGCCTCTGGGGTTCGAAAAGAACCCACTAAATGAGTCCAAGAATATGCAAGCGCAAGATCCCTTCTAAGAGATCGATCTGGGAGATGGAATCACAAAAAGACCAACCTTCATAAGTACTAAGGTGGGGTCAGAAATGAGGGCTAAACTAGTTGAGGTATTGACCGAATACAGAGACTGCTTTGCTTGGGATTACAACGAAATGCCAGGTTTAAATCGAGGCGTCGTGGAGCATCAACTGCCTATCCAACCTGGGAAAAAGCCAGTGAAGCAACACCCTCGACGATTTTCTCCAGGCGTCACCTTGAAGATCAAGCAAGAGATCGAAAGACTCCTCAAAAGTCATTTCATAAGAACGGAAAGGTATATTGAATGGTTGGCTAACATAGTGCATGTCATCAAGAGAAATTGAACTCTTAGGAATTGTATAGATTTCTGAGATCTAAATAACGCCAGGCTAAAGCATGAGTATTCGATGCCCGTGGCAGAAATGATGGTCGATTTGGCCGCAGGGTTTGAATACCTGAGCTTGCTGGACTGATACTCTGGCTACAATCAAATTCTTATTACCGAAGAAGATGTCCCCAAGACAGTGTTTTGATGCCCTGGTGCTTCGGGGACGTACGAGTGGGCCGTCATGCCGTTTAGTTTAAAAAACACAGGAGCAACTTACCAATGGGTTATGAATGTCATATTTCATGACTTTATTGAGAAGTTCATGCAGGTGTATATTGACAACATCGTGATAAAATCGTCATCTCAGGGAGGGCACCTGGATCACCTTCGACCTTCGTTTGATAGAATGAGGAAATATGGATTGAAAATGAATCCATTGAAGTGTGCTTTCGGTGTGCATGCAAGAGACTTCTTGGGATTCATGGTACACAAATGAGGTATCAAGATCAATCAGAACAAGACAAAGGAAATCTTAGACCTTAAAAGCCAATCGACAAAGAAGCAGCTCCAGTCTTTGTTGGGGAAAATAAACTTCTTAAGAAGATTCATATCGAATCTAAGTGGTAAAACGAATATATTTTCGCCACTACTTAAAATTAAGAAGGAAAATGATTTTTACTGAGGCCCCGAGCAACAAGAGGCTTTCGACGCAATCAAGGGGTACCTTACCAAGCCTCCTGTTTTGTTACCTCCCAGTAGGGAGAAAAATATGAGTTTATATGTTGCTGCATTAGATACGACTATAGGGAGCATGCTAGCCCAAGAGGATAGTGATGGTGTCGAAAGACCTATATATTACCTCAGTAGAGTGTTAGTAGATGCTGAAACTAGGTACAATCCCATATAAAAACTATGTCTATGCTTGTATTTTGCCTGTATGAAGTTAAAGTAATATATAAAACCAGTTGATGTTTATGTTTCATCTCATTACGATATTATTAAACATATGTTGTCCAAACCTACTCTGTATAGTAGAATTGGAAAATGGGCACTGGCTTTAACGAAGTTCTCTCTAACATTCAGACCATTAAAGGCCAGATCGTGGCGGATTTTATAGTGGATCATGCCATGGTCGATTCATCTCTGAACGTGGTCGACGCTAAACCATGGCATTTGTATTTCGACGGGTCGAGTCATAAAGATGTAACCGGAGTCGGGGTATTGATACTGTCCCCTCAGGATGGTCCGACGAAGTTTAAGTACAAGATTAGTGAAAAGTGTTCCAATAATGAAGCCGAATTCGAGGTGTAGCACCTCAAATTTGCCATCCCCATTCATGCATTCATTTCATTTTTTAGGTCATTTATCATTCCATATTGCATTGCACCATGGCAGTCAGAATTGGCATCAAGAGAATCCTTTATACAAAAGAGCAAATTTTTACTTGAGATGAAGGCCACTTGAATATTCTAAAGAGCTTATATGAGCTTAGGCTCATTTTGAAGCAATTTTACCAAGTGGTAGAGGCCAAAATTCATCAGTACATTTCCAGGTCATCTGAGGACCATAAAAGTCAACTCTGCAGTCAACTGAGGGCTTTGGGAAGGGGAAGTGAGTGGAAGCATCCCAATCATGTTCAAAAGAGGCCTATCTATCATGTCAAACATCTTTCTTGAAGATTTTGAAGCCAAATTAAAAGTTTCCAAAAATGGAAAGTGACCTGTAATTCAAAGTTTCCAAAAATGGCAAGTTTTTAGACCATATTCAACTTGATTTTCCAACATCAAAGAAGCTTCAAATAGATTTTTGGTCAACATGAAAGTTGAAGATCTTTCTCTCCTCTTTTCAAAAAGTCCTATATCATGATCATATGATGAATGGTTGAGAAGTTATGGCTAAATGATCACAAAGTGTACATGGAAGTTCAACACGGCATAACTTTTGATTCAAAACTCCAAATTGAACCACTCTTTTTGCAATATTCTCCTTGTGACCAACACATTCCAAATCAACCATTGCCTTGCATGAAAGAAGATCACATGACCATTTGTCCATACAAGTGCATTTTGGAGGGAAATTGGATAATTTGAATTTGGTGAATCACATGAGCAAAATACCAATCCAATGATGTTTACTGACTGATTTTAAGTGGAATTGGACCTTGCATGGCACTGTTCACGTGCACATTTGCTCATGCTAAGCACACTTGCCGAATTTGCATTTCACCTTACATCTCCTTAATTTTAAATTAACCAAGGCCTAATCCTAATTTCAGCATGATTACGGGATGGTATATAAGCTAAATCTTAATCACAATTCAAGGGAATAACAGAATTTGGATCAAAAATCTCATTTCCCTCTCAAATTTCTCTCTCTTCAATTTTCAAATTTCTTCATCCAATTCCTCAGAATTCTTGCATAATCATGTTTATCATGTATCATTGATGAAGAATCATCATCTGGTTTGAAGAATTTGATCAAAATTCGAGCTCCACAAGTGCAAACACATGAAGATGGATTTTTGAAATTGGAGTGAATTGAAGTGGATTCAGGTGTCAGTTTGTGCATAAAGCTTCATATCAAGGTTGAGAGAGAAGATCTGGAGCTGGAGGAAGCTAGAAGCCACGAATTCATCACACTGCACATCAAGTAGGTGGAATTTCGACCTTCACTATTCGTTGTTTCATGTACATAAAACTGTAGATCCTTTGATGTTGATGATGCTGATAGTTTTAGAATTAGATTTGGTTAAGTATGGCTCAAGATATGTGGAAATGAAGTTTTGATGTTCAATATGTTTTTGCTCGATCTAGTTAATCCATGGAATTTTAGGCTTAATGATTAGGATATTATTGTTCCTCGTTGCAAGACCTTTCCAACGATGTATAGTATGATGATTTCTGGAAATTTTGTTCTTGACCTCCGCCGTGAGTCAACCGGAGAAGACGACCGGAATCACTATTTCGGCCGTCTGGTTCAGCGCCTTAGGGTTTCACTTGAGCGCACCATGAACCTTCATCACATCTGTTCGAACCTTCGCTTTGCATATTTATTTTAATTTCAACTGAGCGCGCTTCGATCCTTCAAGGCGCTGGTTCGATCCTGGCGCATGTTCTTTTTGAATTTTATTTGGTTGGGCGCTCATGGACTCTATACGCGTGTGTTCGATACCTTGCTGTTGCGTTTCTGAATTTAATTTCCATTGAATATCCATTTGACCTGGCTTACCTGTGTTCAATACTTGGCATATGCACATTCCAACTTCAATCTTATTTCATTTTCCATATTATTTTTCATGTTATTTCATTTTTATTTCATCAACTTCAAAAAATCATAAAAAATAGTAGGTTAACCCAATTTGATCCAAACTTTTTTCCACATGCTTGTTGTAGTGTCTAGTTTTTTATAGCATTTGTCTCATGATTTTTGTGTTTCTGGATTTTTAATTGTGATTGTTTGATTGAACATGATGCCATGTTGATATGTTGCATTCACTTGATTGTAAAATGCTCATGGTTTATCCAATTGCTTTGAATTTGACATGCTTGATCCTAACATGTGATTTGATGTTTGAGCTGTGGTTTGAGATTTTTATCATATTCCATCACTGTTTTGGACACATGAACATATGGTGTGACAATTTGCGTCACACATTTGATGTTGCATTTGTGCATTTTCATTTACATATCATTTGAGCTCTTTTGGACCTAATGTTTTGCATGATGTTCATTCTCAACATGATAAGCTTGTATAAAAAAATTCATGATCATTGGATGCTTTTCTGTTTTGATTTGGATTTTCTATTTTTGATGTCCAATTTTGATCACTTTGCTTGCCTTTGTGTTACCTTGATCATTTGATGGCTTTGCCTTATGAATTGGTTTTGGTCCTTTTGAGGACTCTTTCTTGTTTGATTTAATGTGCTTCATGTGAAATATTGACTTCTGTTTTGGTCATTTGACTTGCCTTTGACCCTAGTCTTTGTACTAGTGGTTTGTACTCACCAATTGCGTTTTGTATTTCAGGTATTGAGCACTTAACACTAATGGTTGGTGTGGTCTCATTACTTGAGATGCCAATTGCTTTGATAACTAACTATTGTTGTGTTGTAGGCCCATTGGTGTGATGAACTCACTTGAGTGCTTGCACTTATGACTTGCATTGTGTAGATATTGGAAAGTTACACTATTGTCTATTTGGTTTTCTGAATATGATATTGACTGTTTGGCTTTTGTACAGGTGCATTAGATGCTTTTAGCTCTTGCTTGAGCTTTGCTTTGGAGTGTGGTTTATACACCACTGAGGTAGCTTAGCCTTTTTACTCCATGTAGTCTGGAAGTCCTGCCACCTTTTTGGCAGGCATTTGGCTGAAGTCCTCCTTAAGAGGCAATGATTGTGATTGTTTACCTTTGGCCAAAGACCTCCAAGAGAGGCATGTTACTTGTTAAGTCCTCCTAAGTGAAGAGGCAATTGACAGATAGAAGGGATTAGCAATCAATCCCCTGTTATTCAGTGTGTCGTTCATTATGCTCGCACTACGTGCTGATGCTCTTGAACATAATCCAAGATCTTTGTATAGAGTCAGTCAAGTGGAATAGGGTCCCTCTTTCTGGATCCCCACGCTTTCTTTGATTTGAGCTCACCCAGGCCAGGGTTAAGAGCATGAGGTCTTATCCTCATTACCACATTTCATCAGCTTCACCCTAACTCTCAATGTTAGTGGTTAAGAGCTTCAGAACACCCTTACAGTTTTGGCTTGTTTGTCGAGGTTGATATGACCCCTCTTGACTAAAGCCCAACCATTTGTCTGAGCCCCTTGTTTGCATATAGTGAGTGATGCATGTTCACTTGTGATGATATTATTTGCTGTTTGAGCTGACTTGCTTCCTGTGTGAGTTAGGTTCTTATTAGAGACCTCAACGTAGGGATCGTTTGCATGACAACTTTTAGGCTCGAGTCGTAGTCTCCCTATTAGTTTGTTATCTCCCTGGTCTCTGGTTAGGAGAGAGTTTCTCCCCTGTTAAGGGGAACTACGTCGCCCTGATTCTCATACCAGATGAGATACGTAGGCAGGAGATTGAGCGAGATCTCTCCGGGCACCTTTTTTTTTGTGTGTGTGCTCCCTTTTTCTTTTCTTTAGTGTGTGTTTGTCAACCTTTTTCCTTTTTGTGTGTGTTTGGAGTCGGATGTAAGGCCATCTATTGGCATTCTGTTTCCTGTTTGTTGTTTGTTTGTTTTGAGGAGTTAGATATAAGTCCATCTATTGGCATTTTGTTTCCTGTTTGTTGTTTGTTTGTTTTGAGGAGTTAGATATAAGTCCATCTATTGGCATTCTATTTCCTGTTTGTTGTTTGTTTTAAGGAGTCGGAAGTAAGTCCATCTATTGGAATTCTATTTCCTGTTTGCATTTGTTTGTTTGGAGTTGGATGTAAGTCCATCTATTGGCATTCTGTTTCCTGTTCTAGTGTTTTCTTTTGACGTCTCAGCGTCTCTTTTTAGTGTTTGTTTCGGCGTGCGTTAGCCAAGCTACGAGTGCTCTGATTCTTTCTCTGGATAGAGAAGATACGTAGGCATAGGATGCGATGTCCTAGCGAGCATGTCTCCCATTTCCCCGAACTACGTTGACTCTGATGTTTGTTTCTGACAAACTACGTAGGTCGAGGATGCGACATCCTGCCGAGTCCACTTCATCCATCTTCTTTCACCTGTGTTATTATTCCAGTGTGTGTGCAGTTGTTTGAGAAGTTATTTAGCAACCTTATTCTATTGCTTTTGAGCGTGGATCCCGTCGAGTACGACGGACGTGAGGGGTGCTAATACCTTCCCCTTGCGTAACCGACTCCCGTACATTGCAATCTCTGGTCGTAAGACCATTCCTTTCCCTTTCTTAGGTTAGTCCTGCGCTCCCTTTCCGTCAGAGAATGAATAGCGTCGGTGGCGGCTCTGTGTTTTTCCCGCCGGTTGTTTTTCGCGTTGCGACAGCTGGCGACTCTACTGGGGACTACTTCCCTAAGCGAGTCAATCCTAGCGCTCTTTAGGATAGTTTTGGTTGCTTTTGCTGTTTTAGTTATTGCATTTGTGATTGTTGTACCTTGATTGTATATATTTGCATATATGTTTGCATGCATCATATTATCATTGCGCCGGACTCTGCACAGGTTGGTTCCTCTGATTTGGGGTGGGAGTCACAAGAGGTAAAAGGCCCAATACACAGGCTTTGAGTGAACTTTAGGACACCTAGGAATAGAGTGATTCATGGGAAGCGGGTGGTATGGCGCCACTTAGCGGAACATGGTATCACGAGCAGTTCAGATCCTGATGGGGTATTATCGTTGCATACACCTGGTGTGCATATGATGATATTCTTGAAAGGATTGTTTATCCTGCGTTTCTCTTGACCTTACCCTGGCCTAAATTACACCCGTGAGTGGGGAGGGAATGACCATTTACAGGTACTGATGGTGACTTGTTCTGTTGGTGACTCTTTGATGATGACTTTGGTCCGGTTCATGATCCGGGTTCTGTTTATAAGTCGGATCTATGGATATTTATGTCCGACACGCCGGAGTGCTGTCTGTGGTATTTATCAGCGGGTTCTGTTTATTTCGGATCCCCAGGCTGGATTTAAGGGTACTTGTTCAGAGGATCTTATTGTTATCCGGTCAGTGATTTACCTGTGATGATGGTGATATATCCTCCGTTCCGTTTATTTCGGAACCCTGAGTGGGATTTGTGGTTACCTAGTCCCTCATATGGTTGTGGTCATTTTTGAGACCGGAACTTCCGTACAGTTGGCGTTCAGATGACTTGGAGGATGGTACAGTGACTTGCATTCATGCATCTGCATCATTCCCATTTTGCATTCATTCGCATCTAACCCATGTTTATCCATACTCAGGGTACATTCTCGATTGAGATTCTGGTTGAGAGACATCATGATGTCAGAATGTTATTGTCAAATTATTATCCGTCTCGATGAAGCCAGGATCGAAATACAGAATGTTCCTCATATGGATAGACATTGCATGCATGCGTGAGTCATAATAACCTGCCTTCTGTTTTGCAGGTATTGGTTTCTAACATGTTTGATTGATTGAGGAATCATTGCTCGCACACACCGAGTCATTCCTCTGCACATAGCTCGTCCGCACAGATACCCTACCAGACGCAACAAATCCAGAATGATGAATCCACCCAACGCTGACATTCTCGAGCTGAAAGAGAAGATGAGTGAATTGATCAACGTCATGCAAGGGTTTTCCTTGGGGAAAAGAGCAATCGCCGAGAAGGTGGAGAGGATTGAAAGCTGGCTGAGAATGGGGAAATACAAGGAAAGGCTCCGTCGTCTGGAGTAAAGAAGCCCTTTGGTGATGGTCAGCACAAGAAGGAGGGTGAATCGAGTGATGTGTATGCCCAAAGGGGACACGGTAGGGATCATTACCACCCATATGCTGTTGCAGTAACGATTCCTGCTGGTAATCTATCTGTATAACAGCAACAGCAGCCACCTCAACAGAGAGCACAGAGAGCTAGGTGCCAAGTGAGAAGAGGGACGACAAATCGTTAGTTTGATAGGCCACCCGTGACGTATGCCTTTCTGTTTAAAAAGTTGAAGGATCTAGGGTTGGTTCAGCCGAGGACGTTGGCTCCGTTAAGACTAGATCAAGGGTCTGCAAGTCACGATGAGAACGCCAAGTGCGAGTTCCATTCTGGTGCACCCGGGCATACCATTGAGGGTTGTAGAGCTTTCAAGCATGTCGTTCAAGATTTGGTGGATTCTAAAGCCATCAATTTTGCACCGACGCCGAATGTTGATGCTAACCCCATGCCGATGCATGGTCTTGTGGGGGTGAACGTGACGCCAGAGGATAAGAGAAAAATAGAGGTGACGAGTATGGATCAGTTGAGGACTCCAATGTTTATGGTCAAGAGACGTCTGATGAAGAGTGGAGTTTTCCCTGGTTGTGATAATTGTTGTGCTGCTTGCATTGTCACTACGAATGGGTGTGTAATGTTGAGAGAGACGATCCAGAGAATGATGGATGGCGGACGTCTCCGGTTCGAGAAGGTTGATTGGGGCGAGGAGGGTATTTTTGTCATCCCATTGTCATCATTCAAATATGTGGAAATGGACGGTGAAATATGTGAAACATCATGTCAGGCATTTGAAACCGTCAAGGTGGAGAATGCCATTTCTGCTGAGAAAGAGAAGAAGTCGTCCATTACTTCTTATAAACAGGCCATGGAGGTGGTGAGAAATGGAGAGGCCCCATGTTGGGGAAGGATGATAGACATTGCGGTGAAAGCAGATAGATTCGGGGTTGGCTATCAGTCGGGCCAAGGCTCGTCTGGACAAAACAGAGGACGTCGTCAATCGTTCACGTTCACCAGTGCTGGGATGCTAGATCCAAATCGCGTCTGTGCGGTGGGTGAAGAGATTGACAGTGACTGCGAGCTCGAATCGTGGATAAAAC
Organism: Lathyrus oleraceus; assembly: GCF_024323335.1. Taxonomy (NCBI): domain Eukaryota; kingdom Viridiplantae; phylum Streptophyta; class Magnoliopsida; order Fabales; family Fabaceae; genus Lathyrus; species Lathyrus oleraceus. Next base: position 332,250,738 of record NC_066582.1, read on the forward strand.
CGTGCATACCAGGGATGGAGATCCAGAACTGGAAGGCTTAAAAGATCATCACTGTCACTCTATGTGAAGAGTAATATTTCTGTTTTTCAATTCTGTTTGCATGAAAGCCATACGTTTTGCCCGAAACTTAATGGTCCATTGTAAGGGCCACCTCATGTGTTTCATCTTGTAACGTTTTGCATCATTAATAAAAGGATGTTTTTTCGCATTAAAAGCGGTGTTCCCTGTTTCTCATTTATTTTTGCAGTTTAAAAAAAATGATACAATAAAAATGGCAATGTTTTTATTTTTCCTTCCTTTTGATTTGTCTCGTTCCGACCTCAAAAGCAATGCATGAATCAACATTCATGCAGATGCGATCATTCTCCGGATCTCATTGATAACAATTCCGTTACACCCCTATATGACTTCGACAATCCGATCTATCATGTCGAAGAAGAAGGCGAAGAAGATTGTGAACTGCCGGAAGAATTAGCCAGGTTGTTGAAACAAGAGGAGAAGGTGATTCAACCGCACGAGGAGTGGGTCGAGATTGTTAATTTGGGTACCGTGGAGGTCAGAAAGGAAGTGAAAGTTGGGGTCGCTTTGGAGGTGAATGTCAAGAGCAGAATGGTAGCGTTGTTGAAAGAATATGTTGATATCTTCGCCTGGTCTTATCAAGATATTCCAGGGTTGGATACCAATATTGTTGTGCACAAGTTACCATTGAGAGAAGATTGTCCTTCGGTGAAGCAGAAGTTGCGCCAAACTCGACCCGAGATGGCCATGAAAATCAAAGAGGAAGTTCAAAAGCAGTTGGACGCTGGTTTCCTAGCTGTCACTAATTATCCGCCTTGGGTCGCGAACATTGTGCCGGTGCCGAAGAAGGATGGAAAAGTAAGGATGTGTGTGGATTACCGGGATCTAAACAGAGCTAGCCCGAAAGATGATTTCCCATTACCTCACATCAATGTGTTGGTAGATAATACAGCTCAATTCTCGGTGTTTTCCTTCATAAGATGTCGCCAGATGATATGGAGAAAACAACGTTCATCACACCGTGGGGCACTTTTCGTTATAAGGTGATGCCATTCGGTCTCAAGAACGCCGGTGCCACGTATCAAAGGGCTATGGTGACTTTGTTTCATGATATGATTCATCATGAAATCGAATGCTATGTTGATGACATGATAGCAAAGTACCAAACAGAAGAGGGGCGTTTGGTAGACCTGGTGTAAGACCCCAATTTTGTCCCTAAGATCCCTCATGGCATCATATCATAACATTGCATTGCCTCAAGGATCATTGGACACCTTGCTTCCTTCCATGTGGGTGGGGATCTTTTTGAGAGTGATTCTTGATCACCAAGCATTCCTTGCATTTGTGTATCATTGTTTTTCTTTTAATCAATAACCAAAAAGTACAAAAATATGTAATTAACCCTTTGTCTTGCAGATAAAGCATTAACAGGTCAAGGCATCAAAGGCATTCATTGAGCAATAGATGGTGGTCATTCTGGAGATTTGGACCCCATAATCATTCACCAGAGTTTATATGAGCTATGATGTCATTTTGAAGCAAAATCCCAAGTGGTAGAGGCTTGAATTTCATCAAAACATTCTCAGATCATCTGAAGACCTAGAGAGTCAACTGCAAAGTCAACTGTGGATTTGGAGGTGGGAAGTGATTAGAGATGCTTCATTCATGTTCAAACAAGTCTCATTTGACATTTCAAACACTCACATTGAAGAATTTGAAGTCAGGTCAAGAATTTCCAAAAATAGCAAGTGACCTATAATTTGAATTTTCCAGAAATGGAAAGGTTTTAGACCAACTTCAACTCAATCTTACATCATCAAGAAAGCTTCAAATGATATTTTGTTGAACATGAAAGTTGTATATCTTTCTCTCCCATTTCCAAATAGTCCAAGATCATGGATTTATGATGTGTGGTTGAGGAGATATGATCCAATCATGGCAAAGTGTGTTCAAAAATTCAAATGGGCATAACTTTTCAACCAAAGCTCCAAAATGAGTGGTTCTTTTTGCAATATTCTCCTCATGACTTGTAGTTTCTTAACATCTCATTACATGGCTTGAATTCCATTTGCATTATCATGTGCTCATTCATGAAGTTTTTGAAGAGAAATTTCATAAAACCATTTTGGATGATTGTATGCATACAAAACCAATTCAAAAGTGTGCATGGGCCTTGTTTAAGAGAATTTGGATCAGATTCGTGCACTGTTCACGTGGCTACCTCATGCATGGGGGTGAAAATCCAGTTTGTGCATACACCTTAAAACTTGATTAATTTCAATTAGCTTTGGCTTAAACAGGTTTTAAACATGATTAGCATGGCATATATAAGGTTAAACATAACTGTCTCATCATTAACTACAATTTTCAGATCTGAATCTTAGAATCAATCAATTTTTTCTCTCAAAAATATTTTGCAATTCTTCATACAAGGACCATTTCTACTGATTGATTCATGGTCCTGAAGCATTTTTTAGTAGAATTGGACGTGGAATTGGAGCAATTGGTGCCATATTGAGCCATACTCAAAGCTTGAAGGTTCCATGGATTTTGCAAATTGAGCTGGATTCGTGTATGCTGAAGCTTCAAATTCATCATCAATCACTTCATTAAGCATTGTAGAGAAGATTTGAGGCATTGCTGAGCTCTATGGAGCACGATTCCAACTTCTGTTCTTCAAGAGGTCAGGATTCGATCTCAATTATTCTTGAATTCATTATGATATTTGTGTAGATCTTGTTGTCCTGATGAATCAGGTGAAAGAATCGTGTGATTTGGTGTTGTTTTGAGCTAGATATGCATGATTGAAAGTCTTGATGTCATTTAAGTTTTTCTTCGATCTGAGCTTGTTATGATGATTCGTGTTTAATTGATTGTTGATCTGGCATGAGCATGAAATGATGAATCGTTTGGTGTTAATTTTGTTGATTTCTGGATGTTTTTTGAGATTTTCTGGAAATTCAGATGAAGATCATCATGATCTTCATCTTCAACCTATGAACATCATCGTTTCCAGAATCTGCTATGACTTCGCTAGGATTTTGCTACGAGATCATGAATTAGCTACGAATCTGGAAATGCCATGCAGCGCTAGGGTTTTACAGGAAACGGTACCGTTTATAGGTTGATGCTAACTCATTTGAGTTTGCCTTTTGGCTTACACATTTTGTACATTGGGATTGTCTGTTGCTTATTGACTGTTGTCTGTTTGTCTGAGCATTGTACTGATTTGTTTAGTTGTTTCCACAGGTGCCTAAGTTGCTTTAAGTTCATTTTGAACTTTGCTTTGCTTGGTTTCTTAACCACTTAGGTATAATCTCTAATCTTCATGTAGTCTGGAAGACCTACTGTTATTGGTAGGCACCTGTCTGAAGCCCTCCTTAAGAGGCAATGTTTGTGCTTGTTTAATTTTGTGCCAAGCAGGAAAAGTCCTCTTATGAGGCAATTGGCAGATAAAAGATATGTGTAATCCATCTCCTGCTACTCAGTGTGTCATTCACCTTGCTCACACCATGTGTTGATGCATGGTGAATAATAACCCAAGATCTTATAGAGTCAACCATTTGTGGAGAAGAGTTCCTACTTTCTGAACTCCCACACTTTCCATTGATTAAAGCTCTCCCTGACTAGGGATAAGAGCTATGAGGCACACCCCTCATCTCCTTTTCATCTGCTTCACCCTAACTCTCAATGTTAGGGTTAAGAGCTCAAAATACCCCATTCCATTTGGCTGTAAAGCCTAACCTTGCTTGAGCCTAATTGATTGTATATAGTGTGTGCTAATTGACTTGTTTGTCTGCTTACTTGATTCATCTGTGCATGTTTGCTTATGTGTGCCTTTGTGCATTTATCATCATTACTTGTATATCATTTCATAATCTTTGTTCATTACTTTGTAACATTTTGTTTTGTCCATGGAGGAGGCAAGCATAAGTCCATTGATTGGCAGTTGTTTCCTATGATATGGTAGGAGACTAGTGTAAGTCCATTGATTGGCATCTGGTATCCTTGTCTCTTTGTTTTAGGAGACTAATGTAAGTCCATTGATTGGCATCTGGTATCCTTGTTTCTTTGCTTTGTGAGACTAGTGTAAGTCCATTGATTGGCATCTGGTATCCTTGTTTCTTTGCTTTGTGAGACTAGTGTAAGTCCATAGATTGGCATCTGGTATCCTTGTCTCTTTGTTTTAGGAGATTGGTATAAGTCCATTAATTGGCATCCGGTATCCATTTTGTTTTGTGAGATTGGAATAAGTCCATTGATTGGCATTCGGTATCCCTTTACTTTGTCCATCTGTTATTTGCACTGTTGCCTATTCCAAAGGAATCACTTGAATCATCTATATATGATCTCAAGAGGTGAACATCTAAGAAGTTTTACTTCCTCACCCTCCCACCTTTTGTTTCTTTAAACCTCCATTTGCATGCTAACTTGAAACAAGAAAACTATTGTGCAAACATTTTCATTTGTTTTCAAATTTGAAACCTAGGCCTTAAGCCTCTGATTTTTCAAACTTCATTTTCATAATACTTCTTTTGAATTGAATTATAATCATATCTTGACCACTTTTGTGAATAATCCTAATTGGTTAATTTCACTCACTCAATTGTTTTGTGGCTCAAGTCCACTTTCTTGATAAGTTTTCATACATTAGCCATAGGTTTGATTTATCCTAGTTGGTTGATGTTAATCTCACCTTTTGTCCTTAGTGATTGAATTGTAAGACTTCCTTGCTTATTATAGGGTTAACCCCTCACTAGCAAGTTGAAGCTTTTCTCACATGGTGGACTTATGGTTGTATAGGTTGAGTTTTCTCCCGTGTATAACGAAAGACCTTAGGGCTTTTGTTTTAAAATGAATCCACTCATATTTTGGAAATCTTTTAGCCGAACTACGGCGTTTTGATCCTTACCTTCCATGGAAAGGTACGTAGGCAACGGGTTCATCCGTTCAAACACAAAAATAATAACTTGTATATTCTTTCCTCATCCCTTCAATCATGTTTGCACAATAAATATTTCATAAACAAATAACATTTCATACAGCAAGTTGTGAAAAGGGCTCCCTAGGAGTACCTAGGACGTTTTGGGTGCCTAACACCTTCCCATTGCGTAATTAACCCCTTACCCAGATCTCTGACCTTTTCATTAGTTTTCTATGTGTAAAACTTCTTAGGCTTTTGTTCGCTTTTTAGCCATTCCTTTGGATAAATAAAAGTGCGGTGGCGACTCTATCTTTGTATGCTTTGCTTTTGATTTAATCAATAAATCATAAAGTGACGAATACACCGCTACAGAAAAGTGGCGACTCTGCTGGGGAGACCTAGATCCTTGGTGGTTTTGCCTACTTTTCACCCTTGTTGTATGATATTGTTTATTTGTTATATGACATATTTTTGTACAATTTGGGATTACTGTATTGATTGTAATGATTGAATTGCTTGATATACAATTGCTGTTTGCTTGGTGATCTCTGTGAGATGAGTTCTATACCCGAACTCGAGTGCACCTTAGAATAGGAGAATGGCGTAGTCTCGTCGACTTGTGTGGAGTATTCCTTAGCAAGTTGACTTGCGAGTCCATTCACTTGGTGGAGGTCATGTTGGATTAATAATGTCACACAAGTCATTTGTGGTTAGGCATTATTCTTGCAATCATGTGCCTTAGAAGCCAAGGACCTTAGTTTACCAAGCCCATCTTGGCCTATTTTAGGACGTAGTGCGGAAGTCGTTCAGATGTAAGATCTGATGCGATTGTTACGCGATACTACACTCATAAGAGTCTCTCTTGAGAATATTTTTGGAATACGAGTATTCGTTCCTTCGATAATATTTGAAAGATGGGATGATGACTATGGGAACCTCTTGTAGAACATGTTCGGCAGGTTTAAACCCTAGTACACTCCCTTTGGGTGGTTCTTAACCGAGACTCCATGCTCGTGACTCTCAACAAACCCGTGATTCATGGTTGAGTCGTTCAGACATCCTTAATATCAATGGAACTTGGGTGTTGATAAGGTGAAAACCATAACCCACCAAAATGGATGATTGATATTAAGGATGATTGAGCCGGTTCATGTATCGTTAATATCAATGGAACTTGGGTGTTGATAAGGTGTAAACCATAATCCACCAAAATGGATGATTGATATTAAAGATACTATGAGCTTTCCCATGACCTTTGTCTGGTGTGACTTGCTTGATCCTTGAGTGTGATTGTTGCATTCATACATTCATGCATTCATCTACATTCATGTCATCAGAAAAATCAGAAAATTTTCAAGGAACTTAAACGGTTTATTTGCAAAATTTTCAGACATGGAAAGACCAAAAAGGCATACAAAGAAGTACAGCTTTCGACAACCCGATCTGAAAGAGTTAAGGAATCTGACATCTTATGTATTAGATCCCTTGGGTTTCAAAGCTCGTTATGGGAAGCTTCTGTCTCTGTTGACTACTCAGGTTGATGAAGGGTTTATGAGTACTTTGGCGCAATTCTATGATCCTCTGTATCATTGCTTCTCTTTTCCGGACTTTCAGTTGTTGCCTACGCTCGAAGAGTATGCTCATCTTGTGGGTATTCCTATTCTAGATCAGGTGTCGTTCAGTGGCTTGGAGAGTATTCCGACTTCTTGAGAGATCGCAGACTTGTCGCACATAGATGAATCCCTGATTGAAGCGCATATGACCACCAAAGGTGGAATCCAGGGTCTTCCTTCTGATTTCCTCGTCGCTCAAGCTACCGTTTATGGGAAGGCCATGAGTGAGGACGCCTTTGAGGCTTTATTCGTGCTGCTTATCTATGGATTGGTATTGTTCCCCAACATCGACAAATTTGTGGATGTGAACGCCATTAGGATCTTTTCTGTTCTTAATCCCGTTCCGACTCTGTTGGGTGATACCTATTTCTCTTTGCATCTGAGGAATGCAAAGGATGGAGGAGCTATTGTGTGTTGTTTGCCTCTATTGTATAAGTGGTTTATTTCTCACTTACCGCAGACGGTCGCTTTCAAGGAGAACAAGGGATGTCTACGGTGGTCTACGAGACTTATGTCTCTCACTAATGACGATATCTCTTGGTATGATCGCGTGTATGATACAGTTCATATCATTGATTATTGTGGTGAATTCCCTAATGTGCCTCTTCTTGGTACATGTGGTGGGATCAGCTACAACCCTATCTTAGCACGTCGTCAGCTTGGGTTCCCCCTAAAGGATAAACCTCATAACATTCTGTTAGAAGGTGTGTTCTTTCAGGAGGGTAAAGATCCCCAAGGCCTGAAAGCCAGGATGGTCCGCGCTTGGCGCAAGATTCACAAGAAGGGTAGAAATGAGTTGGGTCTGAAGAACTGCATCGCTTTGGAGCCGTATACTTCTTGGGTCAGGCAGAGAGCATCAGAGTATCTTATGCCATATGATTATCCGAGACCTACACCGTTGGTTGTGGCTGGGCCTTCAACCCTCCCTAACTAAGGCGTAGAGGAGTTGAGAGAAGAAGACCTTTCACGTGCCTGGATCCGTGAAAGAGAAGAATTGCTTCAACAGCTTAAGGAGAAAGATGCTCTGATCGAATTCCTCGAGCATCAGGTGACAGATGATCCGAATGATACCTGGACTTCTCTGCTTCCTCAGTCTTCCAAGTTTTGGAAGAGGAAGTATGATCGACTTGCTAAGGAGAAAGCGGATATGGAAGCAGCATATGAGAGAGAGATCAAGAGGCTTTGTGTATCTCGTCTTCCAGCATCTCGAGCTTCTAGGGATCCATAGGATGTTCATTTTCCTTTTCCCTTGTAATGACCAATAATGTTGTACTTCTTCGTCTCAAATATATTTAATGAGATATTTTCCATACGCGATTAAATGCTTTAAATTTCAAAATTTGCAAATAGAATCCTAAAAGTTCCTTGAAATAAAAAACAGAGCATATGCACAAGCATTGCATGCATCATCTCGCATAAGCAGGTGTTGTTCTGGTCTTCTTGTCTATGACCTAACTCTGTGCTCTTCATTTATTTTGAAGACAAGCTGACTCATCGGTACTACACCCGAGCTAATTCTGCAAGAGTGATGGATCAACTTGAACAAGAGAACCGTGAGCTGAAGGAAGAGGTCGCCTGACTAAGCGCTCTGATGGAGCAGTTCCTAGCTGCACAGAATCAACCGTCTCCATCGCCTGCAACTCCTCCCCAGAGGACTGTTATATCTGAAGTAGTTGCGTCAACTGTGCCAGCTGCTAGTGCCCATTTCATGCCAGCCATGCCAGCCGGGTTTCCGTGGGGTATGCCTCCAGGTTTTATGCCAGATATTCCAGCTCCTACATTTGCTTCCATGTCGGCATCTAGCCCGGTCCTTGCAATGCCTCCTCTTGTCGTGCATACCACTCCTAGGGTAGACGACACCATCTATCATTCTGAGCCGTCTGAGGGCCCAGATGTTAATGAAAAGATGGAAGCTATGAATGACCAATTCCTTGAACTCCGCAAGGAATTGAAGACCCTTCGAGGGAAAGATTTGTTCGGCAAGTCTGCTGCTGAACTATGCTTGGTTCCCGGTGTTAAGATTCCTGTCAAATTCAAAGTTCCTGACTTTGAGAAGTATAAGGGGAACACCTGCCCGCTCAGTCACCTGGTTATGTATGCCAGGAAAATGTCTACTCAAACAGATAATGATCAGTTGTTGATTCATTATTTTCAGGATAGTTTGTCTGGTGCAGCTCTTCGTTGGTATATGAGCCTTGATAGCGCAAACATCCGTTCCTTCAACGATCTTGGCGAGGCCTTCGTCAAGCAGTATAAATATAATATGGATATGGCTCCTGACCGTGATCAACTCAGAGCTATGTCCCAGAAGGACAAAGAGACATTCAAAGAGTACGCCCAGAGGTGGCGAGAGCTGGCAGCTCAGATTACTCCTCCGCTGGAAGAGAAGGAGATGACTAAGATCTTTTTGAAAACTCTTAGTTCATTTTATTATGAGTGGATGGTCGCTAGTGCTCCCTCTGATTTCACCGAGATGGTGAACATGGGGATGCGTTTGGAGGAAGGAGTCTGTGAAGGACGTTTGACTAAGGATGAAGGCTCTTCTAAACGATATGGGGCGTTTAAGAAGAAAGATGAGGATGCACATGTTGTGCAATCCCATGCTAAACCGAGGAGACCCTCTGTCAAGAGGAAGCCTGTGCGTCATGCCAGCAACCAGCATCAGGTGGCTCATATAGCACCTGTCTTCAGAGACAACAATCAGCATAATCAGCAACAACCTCAGTATCAACAGCAACATCGCCCACAGCAACAGGCTTACCAGCCTCGTGGCAACAGTAATCAGGCTAATTTGAATTATGAGAGGAAGAAGATCACTTTTGATCCTATTCCTATGTCATACGCTGAGCTATATCCCTCTTTAATAGAGTGGAAACTGATTACTCCGAGGGATCCTCCGGTTGTACCTGCTAACCCGCAGTGGTGGTACAAGCCCGACCAGCATTGTGTTTATCATTCCGGTGCTCCCGGTCACAATATAGAAAACTGTTATCCGTTGAAGACTAAGGTTCAAGACCTTATGAGATGCGGCATTCTGAGCTTTGAGGACTCAGGCCCTAATGTTACGAAGAACCCATTGCCCGAGCATGGGAAGTCGATTAACATGGTCCAGGGTTGCCTTGGCAAATATAAGGTCAAATATGTAAGCCATATTCGACAGTCATTGGTCGAGTTGCATCGTCTGCTGTGTGATTACAGTCATATGGAGCACGACCATGACAAATGTCGTATCTGCTCGGTCAATAGATTGGGTTGCCGCCAAGTGCGCAGAGAGCTTCAAGAGCTGTTGGATGAGGGGACTATTGAGATTCTTCAAAACAGAAATGTTGATGAAGACGAACCAGAAGTAAATGTGATTTCTCTTGTGTTCAAAATTCCTGAGCCTGTTGTCATCCGTTATGATGGTAGCAAGCCGAAGGTCTCTCCTTCTTTGGTGATCAAACCTGCGGGCCCTGTGCCTTATGCTTCAGATAGAGCAATTCCCTTTCGCTATAATCCAGTTGCTGTTGAAGATGGGAAAGAAGTGCCGTTGCCTTCAACTTCTGTGGTAAATATTGCGGATGTAAGCGGATTGACCCGTAGTGGTCGCGTGTTTTCAGCGCTTAAGCCTCAGGCTAGAGCTGATGTTGCTGATACTGTTGTACGTCCGGTTGGGACTGCAGTGAATGTTCCGAACCCGACACTTGCTGTTGCTAAACCCTCCTTTGTACAAAAGACTCCTGCTTCTTCTGTTGGCCCGAGTGGCACTATGAATGAAGACTGTGATGAGATGCGGAGGCTCATCAAGAAGAGTGAGTACAACGTTGTAGACCAGCTTCTACAAACGCCGTCTAAGATCTCCGTGCTATCTTTGCTTCTGAATTCAGAACCCCATAGGGAGGCTCTGCAGAAAGTGTTGGATCTGGCTTATGTTGATCATGATGTCACGATCGAACAGTTTGACAGTATTGTTACAAACATCACTGCTTGCAACACTTTGAGTTTCTGTGACGCTGATCTCCCTGAGGAGGGAAGAGACCACAACATGGCTTTGCATATTTCCATGAACTGCAAGACTGATGCCATGTCCAACGTGCTGGTGGACACTGGGTCATCTTTGAATGTATTGCTGAAAACCACTCTTTCGAGATTGTCATATCAGGGGCCTCCCATGAGGCAGAGTGGTGTTGTTGTGAAAGCTTTCGATGGGTCGCGTAAGACCGTGATTAGGGAAGTTGATCTCCCAATCAAGATTGGACCAAGTGATTTCCAATTTACCTTTCAGGTTATGGATATCCACCCATCTTATAGTTGTCTCCTTGGTAGACCATGGATTCACGAGGCTGGCGTCGTGACATCCACCCTACACCAGAAGCTGAAATTCGTCAAGAATAAGAAACTGGTTGTGGTAGGGGGAGAAAAGGCTCTCCTGGTTATCCACTTGTCTTCTTTCTCATATATTGATGCTGAGGATGAAGTTGGAACGCCTTTCCAAGCTTTGTCTATAGCTGAGCCGATTGAGAAGAAGTCTCCTTCATTTGCTTCCTATCGTGACGCGAAACTGGCCATTGAATGTGGTGCAGTTGCTGGTTTGGGGAAGATGATTGAGCTTGAAGACAACAAGTCCCGGGCTGGCATTGGCTATTCTTCTGGGGTCTTTAATGAGAAAGGGTTGTTCAAGAGTGGAGGTTTCATCCATGCTGATCAAGCTGAGGAAGCTGTTGCTATTCTGGAAGAGGATGCAGAGGATTTGAGCAACTTCGTCATCCCTAGTGGTGTCTGCCATAATTGGGTCGCTGTGGATGTTCCTACGGTCATTCATAAGTCAGCGTAATATGTTCACTTTGTTTCAAAACCCTTCTCCCTTGCCAAAAGGAGAAGTGATGACATTGTCGGCATCATATATACAATGATATTTTCATTCAATTAATGCATTGTTAAACATTTGTTTTTCCATTTGTTTTCACTTTTTGCTTTTGCATGAAATCGGTGATCACAAAAAACCCTAAAAACAAGAATAAAAGCAATTTTTTCATCTGCATAATGATTTGCTTGTTTAAATTCTAAAGTTTTTATTATCCAAAATTATTATGCAGGTTGATTCTAAAACCCATTTAACATAATGATCCAACGCCATCTCCCAATTTTGAATTCCCTGTATTCGAGGCAGAGGAAGATGATGTTGAAGGGATTCCTGACAAGATTACCCGTCTCCTTGAGCACGAGAAGAAGATCATTCAGCCGCATCTCGAAGATCTGGAAACAGTCAACTTGGGGTTTGAAGATTGTGTTCGTATGGTGAAGATTGGGGCACTTCTTGAAGAGTCTGTCAAGAAGGGGTTGATCAGTTTGCTACGAGAATATTCTGATATCTTTGCTTGGTCATATGAAGACATGCCGGGTCTAGATACAGATATTGTGCAACATTTCCTGCCTTTGAAGCCTGAGTGCATGCCTGTGAAACAGAAGCTCAGAAGAACTCATCCAGATATGGCAGTGAAGATCAAAGAGGAAGTTCAGAAGCAAATTGATGCAGGGTTTCTGGTGACTTCTACATATCCTCAATGGGTGGCCAATATTGTGCATGTGCCTAAGAAAGACGGAAAAGTCCGTATGTGTGTTGATTACAGAGATTTGAATAAAGCTAGTCCGAAAGATGATTTCCCTCTACCACACATTGATATGTTGGTAGACAATACAACCAAATTCAAAGTCTTTTCCTTTATGGACGGATTTTCCGGATATAATCAAATCAAGATGGCACCCGAGGATATGGAGAAGACAACATTCATCACACCTTGGGGAACATTCTGTTATCGAGTGATGCCCTTCGGTTTGAAGAACGCCGGAGCCACGTATCAACGTGCTATGACTACCTTGTTTCATGATATGATGCACAAGGAAATAGAGGTCTATGTTGATGATATGATTGCTAAGTCCCGAACATGTTAAGCATTTGTTGAACATGTTGAGCATTTGTTGAAGCTTTTTCAGCGTTTGAGGAAGTACAAGCTTCGTCTCAATCCGAACAAATGTACATTTGGAGTCCGTTCCGGCAAGTTGTTGGGTTTTGTTGTCAGCGAGAGAGGTATTGAGGTTGATCCTGCAAAGGTCAAAGTAATACAAGAGATGCCTGCACCCAAAACTGAGAAGCAAGTCCGAGGTTTTCTTGGCCGTTTGAACTACATTTCCAGATTCATATCCCACATGACTGCCACATGTGAGCCGATATTCAAGCTCCTCCAGAAAGATCAATCTCATGATTGGATTGAGGATTGCCAGAAAGCTTTCGACAGTATCAAAGAGTATCTGTCTGAACCTCCGATCTTGTCTCCAATTGTAGAAGGAAGACCTCTGATCATGTATTTGACTGTTCTTGAAGACTCGATGGGTTGTGTACTCGGTCAGCAAGACGAATCAGGGAAGAAAGGATCCGCTATCTACTACCTCAGTAAGAAGTTTACTGATTGTGAGTCTCGATACTCTATGCTTGAGAAGACGTGTTGTGCTTTGGCTTGGGCTGCTAAGTGTTTACGCCAATACATGATAAATCATACAACTTGGTTGATATCCCGAATGGATCCAATCAAGTATATTTTCGAGAAGCCTGCTTTAACTGGGAGGATTTCCCGTTGGCAGATGTTGTTGTCTGAGTATGATATCGAGTATCGAGCTCAGAAAGCTATCAAAGGTAGTATCTTGGCTGACCATTTAGCACACTAGCCGATTGAAGATCATCAGTCTGTTCAGTACGACTTCCCAGATGAGGAGATTCTATATTTGAAAATGAAAGATTGTGATGAGCCTACACTTGATGAAGGTCCGGAACCTGGTTCTAGATGGACGATGGTGTTTGATGGCGCTGTAAATCAGTATGGAAATGGAATTGGGGCAGTAATCACTACTCCTCATGGCACGCATATTCCGTTTACAGCAAGGCTAACTTTAAAATGCACGAATAATATGGCTGAGTACGAAGCTTGTATTATGGGACTGGAAGAATGCATTGATTTGAGAATCAAACATCTTGGTGTTTATGGTGATTCGGCCCTGGTTGTCAATCAGATAAAGGGAGAATGAGAGACGAATCAGCCTGGTCTCATTCCATATAGAGATTATGCGAGAAGGATTTCAACGTTCTTTACAGAAGTTGATTTTCATCATATCCCTCGAGAGGATAATCGGATGGCAGATGCTCTTGCTACTCTTGCTTCAATGATTGTAGTCAAGTATTGGAATGAAGTTCCCAATATCACCGTGATGCGCTTGGATAGACCAGCTCACGTATTTGCAGTTGAAGAAGTGAATGATGACAAGCCTTGGTATTTTGATATCAAGAATTTCCTCCAGAACCAGGTCTACCCGCCTGGGGCATCTGTGAAAGACAGGAAAACTTTAAGAAGGTTGTCAGGAAGTTTCTACCTCAGTGGTGAAGTGCTTTACAAGAGAAATTTTGATATGGTTTTGCTTAGATGCGTGGATAGACACGAAGCAAGCCTGTTGATGACTGAGGTCCATGAGGGTTCATTTGGTACTCATTCCAATGGACATGCCATGGCTAGAAAGATGCTGAGAGCAGGCTACTATTGGCTGACAATGGAGTCTGACTGCTGCAAATATGTGAAGAAATGCCACAAGTGTCAGATTTATGCGGATAAGATTCATATTCCTCCGACACTTCTGAATGTGATTTCATCACCATGGCCTTTCTCTATGTGGGGAATTGACATGATCGGCATGATTGAACCGAAAGCGTCCAACGGACACAGGTTTATTCTCGTAGCAATTGATTACTTCACCAAATGGGTTGAAGCCGCTTCGTATGCGAATGTGACCAGGCAGGTGGTCGGGAAGTTTATCAAGAAATAGCTCATTTGCCGTTATGGTGTGCCAGATAAGATCATTACTGATAATGGATCTAATCTGAATAATAAGATGATGGAAGAGTTGTGCGCTGAGTTCAAGATTGCACACCATAATTCCGCTCCTTACAGACCAAAGATGAATGGGGATGTTGAAGCTGCTAACAAGAATATCAAAAAGATTATCCAGAAGATGACAGTTACGTACAAAGATTGGCATGAGATGCTGCCATTTGCTTTGCATGGATATCGTACATTTGTCCGCACTTCAACAGGGGAAACCCCTTTCTCTCTTGTTTACGGCATGGAGGCTGTTCTCCTAGTAGAGGTGGAGATCCCATCAATGAGAGTCTTGATGGAAGCCAAGTTGACTGATGCTGAATGGATTCAGAGTCGTTATGACCAACTGAATTTGATTGAAGAGAAGCGATTGATTGCCATGTGCCATGGTCAGTTATATCAGCAGAGAATGAAGAAAGCATTCGATAAGAAGGTCAAGCCTCGTGTGTTCCGAGAAGGCGACCTTGTGCTCAAGAAAGTCTTGTCTTTCGCGCCCGATTCCAGGGGCAAGTGGACTCCAAACTATGAAGGTCCATATGTTGTCAAGAGAGCCTTTTCAGGTGGTGCTTTGATGCTCACAACAATGGATGGGGAGGATTTCACTCGTCCTGTGAATTCAGATGCAGTCAAGAAATACTTCGCCTAAAAAGAAAAACAGAATAGCTCGCTAAGTTGAAAACCCGAAAGGGCGGCTTAGGCAAAAATGAGCGTCTCGGTGGAAAACCCGAAAGGGAGATCCAGGCAAAAGTTAGAGACATTGAAAAAAGAGAATATTTGCATCCTGCTAGATTGAGTACCTCACCCTGGGACAATCTAGGCAAAAATTAGGGATTCAGCAAGTAACTGCATCCTGACAAGACTTTCTGTTCCACAGCTGTCTTTTCGTCAGAGATTCTCGATTCGTCGTCAACTGAAGCTTCGAATACATCGAAATTCAAATTGGTAGTGAAAGGATCATTATGTTCAATATAGCCCTCTTCCAATATATATCACCGATTTCAAAATTGTACAGATCTATGGAGTCTTGCCATTTGCAGGCTACCATTCCATCAAATCAATTTGAGCTTTTATCCAATTATTTGCACTCTTATTTGTTTCAATTCAACAAATGTTTTGCATGTTTTAATTGATAAAATCTCATTGTTTTAAACAAATAAATTTTTCAAATTGTTGTTTTAAACAAAGTGAACATTCACAATGATGAAAGGATACTTAAGAATTTCTCAGTGCTCTCCCAAGGGTGGCATGATTTCCAACAGGGTAAGACATTTGTTCATATTCCTGGCATTGGCTGTATCCTCTTTCTCCAGATTGTTGTTGGGGTTGTTCCCTAAGCAGAGCTTCTGTTGAGATTTTGTTCCCTAAGCAAGGTGTTTGTTGAGAACTTCACAGTCCTCTCCAACAGTATTCTCTCCCCAGCATGGGTGCTTTCCTTTTGGAAAATTCGGTAGTTGGTGGGTTGCCATCCCGGTACTTCGTCGGTTTCCTCAGTAAGTCGCCAGCGGAGTTGTTGGCGTGATATACTTCATCTATGCTATCTCTCCCCATCAGAGTGCTTGTTGAGGTTTTCACCTCTTATCCCTTCAGCAGAGCAGTGATTATTTCCTCCTCAGCAGTTGGTAGCTTCCTCTTAGAAGGTTCAGCATTTGGTGGTTGATCACCAGTTCTCCTTCTCATCCTCAGATAATTCCCCAGTAGATTTGTGGTACGGTGGATTGTGTCTGTGTTGTTTCCCTGCAGAAGTTTTGTGATTTCCCTGCAGTATCCCCAACAGAGTTGGTATCCTCAACAGAGTTGCTTTTGTGGCAGTTTCTGTCTGTTGTGAACTTCTGTTCCCTAGTTGGGTTGGTTGGTGATCTATCATCCGTAGATTTGGTTGATTTTCTGATGCTTTTGATCCCCAGTAGAGTGGCTTGTGGTAGAATTCTACTTGTGTGATCTTTTTTCCCTCATTGGGTTTATCCCCAATGGAGTGGCTGACAGTATCCCCAGTAGAGTTGCGTGTGCGGCTAGATTCTACTTGTGTGTTCTGTTCTCTTCAGCAGTTCTTGCTTGTGCAGTGAACTCTTGTTTCCCGGTTGATACTGAGGATCCCCTGCAGAAATCTTGGGATTTCTCCATTTCCCCAACAGATTTGCTTTTGTGGCAGTTTCTGCCTGTTGTGAACTTCTGTTTCCCAGTTGGGTTGATTGATGATCCATCACTCAGAGATTTTGTGATTTTCTTTGATATCTCTGATCTTTTGCTTTCCAGCAGATCTTTGCTTTTAGCAGTCAGATCTCCAGCAGATTGGCTTTCCTTGGATTTTTCCTCTGGAAGTGTAGTACCGGGCGTTTGATTCCTGGGCCTGTTTGTGTTAGATATGTCTGTTTTGTCAGCATTCATCAAACATAAATTACGCATATTCATGCATACTTTCAACATTCAGATATTCATGATTGCATTTTTTGCCGTATATCTTTTGTTTGTTATCTCCTGCTAATGGTGATATAGATCTCTTCAGTAGATCTTCCCAAGCAGATGTCGGGTGTCTAATCTCTCAATATAGAGTCAGCCCCCATAAGCAGAAAGTGTCTGTCTTTCCTTCTGCAATTCCCCACTGAGATATATCCTCGTGGATGACGGTTTTTTTTTCGTTTCCTCCCAACACATATATTGGGATGGATCTTCCTATTTAGTTATATCCTCATTAGGACGAGTCTTGATTCAGTTTGCCTTTTTGGTTTGATTCTAAATTGGTATTTTTCAACTGTCTCTTGTGCTTCCCTGTGGAATAAATGAATGAATTGCCCAGTAACCGGCAATAATTATTTTTATCCCCAACGGAGTTTGGGCCTCTACCCAGTAACCGGTAGTTATAAGTCCTATGTTCCCCTTTCCCTCTTGGCGGAATTTGTGGTTATATACCTTTTATTCCTCAAGAGAGTTGTTGGTTTTCTACCATGTATTCGGTAGTTACAAACCCTACTTTTATCCCCTAGCAGAGGTAATCGTTATGGTTCATTTTGGTTGATGGTGGATTTTATGGTCTTCTACCCCGTATCCGGTAGTTGTAAATCCTATGTTGTTGTTGTCTCCCTAGCGAAGTATGTGCTTTCTTGTGGATAATTGTCGTATGCTAGCAATTTTATCCTCAGCCAGATTTTGTGGTCTTCTACCCCGTATTCGGTAGTTGTAAATCCTAATTTCTCTCCTTTGCAGAGTTAACCTTGTTGTTCATCCTAACCGATGATGGTTACTCTTTGTGGTTATCTTCATCCAGTATTCGATGTGGATATTCCCCCTTTCTTCTGGGTAATTGCTGTATGCTAGCAATTGCATCCCCAACAGATCTTTCCTTGTGGGTAATTGTCGGATGCTAGCAATTTTATCCTCAGCGGGTCCTTTCACCGTTTGCCAGTGATTTGTTCCCCGGATCATTGATGTTTATCAATGTATCCCCTGGTGAGTTCTCTTTCATTTACCCGTTTGGTCGGTAATGATTATTGCTCCCTTTGATCGGTCATCTTTATATACCTAGTTTTGGTATCCCGATGCCTTTCTTTTCGGTTGATTTATCCTTTATTAAACCAGTAACCGGTTGTGGATAATCTTCCATGCGAGTATGTTATCCACGTTCTGACGGTAATGGATAATATATCTCATGCACTCTTCGGTCGAAGCCTGTTGTGTTTCCCCAGTCGAGTAAGATCCGTATTTCCTTTGCGAAATTGAATATTCTTTGTGTCTCCTGGATGATTGTCGGATACTTGCAATTTATCCCCTGTGAGTTATCTTTCGTTTACCCTGTTGATGTTGGTATCGATTGTCTGTCTTTTCGGTAGGTCGCCTATTATATACCCAGTAACCGGTATCCCTGGTGTTCCTTCCATGCGAGTATACTATCTATGTTCTGACGGTAATAGATAATATATTCATGCGAGTATACTATCCACGTTCTGACGGTAATGGATATTATATCTCATGCGCTCTTTGGGTTTTTTCCCCAGCTGAGTAAGATTCGTTTTCCCGTTGCGGAATCGAATGTCCATCCTGTAAGTCGATTTGCTTTTTCAGATCCTCCTTTCGGATGATGAGTGTTTTGGCATATATACCAATTCACGCTTTGGTCGGTCACCTATTATATACCCAGTAACCGGTATCCCTGGTGTTCCTTCCTTTCTGCTCCCTATTATGACCTTGGTCCCCTGTGGAGTCAGATTTTCCTGAGTTGATGTACCTTTTTCAGGTCTTTCTCAGATGTTTGGTTGATTGATATCTCTCACCCTTATACCGGTCTTAGATATTCATTCTTCCTGAGCTTGTTGTTCTTTCACCCAGTAACCAGTGTTTAGATCACATGTCTCTTTGAGTTTGTTACCCACTAGCCGGTAACACCTCATCTTGCAGATTTTCTCCAGGAGAGTTTCTCTGATAGACATTCCCCAGTGGAGTTTCCGTTGTGATTTTACCCTTTTGTTGTATTGGCGTTTTCCCCAATATATGCAGTTTTCCCCGGCAGGGAGATCCTGTGTGAATCTTTTTCCCCAGTCCGAGTCCGGATTTTCATCCGAAGTATCCTTCGTGGATAGTTTGAGTCAGCTTGAGTCTTTCCAATGGATGTGTCTTCCTTTGGAATTCTTTTTCTTTCCCCCAGTTTGAGTCCTTTACCCACCAGTGAGGTCTCTAATCCAGTCATGTCCTGTTCACGCCGCGTCAGTTTCCCCTAATTCAGAGTCGTGTCCTGCTCACGCATTCTTTTCCTTTTCTTATCCCCATGAGAGTCCTGTTAGAGTCTCTGTTCCTGGTGAGTGTATTACTCCGATGGATCGTCTTTCTTTGTGGACCGGTATTCCCCACAGAGGTTGTTTCTTTTACATGCATACATTTGCATCATGAGGTCTCTTAGGGACCAAAATTTGTCTCATTACTGTTATTTAAGCCCATTCTACCGCGTCAAGATGAAGATTTTAACCTTCACTTCTCCGGCTAGAATGACCTTAAATAGGGGCATCTGTAAGACCCCAATTTTGTCCCTAAGATCCCTCATGGCATCATATCATAACATTGCATTGCCTCAAGGATCATTGGACACCTTGCTTCCTTCCATGTGGGTGGGGATCTTTTTGAGAGTGATTCTTGATCACCAAGCATTCCTTGCATTTGTGTATCATTGTTTTTCTTTTAATCAATAACCAAAAAGTACAAAAATATGTCATTAACCCTTTGTCTTGCAGATAAAGCATTAACAGGTCAAGGCATCAAAGGCATTCATTGAGCAATAGATGGTGGTCATTCTTGAGATTTGGACCCCATAATCATTCACCAGAGTTCATATGAGCTATGATGTCATTTTGAAGCAAAATCCCAAGTGGTAGAGGCTTGAATTTAATCAGAACATTCTCAGATCATCTAAAGACCTAGAGAGTCAACTGCAAAGTCAATTGTGGATTTGGAGGTGGGAAGTGATTAGAGATGCTTCATTCATGTTCAAACAAGTCTCATTTGACATTTCAAACACTCACATTGAAGAATTTGAAGTCAGGTCAAGAATTTCCAAAAATAGCAAGTGACCTATAATTTGAATTTTCCAGAAATGGAAAGGTTTTAGACCAACTTCAACTCAATCTTACATCATCAAGAAAGCTTCAAATGAAATTTTGTTGAACATGAAAGTTGTTGATCTTTCTCTCCCATTTCCAAAAAGTCCAAGATCATGGATTTATGATGTGTGGTTAAGGAGATATGATCCAATCATGGCAAAGTGTGTTCAAAAATTCAAATGGGCATAACTTTTCAACCAAAGCTCCAAAATGAGTGGTTCTTTTTGCAATATTCTTCTCATGACTTGTAGTTTCTTAACATCTCATTACATGGCTTGAATTCCATTTGCATTATCATGTGCTCATTCATGAAGTTTTTGAAGAGAAATTTCATAAAACCATTTTGGATGATTGTATGCATACAAAACCAATTCAAAAGTGTGCATGGGCCTTGTTTAAGAGGATTTGGATCAGATTCGTGCACTGTTCACGTGGCTACCTCATGCATGGGGGTGAAAATCCAGTTTGTGCATACACCTTAAAACTTGA
This sequence comes from Lathyrus oleraceus, assembly GCF_024323335.1. Lineage (NCBI taxonomy): Eukaryota > Viridiplantae > Streptophyta > Magnoliopsida > Fabales > Fabaceae > Lathyrus > Lathyrus oleraceus. Next base: position 332,271,265 of record NC_066582.1, read on the forward strand.
TTAATTTCAATTAGCTTTGGCTTAAACAGGTTTTAAACATGATTAGCATGGCATATATAAGGTTAAACATAACTGTTTCATCATTAACTACAATTTTCAGATCTGAATCTTAGAATCAATCAATTTTTTCTCTCAAAAATATTTTGCAATTCTTCATACAAGGTCCATTTCTACTGATTGATTCATGATCCTGAAGCATTTTTTAGTAGAATTGGACGTGGAATTGGAGCAATTGGTGCCATATTTAGCCATACTCGAAGCTTGAAGGTTCCATGGATTTTGCAAATTGAGCTGGATTCGTGTATGCTGGAGCTTCAAATTCATCATCAATCACTTCATTAAGCATTGTAGAGAAGATTTGAGGCATTGCTGAGCTCTGTGGAGCACGATTCGAACTTTTGTTCTTCAAGAGGTCAGGATTCGATCTCAATTATTCTTGAATTCATTATGATATTTTTGTAGATCTTGTTGTCCTGATGAATCTGGTGAAAGAATCGTGTGATTTGGTGCTGTTTTGAGCTAGATATGCATGATTGAAAGTCTTGATGTCATTTAAGTTTTTCTTCGATCTGAGCTTGTTATGATGATTCGTGTTTAAATGATTGTTGATCTAGCATGAGCATGAAATGATGAATCGTTTGGTGTTAATTTTGTTGATTTCTGGACGTTTTTTGAGATTTTCTGGAAATTCAGATGAAGATCATCATGATCTTCATCTTCAACCTATGAACATCATCGTTTCCAGAATCTGCTATGACTTCGCTAGGATTTTGCTACGAGATCATGAATTAGCTACGAATCTGGAAATGCCATGCAGCGCTAGGGTTTTACAGGAAACGGTACCGTTTTGGAAGCGCGCGCTCCAATTTCAAATTCACACTGACTTCGATCCTTGCCTGGCGCTTTTATTCAAATGCTTCATCATTTTCTCCTTTTCCCTCCATGAACCTTGCTATGTGTTCCATATAGTTTTTTTTATTTTTTCCTTAACTTAGAAAAATCATATAAAATAGAAAAATGCATCAATTTCACTCCAATTTTTTGCTACTTGCTCCTTTGTTTGTCTCATATTTTATGATCATAATTTCCAAAATTGTGCACGGCTGGATTTTATTTGGTGCTAGGTTATGTGAGCATGTATCCATTTTTGACCTTGCCTTGCTTATCTTGTTGTGAAATGCTTGTTTCTTATCCAATGAACCTGAAATTTTGCATGATGAATCTAGACATATTGCTTGACATTTTTGTTATAGTTTGGTATTTTTCCTATGCTCCATTGCTGTTTTATGCTTGTGCTAACTTGGTGTGACAATTTGTGTCACACCTTTGCTTGTTCAACTTGTACAATGTGATTGCCTTGCCAAATGATCTCCAATGCTTCTGATTTTTTGTATGTTGATCATGTTAGATGTCTTGAATGTGCATGATTTTTTTTCAAATTTATTTGAATCATTTCTGTTTTGATGCTAACTCGTTTGAGTTTGCCTTTTGGCTTACACATATTTTACATTGGGATTGTCTGTTGCTTATTGACTGTTGTCTGTTTGTCTGAGCATTGTACTGATTTGTTTAGTTGTTTCCACAGGTGCCTAAGTTGCTTTAAGTTCATTTTGAACTTTGCTTTGCTTGGTTTCTTAACCACTTAGGTATAATCTCTAATCTTCATGTAGTCTGGAAGACCTACTGTTATTGGTAGGCACCTGTCTGAAGCCCTCCTTAAGAGGCAATGTTTGTGCTTGTTTAATTTTGTGCCAAGCAGGAAAAGTCCTCTTATGAGGCAATTGGCAGATAAAAGATATGTGTAATCCATCTCCTGCTACTCAGTGTGTCATTCACCTTGCTCACACCATGTGTTGATGCATGGTGAATAATAACCCAAGATCTTATAGAGTCAACCATTTGTGGAGAAGAGTTCCTACTTTCTGAACTCCCACACTTTCCATTGATTAAAGCTCTCCCTGACTAGGGATAAGAGCTATGAGGCACACCCCTCATCTCCTTTTCATCTGCTTCACCCTAACTCTCAATGTTAGGGTTAAGAGCTCAAAATACCCCATTCCATTTGGCTGTAAAGCCTAACCTTGCTTGAGCCTAATTGATTGTATATAGTGTGTGCTAATTGACTTGTTTGTCTGCTTACTTGATTCATCTGTGCATGTTTGCTTATGTGTGCCTTTGTGCATTTATCATCATTACTTGTATATCATTTCATAATCTTTGTTCATTACTTTGTAACATTTTGTTTTGTCCATGGAGGAGGCAAGCATAAGTCCATTGATTGGCAGTTGTTTCCTATGATATGGTAGGAGACTAGTGTAAGTCCATTGATTGGCATCTGGTATCCTTGTCTCTTTGTTTTAGGAGACTAATGTAAGTCCATTGATTGGCATCTGGTATCCTTGTTTCTTTGCTTTGTGAGACTAGTGTAAGTCCATTGATTGGCATCTGGTATCCTTGTTTCTTTGCTTTGTGAGACTAGTGTAAGTCCATAGATTGGCATCTGGTATCCTTGTCTCTTTGTTTTAGGAGATTGGTATAAGTCCATTAATTGGCATCCGGTATCCATTTTGTTTTGTGAGATTGGAATAAGTCCATTGATTGGCATTCGGTATCCCTTTACTTTGTCCATCTGTTATTTGCACTGTTGCCTATTCCAAAGGAATCACTTGAATCATCTATATATGATCTCAAGAGGTGAACATCTAAGAAGTTTTACTTCCTCACCCTCCCACCTTTTGTTTCTTTAAACCTCCATTTGCATGCTAACTTGAAACAAGAAAACTATTGTGCAAACATTTTCATTTGTTTTCAAATTTGAAACCTAGGCCTTAAGCCTCTGATTTTTCAAACTTCATTTTCATAATACTTCTTTTGAATTGAATTATAATCATATCTTGACCACTTTTGTGAATAATCCTAATTGGTTAATTTCACTCACTCAATTGTTTTGTGGCTCAAGTCCACTTTCTTGATAAGTTTTCATACATTAGCCATAGGTTTGATTTATCCTAGTTGGTTGATGTTAATCTCACCTTTTGTCCTTAGTGATTGAATTGTAAGACTTCCTTGCTTATTATAGGGTTAACCCCTCACTAGCAAGTTGAAGCTTTTCTCACATGGTGGACTTATGGTTGTATAGGTTGAGTTTTCTCCCGTGTATAACGAAAGACCTTAGGGCTTTTGTTTTAAAATGAATCCACTCATATTTTGGAAATCTTTTAGCCGAACTACGGCGTTTTGATCCTTACCTTCCATGGAAAGGTACGTAGGCAACGGGTTCATCCGTTCAAACACAAAAATAATAACTTGTATATTCTTTCCTCATCCCTTCAATCATGTTTGCACAATAAATATTTCATAAACAAATAACATTTCATACAGCAAGTTGTGAAAAGGGCTCCCTAGGAGTACCTAGGACGTTTTGGGTGCCTAACACCTTCCCATTGCGTAATTAACCCCTTACCCAGATCTCTGACCTTTTCATTAGTTTTCTATGTGTAAAACTTCTTAGGCTTTTGTTCGCTTTTTAGCCATTCCTTTGGATAAATAAAAGTGCAGTGGCGACTCTATCTTTGTATGTTTTGCTTTTGATTTTATCAATAAATCATAAAGTGACGAATACACCGCTACACCTGGCCAAGCTGTTTGACCGGTTGAGACAATTCAAATTGAGGTTGAACCCGAATAAGTGCACTTTTGGAGTGTGGTCCGGTAAGTTGCTGGGGCTTATTGTGAGTGAAAGAGGAATCGAGGTTGATCCTGCTAAAGTAAAAGCAATACAAGAAATGCCTGAACCGAGAACAGAAAAGGAGGTTCGTGGTTTCTTAGGTAGATTGAACTGCATTTCACGGTTCATATCTCATCTAACAGCCACATGTGAACCCATATCCAAGTTGTTGAGAAAAGATCAAACGGTCAGGTGGAATGATGATACCCAAGCAGCATTTGAAAAAATAATAGAATATTTGCAGGAGCCTCCGATTCTGATGCCTCCTGTGGAGGGACGACCATTAATTCTGTACTTGACAGCCCTCGAGGGGTCTATGGGGTGTGTACTGGTGCAGCATGACGAGTCTGGTCGAAAAAAGCATGCAACTTACTACCTTAGCAAAAAGTTTACCGACTATGAAACAAGATATTCACTGCTCGAGAAAACTTGTTGTGCTTTGGTATGGGTTGCTCGCCGACTGAGACAGTATATGCTGGTTCATACCACTTTGTTGATTTCCAAGACGAATCCGATCAAGTATGAAGGTGAGAAAAACAAGAAAGGGGGGGTTTGAATTGTTTGGAAAATAAGCACTTTTTTAAAATGAAAATCACACAAGGATTTTTATACTGGTTCGCTTATAACACAAAGCTACTCCAGTCCACCCGGCCAAGGTGATTTCGCCTTCAACAAGGACTTAATCCACTAATCTTGAAAGATTGATTACAAACAACGTCTAAGAGAAAGATCTCTTAGTCCTCTCAAGTATACAGACTACACAGAGTCACTTGAGGAAATACAACAAAGATAAAAGCTTATGTAATCTAGAGTGCTTCTAAAATAAGCAAATATTACAACAGTAAGAATAAAGTGTTTAACGTTTCAAGCAAAAGCTTTGTGAAATATTGAGAGAGATGAAGATTGTTTTTGTATGCTTGCTTTCTCTAACCTCTCAAAGTTGATGTTTCAGTAAAATCTTGTGATGTTGTACTTGTTGCTCTCAATGTGATTTGCAGTCCTTTATATAGAAGAGAAGGATCCGTTGAAAAAGCATAGCAGATAATAACTCTTGAATAATAATTAGTGCCATAACTTATGTTGCTTGTTGCCAAAGCAACTTTCTCTTCTTGAATGACTACTTTCCAAAAATAGTTCCTTATCATTTGAATTTGGAGTTAACGTCTCTTTCTGTTTTAGGAAATCCATTTCCATAACTTTACTTGAAGTTAACGTTACTCTTTCTTATTTAGCAATTCCATAATCAGAGTCTTCGTGTTTCTGGAGATCTTGGAATCTGCTATCTAACTTCTGATGTTGATCTCTTTTGAGTTCTGATGGTTTCTTCAGATAGCGCTGAGAGTTTCTGGAGTTAGACATACCGTTGTTCAGAGTCAGAACTTCTAGAGCGTACTTCTTGTTCAGATGCTTCTGATATCTTGCTGTTTTGCTCAGAGTTAGACTTTCTTGAACGTGTTTCTACTTCAGATGCTTCTGGTCTTCTGATAATTTGTATCTGATATGATTCTGTATCTGATGATTTCTTCCTTCTTTCCTTAGAACCCTGCACACTTAGAAACTTTTCGTTAGGGTGCCATTTTTGGTTTCATCCTTTGTTATCATCAAAATCATGGAATCTGTTGTAGAACAATTTTTGTTCTTACAAAGTATATATTTGAGAAGCCAGTATTGACCGGACGGGTTGCGAGATGGCAAATGATTTTGAATGAATACGATATTCAGTACACTTCTCAAAGAGCGACCAAGGGGAGTGTATTGTCTGATTACCTCGCCCAGCAACCCATTGAGGATTATCAATCGATGAAATTTGAGTTCCCTGATGAGGACATCATGTTTCTCAAATCGGAAGATTGTGAGGAACCGATCCCGGAGGAAGGGCCTGACCCTGAATCTGAATGGATTCTGATGTTTGATGGGGCCGTTAACGTGAATGGTAGCGGAGTTGGTGTTGTTTTGATTACGCTGAAGGGATCCAACATTCCTTTTGCTGCCCGACTAACATTTGAATGCACCAACAACGTGGCTGAATACGAAGCTTGTATCCTGGGCATCGAACCTCGGTGCGTACATCTACTGGGGCAACGCCTTTCTCGCTTGTGTATGGGATGGAAGTCGTGCTACCGGTCGAGGTCCAGACTCCGTCATTGAGAGTCCTGATGGATGTGAAATTGGAAGAGGCTGAATGGGTAAGGACTCGGTATGAAGAGTTGACCCTGATTGAGGAAAAGAGGTTGGCGGCCATTTGTCATGGGCAGTTGTGCCAGCAGCGAATGAAGCGTGCTTTGACCGAAAGGTGCAACCTCGTGTGTATCATGTGGGAGATATGGTGTTGAAAAGGATCCTTCCTCCTCAGAACGATCGTCGGGGCAAGTGGACACCCGATTATGAAGGTCCATTCATAGTCAAGAAGGTTTTCTCTGGCGGAGCCTTGTTATTGATCGACCATGGATGGCGAGGATTTTCCATCCCCTGTGAATGCGGACGCAGTTAAAAAATACTTCGTATAAGAGACCCGCTGGACGAAAAGAATAAAATAGTCCAGGCAAAAATGGGCATCCCGGCGAACCGAAAAAAAAATGAAAAGGGTTCGGGCAAAAATTAGGGATAAAAAGAAAAAAATGTACACCCGGCAAGTCGAAAACCCCACAAGGGCGGCTTGGGCAAAAAAGGGTATCCCGGTGGACTGAAAACCCGGAAGGGCGGTCCAGGCAAAAGAGGGAATGAAACGAACAACTGCGTCCAGCATGATCGTTTGTACTTTAGTTAAGACACCTGGATAATCCCCAGCAGGGATCGATCGGAAGCGTTTTGTTCAAAAGGCAGAAAGCACGGAGAGTCTTGAGGACATATGGGGTGTAACCGAGTTGGAACTCGATGAGATCACGGGTTCACATTGCCATTAGAATAGATTTTCCTTTTGTGCGCAATTACCTCTTTTCAGGGATTGCTTCCTGTGTATTGCTCAGTTACGAGTCGCTTTTGTTCAACCAATAAAATGCATATTCAGTCAAATAATTTTGTTTTTTGTTTTCGTTACCGCTTTGATTGCAAAAACATCCGTTTATTTTGATAAGAATCTTTGCATTTTGAGACATAGGGGTCCCTTCCAATGCATGTTCATAAGATTGAAAACCTGAAATCTTATTCGGAAGGTTGAGTGACCTAGGTGTTGAAATTTTGGCACACCTGGGGCGCGTTTTATCTAACGATCTCTTTTGCAGGTGTTGTTGGTTATTTTCACTCACATGCAGGTTGCGATGCAGAGTGTTTCTTTTTGATAAAGAGATCCTTGAAGTCCAATCAGGGACGAGGGATAGAAGAATGGTGGAAAGACGGCGAAAGAAGTGCGACGGTCCTAGGGGGTCTATCAAGAAGACTTTCTAAAGTCTGAAGAAGTGGAAAATTGACACCATGGTTAGATGGTGAATACCAGCGTTCGACAGGTCGACAGGTGTTCCGTGTCAAATATTCCGTACCTCCCCAGCGGATTCGAGATCGGTGTCTCCTCAGCAGCCAGGCCTGAGGTTGGTTGTCTCCCCTAGCAGGTTTGAGATGGGTATCTCCCCAGCAGTTTCGAGATCGGTGTTTCCTCGGCAGTTAGGCCTGAGGTTGGTTATCTCCCCCAACAGGGTTGAGAGTGTTATTTCCCCAGCAAGTCTGAAGGTTGTTGTTTCCCCAACGGAGGTATGCGTTGGTTGTTTCCCCAATGAAATCCCCAAGCAGATCGGGTTCAGTGGAGGTCGTCCCCAGTGAGGGTTATCCTTTCCCCAGCAGCGGTGCTATTCCCCAGCAGAGTGGAGATTGGAGTGATATTAAGTTCCGCAGCAGAGTTGCTCGTGCTGTCCTCGGAGGGGGATATTTTTTATGCATTCATCATTTAGAGAAGCATAGCATATTGCATCATTAATTGCGTAGCATTTCCATGGTTATGAAGCATTACGCTGTAAAATTCATGCATCAGCATTGCAAGCATAAGCTAGTCCCAAGCTGTGGTTACCGTTCGAAGATTGGTTTAGCTGGTTGGTGAACACGTTACTCTGAGGAGTTTAGCATCGCGACGTTGGGTCATCTAGGTCGATTTCAGAATTTGTTTCTCCAGCATGGTCGAGAGGTTGGTGTTTCCCCAACAAGTGACTCCCTAGTTGAGTTGGTTTCTCTGCCGTTCCGAGAATGTCAGAACAGTAAGTATCCCCAGCAGTGCTACTCCCCACAGAGTTGGGAGATCGAGTCAGGAATTGTGTGCTCAGCAAAGTGATCATTTGCTTTCCCAGCAGGAGTTTTCCTCCCCTTGCATCTGGCAGGCTTGATCATATCCCCGGCAGAGGCGGATCATTTTTCAACATCTGTATGGCACGTTTGCAGTAGTTGCTCTTGGCAGCATTCAGAATTAATAATCCCCAAAGAGATTTATTTCTTCACCAGTCCGTGAAAGGAAAACTTGATTCTCTCCCTAGTTTAGTCCCCGGCAAGTGTCTACCTTGTTTTGACATATGTAGATGTCATCCCTGCGATACCGGTAAGTGTCGTGTTGATCCCCGTAATGTCTGTTTTTTTGGTGTCGGTAAACATCATCTTTCGATGTCGGTAAACATCGAGTTTCTTCCCAATCATCGGTAAATGTCTGGTCATGTATCCTTCTTTCGCAGTCATCGGTAAATGTCTGGTCATGTATCCTTTCTTCCCAGTCATCGGTAAATGTCTGGTCGTGTATCCTTTCTTCCCAGTCATCGGTAAATGTCTGGTCATGTATCTTTTCTTCCCAGTCATCGGTAAATGTCTGGTCATGTATCCTTTCTTCCCAGTCATCAGTAATTGTCTGGTCGTGTATCTTTTCTTCCTAGTCATCCGTAAATGTCTGGTCATGTATCTTTTCTTCCTAGTCATCGGTAAATGTCTGGTCCTGTATCTTTTCTTCCCAGTCATCAGTAAATGTCTGGTCATGTATCTTTTCTTCCCAGTCATCGATAAATGTCTGGTCATGTATCCTTCCTTCCCAGTCATTGGTAAATGTCTGGTCATGTATCCTTTCTTCCCAGTCATCGGTAAATGTCTGGTCATGTATCCTTTTTTTCCCAGTCATCGGTAAATGTCTGGTCGTGTATCCTTTCTTCCCAGTCATCGGTAAATGTCTGGTCATGTATCCTTCGTTCCCAGTCATCGGTAAATGTCTGGTCATGTATCCTTTCTTCCCAGTCATCGGTAAATGTCTGGTCATGTATCCTTTCTTCCCAGTCATCGGTAAATGTCTGGTCATGTATCCTTTATTCCCAGTCATCGGTAAATGTCTGGTCGTGTATCCCTTCTTCCCAGTCATCGGTAAATGTCTGGTCATGTATCTTTTCTTCCCAGTGATCGGTAAATGTCTGATCATGTATCTTTTCTTCCTAGTCATCGGTAAATGTCTCGTCGTGTATCCTTTCTTCCCAGTCATCGGTAAATGTCTGGTCATGTATCTTTTCTTCCCAGTCATCGGTAAATGTCTGGTCGTGTATCCTTTCTTCCCAGTCATCGGTAAATGTCTGGTCGTGTATCCTTTCTTTGATAAATATCAATTCCTCATTAGAGTCGTCGGTAAACGTCTGGTCTTGTTCTAGTTGTAAACATCTTTTTCCTCCCCAGTGGAAGCCGCCATCGGTAAATGGCCTCGCTTTCCTTTTGTTAAAGCCGCCATCGGTAAATGGCCTCGCTTTCCTTCTGTTGAAGCCGCCATCGGTAAATGGCCTCGCTTTCCTTGATATCAGTGAATATCAAGTCTTATTTTGAAGCCGCCATCAGTAAATGGCCTTGCTTTCCTTGACATCGGAAAATATCAAATCTTGCTTTGAAGCCGCCATCGGTGAATGGCCTCGCTTTCTTCACTTCATCACCTGCGGAGTGCAAATTTCACGGTTCTTTTGGTATTTAATCCCTGTTTACCTTGAAAGTCTGATAGCCGCTACTTTCATCCATTCAGGTTCTCAGTTGATTGAATAGGGGCAGCTGTAGCACCTCAAATTTGCCATCCCCATTCATCCATTCATTTCATTTTTTAGGTCATTTATCATTCCATATTGCATTGCACCATGGCAGTCAGAATTGGCATCAAGAGAATCCTTTGTACAAAAGAGCAAGTTTTTCCTTGAGATGAAGGCCACATGAATATTCTAAAGAGCTTATATGAGCTTAGGTTCATTTTGAAGCAATTTTACCAAGTGGTAGAGGCCCAAATTCATCAGTACATTTCCAGGTCATCTGAGGACCATAAAAGTCAACTGTGCAGTCAACTGAGGGCTTTGGGAAGGGGAAGTGAGTGGAAGCATCCCAATCATGTTCAAAAGAGGCCTATCTATCATGTCAAACATCTATCTTGAAGATTTTGAAGCCAAATCAAAAGTTTCCAAAAATGGAAAGTGACCTGTAATTCAAAGTTTCCAAAAATGGCATGTTTTTGGACCATATTCAACTTGATTTTCCAACATCAAAGAAGCTTCAAATGGATTTTTGGTCAACATGAAAGTTGAATATCTTTCTCTCTTCTTTTCAAAAAGTCCTATATCATGATCATCTGATGAATGGTTGAGAAGTTATGGCCAAATGATCACAAAGTGTACATGGAAGTTCAACATGGCATAACTTTTGATTCAAAACTCCAAATTGAACCACTCTTTTTGCAAAATGCTTCTTGTGACCAATACTTTCCAAATCAACCATTGCCTTGCATGAAAGAAGATCACATGACCATTTGTCCATACAAGTGCATTTTGGAGGGAAATTGGATAATTTAAATTTGGTGAATCACATGAGTAAAATACCAATCCAATGATGTTTATTGACTGATTTTAAGTGGAATTGGACCTTGCATGGCACTGTTCACGTGCACATTTGCTCATGCTAAGCACACTTGCCGAATTTGCATTTCACCTTACATCTCCTTAATTTTCAATTAACCAAGGCCTAATCCTAATTTCAGCATGATTAAGGGATGGTATATAAGCTAAATCTTAATCACAATTCAAGGGAATAACATAATTTGGATCAAAAATCTCATTTCCCTCTCAAATTTCTCTCTCTTCAATTTTCAAATATCATCATCCAATTCCTCAGAATTCTTGCATAATCATGTTTATCATGTATCATTGATGAAGAATCATCATCTGGTTTGAAGAATTTGATCAAGATTCGAGCTCCATAAGTGCAAACACATGAAGATGGATTTCTGAAATTGGAGTGAATTGAAGTGGATTCAGGTGTCAGTTTGTGCATAAAGCTTCATATCAAGGTTGAGAGAGAAGATCTGGAGTTGGAGGAAGCTGGAAGCCACGAATTCATCACACTGCACATCAAGTAGGTGGAATTTCGACCTTCACTATTCGCTGTTTCATGTACATAAAACATTAGATCCTTTGATGCTGATGATGCTGATAGTTTTAGAATTAGATTTGGTTAAGTATGGCTCAAGATATGTGGAAATGAAGTTTTGATGTTCAATATGTTTCTGCTCGATCCGGTTAATCCATGGAGTTTTAGGCTTAATGATTAGGATATTATTGTTCCTCGTTGCAAGACCTTTCCAACGATGTATAGTATGATGATTTTTGGAAATTTTGTTCTTGACCTCCGCCGTGAGTCAACCGGAGAAGACGACCGGAATCACTATTTCGGCCGTCTGGTTCAGCGCCTTAGGGTTTCACTTGAGCGCACCATGAACCTTCATCACATCTGTTCGAACCTTCGCTTTGCATATTTATTTTAATTTCAACTGAGCGTGCTTCGATCCTTCAAGGCGCTGGTTCGATCCTGGCGCATGTTCTTTTTGAATTTTATTTGGTTGGGCGCTCATGGACTCTATACGCGTGTGTTCGATACCTTGCTGTTGCATTTCTGAATTTAATTTCCATTGAATATCCATTTGACCTGGCTTACCTGTGTTCAATACTTGGCATATGCACATTCCAACTTCAATCTTATTTCATTTTCCATATTATTTTTCATGTTATTTCATTTTTATTTCATCAACTTCAAAAAATCATAAAAAATAGTAGGTTAACCCAATTTGATCCAAACTTTTTTACACATGCTTGTTGTAGTGTCTAGTTTTTTATAGCATTTGTCTCATGATTTTTGTGTTTTTGGATTTTTAATTGTGATTGTTTGATTGAACATGATGCCATATTGATATGTTGCATTCATTTAATTGTAAAATGCTCATGGTTTATCCAATTGCTTTGAAATTTGACATGCTTAATCCTAACATGTGATTTGATGTTTGAGCTGTGGTTTGAGATTTTTATCATATTCCATCACTGTTTTGGACACATGAACATTTGGTGTGACAATTTGCGTCACACATTTGATGTTGCATTTGTGCATTTTCATTTACATATCATTTGAGCTCTTTTGGACCTAATTTTTTGCATGATGTTCATTCTCAACATGATAAGCTTGTATAAAAAATTTCATGATCATTGGATGCTTTTCTATTTTAATTTGGATTTTCTATTTTTGATGTCCAATTTTGATCACTTTGCTTGCCTTTGTGTTACCTTGATCATTTGATGGCTTTGCCTTATGAATTAGTTTTGGTCCTTTTGAGGACTCTTTCTTGTTTGATTGAATGTGCTTCATGTGAAATATTGACTTCTGTTTTGGTCATTTGACTTGCCTTTGACCCTAGTCTTTGTACTAGTGGTTTGTACTCACCAATTGTGTTTTGTATTTCAGGTATTGAGCACTTAACACTAATGGTTGGTGTGGTCTCATTACTTGAGATGCCAATTGCTTTGATAACTAACTATTGTTGTGTTGTATGTCCATTGGTGTGATGAACTCACTTGAGTGCTTGCACTTATGACTTGCATTGTGTAGATATTGGAAAGTTACACTATTGTCTGTTTGGTTTTCTGAATGTGATATTGACTGTTTGGATTTTGTACAGGTGCATTAGATGCTTTTAGCTCTTGCTTGAGCTTTGCTTTGGAGTGTGGTTTATACAGCACTGAGGTAGCTTAGCCTTTTTACTCCATGTAGTCTGGAAGTCCTGCCACCTTTTTGGCAGGCATTTGGCTGAAGTCCTCCTTATGAGGCAATGATTGTGATTGTTTACCTTTGTGCCAAAGACCTCCAAGAGAGGCATGTTACTTGTTAAGTCCTCCTAAGTGAAGAGGCAATTGACAGATAGAAGGGATTAGCAATCAATCCCCTGTTATTCAGTGTGTCGTTCATTATGCTCGCACTACGTGCTGATGCTCTTGAACATAACCCAAGATCTTTGTATAGAGTCAGTCAGGTGGAATAGGGTCCCTCTTTCTGGATCCCCACGCTTTCTTTGATTTGAGCTCACCTAGGCCAGGGTTAAGAGCATGAGGTCTTATCCTCATTACCACATTTCATCAGCTTCACCCTAACTCTCAATGTTAGTGGTTAAGAGCTTCAGAACACCCCTATAGTTTTGGCTTATTTGTCGAGGTTAATATGACCCCTCTTGACTAAAGCCCAACCATTTGTTTGAGCCCCTTGTTTGCATATAGTGAGTGATTCCTGTTCACTTGTGATGATATTATTTGTTGTTTGAGCTGACTTACTTCCTGTGTAAGTTAGGTTCTGATTAGAGACCTCAACGTAGGGATCGTTTGCATGACAACTTTTAGGCTCGAGTCGTAGTCTCCCTATTAGTTTGTTATCTCCCTGGTCTCTGGTTAGGAGAGAGTTTCTCCCCTGTTAAGGGGAACTACGTCGCCCTGATTCTCATACCAGATGAGATACGTAGGCAGGAGATTCAGCGACATCTCTCCGGGCACCCTTTTGTTTTTTTTTTGTGTGTGCTCCCTTTTCTTTTCTTTAGTGTGTGTTTGTCAACCTTTTTCCTTTTTGTGTGTGTTTGGAGTCGGATGTAAGGCCATCTATTGGCATTTTGTTTCCTGTTTGTTGTTTGTTTGTTTTGAGGAGTTAGATATAAGTCCATCTATTGGCATTCTGTTTCCTGTTTGTTGTTTGTTTGTTTTGAGGAGTTAGATATAAGTCCATCTATTGGTATTCTATTTCCTGTTTGTTGTTTGTTTTGAGGAGTCAGAAGTAAGTCCATTTATTGGCATTCTGTTTCCTGTTTGGGTTTGTTTGTTTGGAGTTGGATGTAAGTCCATCTATTGGCATTCTGTTTCCTGTTCTAGTGTTTTCTTTTGACGTCTCAGCGTCTCTTTTTAGTGTTTGTTTCGGCGTGCGTTAGCCGAGCTACGAGTGCTCTGATTCTTTCTATGGATAGAGAAGATACATAGGTATAGGATGCGATGTCCTGACGAGCATGTCTCCCATTTCCCCGAACTACGTTGACTCTGATGTTTGTTTCTGACAAACTACGTAGGCCGAGGATGCGACATCCTGCCTAGTCCACTTCATCCATCTTCTTTCACCTGTGTTATTATTCTAGTGTGTGTGCAGTTGTTTGAGCAGTTATTTAGCAACCTTATTTTATTGCTTTTGAGCGTGGATCCCGTCGAGTACGACGGACGTGAAGGGTGTTAATACCTTCCCCTTGCGTAACCGACTCCCGTACATTGCAATCTCTAGTCGTAAGACCATTCCTTTCCCTTTCTTAGGTTAGTCCTGCGCTCCCTTTCCGTCAGAGGATGAATAGCGTCGGTGGCGGCTCTGTGTTTTTCCCGCCGGTTATTTTTCGTGTTGCGACAGTTGGCAACTCTGCTGGGGACTACTTCCCTAAGCGAGTCAATCCTAGCGCTCTTTAGGATAGTTTTGGTTGCTTTTGCTATTTTAGTTATTGCATTTGTGATTGTTGTACCTTGATTGTATATATTTGCATATATGTTTGCATGCATCATATTATCATTGCGCCAGACTCTGCACAGGTTGGTTCCTCTGATTTGGGGTGGGAGTCATAAGAGGTAAAAGGCCCAATACACAGGCTATGAGTGAACTTTAGGACACCTAGGAATAGAGTGATTCATGGGAAGCGGGTGGTATGGCGCCACTTAGCGGAACATGGTATCACGAGCAGTTCAGATCCTGATGGGGTATTATCGTTGCATACACCTGATGTGCATATGATGATATTCTTGAAAGGATTGTTTATCCTGCGTTTCTCTTGACCTTACCCTGGCCTAGATTACACCCGTGAGTGGGGAGGGAATGACCATTTACAGGTACTGATGGTGACTTGTTCTGTTGGTGACTCTTTGATGATGACTTTGGTCCGGTTCGTGATACGGGTTTTGTTTATAAGTCGGATCTATGGATATTTATGTCCGACACGCCAGAGTGTTGTCCGTAGTATTTATCGACGGGTTCCGTTTATTTCGGATCCCCGGGTTGGATTCGAGGGTACTTGTTCAGAGGATCTTGTTGTTATCCGGTCAGTGATTTACCTGTGATGATGGTGATATATCCTCCGTTCCGTTTATTTCGGAACCCTGAGTGGGATTTGTGGTTACCTAGTCCCTCCTATGGTTGTGGTCAGTTCTGAGACCGGAACTTCCGTACAGTTGGCGTTCAGATGACTTGGAGGATGGTACAGTGACTTGCATTCATGCATCTGCATCATTCCCATTTTGCATTTATCCGCATCTAACCCATGTTTATCCATACTCAGGGTACATTCTCGATTGATATTCTGGTTGAGAGACATCATGATGTCAGAATGTTATTGTCAAATTATTATCCGTCTCGATGAAGCCAGGATCGAAAGACAGAATGTTACTCATATGGATAGACATTGCATGCATGCGTGAGTCATAATAACCTGCCTTCTATTTTGCAGGTATTGGTTTCTAACATGTTTGATTGATTGAGGAATCATTGCTCGCACACACCGAGTCATTCCTCTGCACATAGCTCGTCCGCACAGATACCCTACCAGACGCAACAAATCCAGAATGATGAATCCACCCAACGCTGACATTCTCGAGCTGAAAGAGAAGATGAGTGAATTGATCAACGTCATGCAAGGGTTTGCCTTGGGGAAAAGAGCAATCGCCGAGAAGGTGGAGAGGATTGAAAGCTGGCTGAGAATGGGGAAAATACAAGGAAATGCTCCGTCGTCTGGAGTAAAGAAGCCCTTTGGTGATGGTCAGCACAAGAAGGAGGGTGAATTGAGTGATGTGTATGCCCAAAGGGGACACGGTAGGGATCGTTACCACCCGTATGCTGTTGCAGTAACGATTCCTGCTGGTAATCTATCTGTACAACAGCAACAGCAACCACCTCAACAGAGAGCACAGAGAGCTGGGTGCCAAGTGAGAAGAGGGACGACAGATCGTTAGTTTGATAGGCCACCCGTGACGTATGCCTTTCTGTTTAAAGAGTTGAAGGATCTAGGGTTGGTTTAGCCGAGGACGTTGGCTCCGTTAAGACTAGATCAAGGGTCTGCAAGTCACGATGAGAACGCCAAGTGCGAGTTCCATTCTGGTGCACCCGGGCATAACATTGAGGGTTGTAGAGCTTTCAAGCATGTCGTTCAAGATTTGGTGGATTCTAAAGCCATCAATTTTGCACCGACACCGAATGTTGATGCTAACCCCATGCCGATGCATGGTCTTGTGGGGGTGAACGTGACGCCAGAGGATAAGAGAAAAATAGAGGTGACGAGTGTGGATCAGTTGAGGACTCCAATGTTTATGGTCAAGAGACGTCTGATGAAGAGTGGAGTTTTCCCTGGTTGTGATAATTGTTGTGCTGCTTGCGCTGTCACTACGAATGGGTGTGTAATGTTGAGAGAGACGATCCAGAGAATGATGGATGGCGGACGTCTCCGGTTCGAGAAGGTTGATTGGGGCGAGGAGGGTATTTTTGTCATCCCATTGTCATCATTCAAATATGTGGAAATGGACAGTGAAATATGTGAAACATCATGTCAAGCATTTGAAACCGTCAAGGTGGAGAATGCCATTTCTGCTGAGAAAGAGAAGAAGCCGTCCATTACTTCTTATAAAAATGCCATGGAGGTGGTGAGAAATGGAGAGGCCCCAGGTTGGGGAAGGATGATAGACATCGCGGTGAAAGCAGATAGGTTCGGGGTTGGCTATCAGTCGGGCCAAGGCTCGTCTGGACAAAACAGAGGACGTCATCAATCATTCACGTTCACCAGTGCTGGGATGCTAAATCCAAATTGTAACACCCCGATAAAATAAGATAATTATTTAATTTAAGTTAATAGTATATTTATTAAATTTAATTAAATAATTGGAATATTATTGGAATTAATATAAATTGGAATTGGAATATATATATATATATATATATATATATATATATATATATATATATATATATATATATATATATATATATATATATATATATATATATATATATATATAAAGAGTCTCATTTGGAAAGAGGGTTTTTCACGTGAAGCAGAGAAGCGATTGAGAAGTGGAGAAAAGGCAAAAGGGGAAGAGCAAGAGCAGAAGGGTTGAAGAAGGAAGAGCTTGAAGCTAAAGGATTTGCCGGATTAACTCAGGTAAGGGGGGTTTATCGTCGTTTAATGGGTATTATGGGTTAACATGTAATGGGTAGTGATAAGCCGTTGAATTGACCCTAATTGGGATGATGAGTGCTGAAAAATTGTGATGAATAAACTATGTTAAAATTGAAATTGAATCTATGTTTGGGTGAGTCGTGGTTTTCCGAAAGTGTAGCTTTTTACGGAATCGGAATCGGAGGTCCGGAAGTCCTCCAACGGCGGAAAATGCGGAGAATTCTGCATTCTGCTTCGTGTTAGCGCAGGAACAGCTTTCTGTCTTGCGTTAACCGGTTAACCCAGGGTGTTAACCGGTTAACATTGTTGTGAATTGTGAAAAATTGCTGTCTGTCTTGCGTTAACCGGTTAACCCAGGGCGTTAACCGGTTAACACTGTTAAAATGTGCCAGGAAGCGTGTTCTGTTTTGCGTTAACCGGTTAACCCAGGGCGTTAACCGGTTAACACTGTTTGGAAAGTGGAAATTTGATATTTAAATATTGTGGACATATTTGATGATTGGCCTATGTTGGTGTATGATATAGTAGGGATCATTTCCCGTTGTTTTGAGCTGTATAGGTATTAGTAGAGTGTGCTAATACTGTGATTTATTATTTGACATGATATGATTTCGTGATAAAAATGCTGATGATGTATGATGGTGTGCATAATGTTGTGAATATATCTATTATGTATGCAATTGTGGATGGACTGTTTATGGCTTAGAGTGTGAGCATATGTCCATTGTGAGTTGTTGTTGATGTTTGCATTGCTAGGTGATGTAGCGTGCATACTGTGGCCTTTATGGTGGTAGCTAATTCCCATGGTGAGGAATTAGTGAGTGAATCATTGTGGATTGTTGTTGATGTTTGCATGCTAGGTGAGTAGCGTGCATATCATAGCCCTTGGGGTGGTAGCTAATTCCCATGG
Organism: Lathyrus oleraceus; assembly: GCF_024323335.1. Lineage (NCBI taxonomy): Eukaryota > Viridiplantae > Streptophyta > Magnoliopsida > Fabales > Fabaceae > Lathyrus > Lathyrus oleraceus. Next base: position 332,289,367 of record NC_066582.1, read on the forward strand.
TGAGGAATTAGTGAGTGAGTCACTAGGTCTCAAATGAGTGGGACTAGTGAGCTTGGTAGCCGTATCTGGATTTGATCGGTGAGGTTGAACTATATGTTCACGAATAGTCGGTACCGCATGCATGGAGTCTCATTGCATAATGTATGTATGGCGTATAATATGAATGAATGTATTCCAATATTATACGTGTGTTTTGTGGTTGAGTTGAGTATGAGTATGAATATGAGTTGATGTTGCCGTTGCTGAATGTGTGTTATGATTAGGGTGATGAAATGTGTTAATTTACTTAACATTACATGATATTTTATAATGCTTATTATATCGATTGAGGAACTCACCCTTACAACTATGTTTTCAGGTAACGAGCAGTGATTGAGTAGAAGCTAGTGCTTGGAGTCCAGTGTAGTTCCTTAGTGGGTCATGCTCTGGTAGATGTAACATCGGGACGGGGTGTTTTACCTTGTTTCATTTGTTGGTTGTTGAACAAGTTTTATATGTAATGTGTTACATGTTTTGTTCATTGTTGGATTTTATTCCGCTGCGTATTGTGCAATGTTTTATTTTGATAAACAAATGAGTATGACCAGTTATTTGGAAAATGGTGTGAAGTGTCAAGTGTGACACCCTTAATTGCATATTTACTCTGATTTATGTTTTGTTGTTTTAATTAAATATTGGGGTATTTTAGAAGGGTGTTACATTAGTGGTATCAGAGCATAGTCGGTCGAGTCGAGTCGTAATTATTCTGTTTCCCTGTACGGGATAGGTGTTGTGTAACCCTATCAGTACTTATTGTTTTAGCTTGTTGGGCTTTCAGAATAGAGATGGCTGGAAGAGGTAGAGACGATGCTGCGATTGTTGAGGCTCTGGGTATGCTAGCTGGAGTACTTGGAGGGAATCCGAATGTTGTGGGAATGGGAGCTGCTCGTCAACTGAGTGAGTTCCAGAAGAACAATCCTCCAATGTTCAAGGGAGCATACGATTCAGATGGTGCTCAGAAGTGGTTGAAGGAAATCGAGAGGATCTTCCGAGTGACTGAGTGTGCCGATAACCAGAAGGTCAGGTTCGGTACGCATATGCTGTCAGAGGAAGCAGATGATTGGTGGGTTGCTACCCGCACTGAGTTGGAAGCTGCTGGAAGTGCTGAGATCACTTGGGCAGTGTTCAGAGAGAGATTCCTGAGGAAGTACTTTCCAGAGGATGTCAGAGGAAAGAAAGAGATAGAGTTCTTAGAATTGAAGCAGGGCAATCGGTCTGTTACTGAGTATGCTGCTAAGTTCACAGAGCTGTCGAAGTATTACACTCCCTATGATGAGGCTACTGGAGAATTTTCAAAATGTGTGAAGTTTGAGAATGGGTTACGTCCCGAGATCAAGCAGGCTATTGGGTATCAGCAGATTAGAGTGTTTTCTGATTTGGTTGACTGTTGCAGGATTTTTGAACAGGATACCAAGGCTAGAGCAGAGAGCTATCAGCAAAGGGTTGATAGGAAAGGCAAGAATCAGAATGATCGTGGGAAACCGTATGCAGCTGGCAAAGGTTTCCAGAGACAGAGTGGGATGAAGAGGCCTAGTGGGGGAGACTCCAGTGCCCCTGCTAAGTGTTACAGATGTGGTCAGGCTGGACATCGTATCCATGAGTGTACCAGTACTGAGAAGAAGTGTTTCAAGTGTGGAAAAGGTGGTCACTTGGCTGCAGAGTGCCGGTTGAAGACTGTGACTTGTTTCAACTATGGAGAAGTGGTTCATATCAGTCCACAATGTCCTAAGCCGAAGAAAGAGAACCAGTCGGGAGGCAAGGTCTTTGCTTTATCGGGTTCTGAGACTTCTGCAAATGATCGTTTGATCCGAGGTACGTGTTATATTAATGGTTGTCCTCTTGTAGCTATTATTGACACAGGTGCGACTCATTCCTTTATATCTTTGGATTGTGCTGTGAAACTTAAATTAGAGATATCTGAGATGCATGGTAGTATGGTGATTGATACTCCTGCGAAGGGTTCAGTGACTACTACTTCAGTTTGTTTAAATTGCCCTTTGAGTATTTTTGGTAGAGACTTTGGGATAGACCTCGTGTGTCTTCCACTAGTGCAGATTGATGTTATCCTGGGTATGAACTGGTTGGTGTTTAACCGAGTTTATATCAACTATTTTGATAAGACTGTGATCTTTCCTGAGATTGAGGAAGGAAAGAGTTTGTTTCTATCCGCAAGGCAGGTGAATGAGGCAGTAGCAGATGGGGCAGAGTTGTTTATGCTGTTAGCGACTTTGGAGGCTAAAGATAAACTGGTGATTTGCGACCTAGCCGTGGTGTGTGATTTTCCTGATGTGTTTCCTGAAGAAGTGAATGAATTGCCGCCAGAGCGTGAAGTTGAGTTCTCGATTGATTTAGTACCTGGTACTAAGCCGATATCGATGGCTCCGTACCGTATGTCTGCTGTTGAATTAACTGAATTGAAGAGTCAGTTGGAAGATCTGTTGGATAAGAAATTTATTCGTCCGAGTGTGTCGCCGTGGGGTGCACCAGTGTTATTGGTTAAGAAGAAAGAAGGTAATATGAGGTTGTGTGTGGACTACAGGCAACTGAATAAAGTGACGATCAAGAATCGGTATCCTTTGCCGAGGATTGATGATCTGATGGATCAGTTGGTTGGTGCGAGTGTGTTCAGCAAAATAGATTTGAGATCAGGGTATCATCAGATACGTGTGAAAACTGAGGATATTCAGAAGACTGCTTTCAGAACAAGGTATGGACATTATGAGTATTCTGTAATGCCTTTTGGTGTGACTAATGCGCCTGGAGTATTTATGGAGTATATGAATAGGATTTTCCATCCGTACCTAGACAAGTTTGTTGTGGTGTTTATTGACGATATTTTGGTGTATTCGAAATTTGAAGAAGAGCATGCTGAACATTTGAGAGTGGTTTTAGGAGTTCTACGAGAAAAGAAGTTATTTGCTAAACTATCCAAGTATGAATTTTGGTTAGAAGAGGTTAGCTTTCTTGGTCATGTGATTTCAAGAGGTGGTGTTGTTGTTGATCCTTCTAAGATAGAAGCGGTATCTAAGTGGGAAGCTCCGAAGTCAGTTTCTGAGATAAGGAGTTTTCTTGGACTTGCTGGTTATTATAGGAAATTCATTGAGGGATTCTCTAAGTTGGCGTTACCGTTGACGATGTTGACTAGAAAGGGGCAAGCGTTTGTTTGGGACTCAAAATGTGAAGAAGGTTTCCAAGAGTTAAAGAGAAGGTTAACTACTGCTCCTATTCTGATATTACCGAGTCCATCGGAACCATTTGAGGTTTACTGTGATGCTTCATTGTTGGGTTTGGGTGGTGTTTTGATGCAGAATAAGCAGGTTGTAGCTTATGCTTCGAGACAACTGAAGGTTCATGAGAGGAACTATCCGACACACGATTTAGAGTTGGCAGCTGTGGTATTTGTTCTGAAGTTATGGAGGCATTACTTGTACGGGTCAAGATTTGAGGTTTTCAATGACCATAAAAGTTTAAAGTATTTGTTTGATCAGAAAGAGCTGAATATGAGACAGAGGAGATGGTTAGAGTTTCTGAAGGATTATGACTTTGGTTTGAATTACCATCCGGGTAAAGCAAACGTAGTGGCTGATGCATTGAGTCGGAAATCATTGCATATGTCTATGTTAATGGTTAAGGAATTGGATTTGATTGAGCAGTTTAGAGACTTGAGTTTGGTGTGTGAGAGTACTCACAATAGTGTTAAATTGGGAATATTGAAGTTAACGAGTGGTATTCTGGATGAGATTAGAGAGGGTCAGAAATCCGATGTGCTTTTGGTTGATAAGTTGACTCTAGTGAATCAAGGTCAAGGTGGTGAATTCAGAATTGATGAGAATGGTGTTTTGAAATTTCGTAATCGGGTGTGTATTCCGGATGTTACCGAACTTAAGAAGAGTATTCTTGAGGAAGGACATCGTAGTGGCCTGAGTATTCATCCTGGGGCTACGAAGATGTATCATGATTTGAAAAAGTTATTTTGGTGGCCGGGAATGAAAAGAGAAATTGCGAGTTTTGTTTATTCTTGTTTGACTTGTCAGAAGTCAAAGATTGAGCATCAGAAGCCGTCTGGGCTAATGCAACCGTTGGCTATTCCAGAGTGGAAGTGGGATAGTATCAGTATGGATTTTGTTTCTGGTTTACCGAGGACAATTAAGAATTTTGAAGTTATTTGGGTGATTGTTGACAGATTGACAAAATCGGCTCATTTCATTCCGATCAGAATGGATTATCCGTTAGAGAGATTAGCTGAGTTGTATATCGAGAAAATTGTAAGTTTGCATGGTATTCCGTCGAGTATTGTTTCGGACAGAGATCCTAGATTTACATCGAAGTTCTGGGAAGGTTTGCAGAGGGCTTTGGGAACTAAGCTGAGATTGAGTTCTGCATATCATCCGCAGACTGATGGTCAGACTGAGAGGACGATTCAGTCACTAGAGGATCTTTTGAGGGCTTGTGTTTTGGAAAAGGGAGGTGCTTGGGATTGTTATTTACCTTTGATTGAGTTTACCTACAACAATAGTTTTCATTCGAGCATTGGTATGACACCGTTTGAAGCTTTGTATGGTAGGAGATGTCGGACGCCTTTATGTTGGTATGAGTCCGGTGAGAGTGCTGTGGTTGGACCGGAGATTGTTCAACAAACTACGGAAAAGATTAAGATGATTCAGGAGAAGATGAGGATTGCTCAGAGTCGTCAGAAGAGTTATCACGACAAGAGGAGGAAGTCACTTGAGTTTCAAGAGGGAGATCATGTGTTTCTTCGTGTTACTCCGATAACTGGGGTTGGTCGAGCTTTGAAGTCGAAGAAGTTGACACCTCGATTTATTGGTCCTTATCAGATTTTGGAGAGGATAGGGGAGGTAGCCTATCGTATCGCTTTACCGCCGTCACTTGCGAATTTGCATGAGGTTTTTCATGTGTCTCAGTTGAGGAGGTACATTCCTGATCCGTCGCATGTGGTCAAAATAGATGATGTACAGGTGAGAGATAACCTGACTGTTGAAACATCACCTATGAGGATCGAGGATCGAGAGTTGAAGCAGTTGCGGGGTAAAGAGATTGTTTTGGTAAAGGTAGCTTGGGGAGGACCAGCAGGTGGCAATGTGACTTGGGAACTTGAGAGTCAGATGAAGGAGTCTTATCCTGAGTTATTCACTTGAGGTATGTTTTCGAGGACGAAAACTCTTTTAGTGGGGGAGAGTTGTAACACCCCGATAAAATAAGATAATTATTTAATTTAAGTTAATAGTATATTTATTAAATTTAATTAAATAATTGGAATATTATTGGAATTATATATATATATATATATATATATATATATATATATATATATATATATATATATATATATATATATATATATATATATATATATATATATATATATATATATATATATATATATATATATATATATATATATATATATATAAAGAGTCTCATTTGGAAAAGAGGGTTTTTCACGTGAAGCAGAGAAGCGATTGAGAAGTGGAGAAAAGGCAAAAAGGGAAGAGCAAGAGCAGAAGGGTTGAAGAAGGAAGAGCTTGAAGCTAAAGGATTTGCCGGATTAACTCAGGTAAGGGGGGTTTATCGTCGTTTAATGGGTATTATGGGTTAACATGTAATGGGTAGTGATAAGCCGTTGAATTGACCCTAATTGGGATGATGAGTGCTGAAAAATTGTGATGAATAAACTATGTTAAAATTGAAATTGAATCTATGTTTGGGTGAGTCGTGGTTTTCCGAAAGTGTAGCTTTTTACGGAATCGGAATCGGAGGTCCGGAAGTCCTCCAACGGCGGAAAATGCGGAGAATTCTGCATTCTGCTTCGTGTTAGCGCAGGAACAGCTTTCTGTCTTGCGTTAACCGGTTAACCCAGGGTGTTAACCGGTTAACATTGTTGTGAATTGTGAAAAATTGCTGTCTGTCTTGCGTTAACCGGTTAACCCAGGGCGTTAACCGGTTAACACTGTTAAAATGTGCCAGGAAGCGTGTTCTGTTTTGCGTTAACCGGTTAACCCAGGGCGTTAACCGGTTAACACTGTTTGGAAAGTGGAAATTTGATATTTAAATATTGTGGACATATTTGATGATTGGCCTATGTTGGTGTATGATATAGTAGGGATCATTTCCCGTTGTTTTGAGCTGTATAGGTATTAGTAGAGTGTGCTAATACTGTGATTTATTATTTGACATGATATGATTTCGTGATAAAAATGCTGATGATGTATGATGGTGTGCATAATGTTGTGAATATATCTATTATGTATGCAATTGTGGATGGACTGTTTATGGCTTAGAGTGTGAGCATATGTCCATTGTGAGTTGTTGTTGATGTTTGCATTGCTAGGTGATGTAGCGTGCATACTGTGGCCTTTATGGTGGTAGCTAATTCCCATGGTGAGGAATTAGTGAGTGAATCATTGTGGATTGTTGTTGATGTTTGCATGCTAGGTGAGTAGCGTGCATATCATAGCCCTTGGGGTGGTAGCTAATTCCCATGGTGAGGAATTAGTGAGTGAGTCACTAGGTCTCAAATGAGTGGGACTAGTGAGCTTGGTAGCCGTATCTGGATTTGATCGGTGAGGTTGAACTATATGTTCACGAATAGTCGGTACCGCATGCATGGAGTCTCATTGCATAATGTATGTATGGCGTATAATATGAATGAATGTATTCCAATATTATACGTGTGTTTTATGGTTGAGTTGAGTATGAGTATGAATATGAGTTGATGTTGCCGTTGCTGAATGTGTGTTATGATTAGGGTGATGAAATGTGTTAATTTACTTAACATTACATGATATTTTATAATGCTTATTATATCGATTGAGGAACTCACCCTTACAACTATGTTTTCAGGTAACGAGCAGTGATTGAGTAGAAGCTAGTGCTTGGAGTCCAGTGTAGTTCCTTAGTGGGTCATGCTCTGGTAGATGTAACATCGGGACGGGGTGTTTTACCTTGTTTCATTTGTTGGTTGTTGAACAAGTTTTATATGTAATGTGTTACATGTTTTGTTCATTGTTGGATTTTATTCCGCTGCGTATTGTGCAATGTTTTATTTTGATAAACAAATGAGTATGACCAGTTATTTGGAAAATGGTGTGAAGTGTCAAGTGTGACACCCTTAATTGCATATTTACTCTGATTTATGTTTTGTTGTTTTAATTAAATATTGGGGTATTTTAGAAGGGTGTTACACAAATCGCGTCTGTGCGGTGGGTGAAGAGATTGACAGTGACTGCGAGCTCGAATCGTGGATAAAACCGTACGTACCAGGGATGGAGATCCAGAACTGGAAGGCTTAAAAGATCATCATTGTCACTCTACGTGAAGAGTAATATTTCTGTTTTTCAATTCTGTTTGCATGAAATCCATACGTTTTGCCCGAAACTTAATGGTCCATTGTAAGGGCCACCTCATGTGTTTCATCTTGCAATGTTTTGCATCATTAATAAAAGGATGTTTTTTCGCATTAAAAGCGGTGTTCCCTGTTTTTCATTTATTTTTACAGTTTAAAAAAAATGATACAATAAAAATGGTAATGTTTTTATTTTTCCTTCCTTTTGATTTGTCTCGTTCCGACCTCAAAAGCAATGCATGAATCAACATTCATGCAGATGTGATCATTCTTCGGATCTCATTGATAACAATTCCGTTACACCCCTATATGACTTCGACAATCCGATCTATCATGCCGAAGAAGAAGGCGAAGAAGATTGTGAACTGCCAGAAGAATTAGCCAGGTTGTTGAAACAAGAGGAGAAGGTGATTCAACCGCACGAGGAGTGGGTCGAGATTGTTAATCTGGGTACCGTGGAGGTCAGAAAGGAAGTGAAAGTTGGGGCCGCTTTGGAGGTGAATGTCAAGAGCAGAATGGTAGCGTTGTTGAAAGAATATGTTGATATCTTCGCCTGGTCTTATCAAGATATGCCAGGGTTGGATACCAATATTGTTGTGCACAAGTTACCATTGAGAGAAGATTGTCCTCCGGTGAAGCAGAAGTTGCGCCGAACTCGACCCGAGATGGCCATGAAAATCAAAGAGGAAGTTCAAAAGCAGTTGGACGCTGGTTTCTTAGCTGTCACTAATTATCCGCCTTGGGTCGCGAACATTGTGCCGATGCCGAAGAAGGATGGAAAAGTAAGGATGTGTGTGGACTACCGGGATCTAAACAGAGCTAGCCCGAAAGATGATTTCCCATTACCTCACATCGATGTGTTGGTAGATAATACAGCTCAATTCTCGGTGTTTTCCTTCATGGATGGCTTTTCTGGCTATAATCAAATTAAGATGTCGCCAGACGATATGGAGAAAACAAGGTTCATCACACCGTGGGGCACTTTTTGTTATAAGGTGATGCCATTCAGTCTCAAGAATGTCGGTGCCACGTATCAAAGGGCTATGGTGACTTTGTTTCATGATATGATTAATCATGAAATCGAATGCTATGTTGATGACATGATAGCAAAGTCCCAAACAGAAGAGGGGCGTTTGGTAGACCTGGCCAAGCTGTTTGACCGGTTGAGACAATTCAAATTGAGGTTGAACCCGAATAAGTGCACTTTTGGAGTGTGGTCCGGTAAGTTGCTGGGGCTTATTGTGAGTGAAAGAGGAATCAAGGTTGATCCTGCTAAAGTAAAAGCAATACAAGAAATTCCTGAACCGAGAACAGAAAAGGAGGTTCGTGGTTTCTTAGGTAGATTGAACTGCATTTCACGGTTCATATCTCATCTAACAGCCATGTGTGAACCCATATCCAAGTTGTTGAGAAAAGATCAAACGGTCAGGTGGAATGATGATTGCCAAGCGGCATTTGAAAAAATAAAAGAATATTTGCAAGAGCCTCCGATTCTGATGCCTCTTGTGGAGGGACGACCATTAATTCTGTACTTGACAGTCCTCGAGGGGTCTATGGGGTGTGTACTGGGGCAGCATGACGAGTCTGGTCGAAAAGAGCATGCAACTTACTACCTTAGCAAAAAGTTTACCGACTGTGAAACAAGATATTCACTGCTCGAGAAAACTTGTTGTGCTTTGGTATGGGTTGCTCGCCGACTGAGACAGTATATGCTGTTTCATACCACTTTGTTGATTTCCAAGACGGATCCGATCAAGTATATATTTGAGAAGCCAGCATTGACCGGACGGGTTGCGAGATGGAAAATGATTTTGAATGAATACGATATTCAGTACACTTCTCAAAGAGCGATCAAGGGGAGTGTATTGTCTGATTACCTCGCCCAGCAACCCATTGAGGATTATCAACCGATGAAATTTGAGTTCCCTGATGAGGACATCATGTTTCTCAAATCGGAAGATTGTGAGGAACCGATCCCGAAGGAAGGGCCTGACCCTGAATCCGAATGGATTCTGATGTTTGATAGGGCCGTTAACGTGAATGGTAGCGGAGTTGGTGTTGTTTTGATTACGCCGAAGGGATCCCACATTCCTTTTGCTGTCCGGCTAACATTTGAATGCACCAACAACGTGGCTGAATACGAAGCTTGTATCCTGGGCATCGAACCTCGATGCATACATCTACTGGGGCAACGCCTTTCTCGCTTGTGTATGGGATGGAAGCCGTGCTACCGGTCGAGGTCCAGTCTCCGTCATTGAGAGTCCTGATGGATGTGAAATTGGAAGAGGCTGAATGGGTAAGGACTCGGTATGAAGAGTTGAGCCTGATTGAGGAAAAGAGGTTGGCGGCCATTTGTCATGGGCAGTTGTGCCAGCAGCGAATGAAGCATGCTTTGACCGAAAGGTGTGACCTCGTGTGTATCATGTGGGAGATATGGTGTTGAAAAGGATCCTTCCTCCTCAGAACGATCGTCGGGGCAAGTGGACACCCAATTATGAAGGTCCATTCATGGTCAAGAAGGTTTTCTCTGGCGGAGCCTTGTTATTGATCGACCATGGATGGCGAGGATTTTCCATCCCCTGTGAATGCGGACGCAGTTTAAAAATACTTCGTATAAGAGACCCGCTGGACGAAAAGAATAAAATAGTCCAGGCAAAAATGGGCATCCCGGCGAACCGAAAAAAAAATGAAAAAGGTTCGGGCAAAAATTAGGGATAAAAAGAAAAAAATGTACACCCGGCAAGTCGAAAACCCCACAAGGGCGGCTTGGGCAAAAAAGGGTATCCCGGTGGACTGAAAACCCGGAAGGGCGGTCCAGGCAAAAGAGGGAATGAAACGAACAACTGCGTCCAGCATGATCGTTTGTACTTTGGTTAAGACACCTGGATAATCCCCAGCAGGGATCGATCGGAAGCGTTTTGTTCAAAAGGCAGAAAGCACGGAGAGTCTTGAGGACATATGGGGTGTAACCGAGTTGGAACTCGATGAGATCACGGGTTCACATTGCCATTAGGATAGATTTTCCTTTTGTGCGCAATTACCTCTTTTCAGGGATTGCTTCCTGTGTATTGCTCAGTTACGAGTCGCTTTTGTTCAACCAATAAAATGCATATTCAGTCAAATAATTTTGTTTTTTGTTTTCATTACCGCTTTGATTGCAAAAACATCCGTTTATTTTGATAAGAATCTTTGCATTTTGAGACATAGGGGTCCCTTACAATGCATGTCCATAAGATTGAAAACCTGAAATCTTATTCGGAAGGTTGAGTGACCTAGGTGTTGAAATTTTGGCACACCTGGGGCACGTTTTATCTAACGATCTCTTTTGCAGGTGTTGTTGGTTATATTCACTCACATGCAGGTTGTGATGCAGAGTGTTTCTTTTTGATAAAGAGATCCTTTGAAGTCCAATCAGGGACGAGGGATAGAAGAATGGTGGAAAGACGGCGAAAGAAGTGCGACGATCCTAGGGGGTCTATCAAGAAGACTTTTTAAAGTCTGAAGAAGTGGAAGATTGACACCATGGTTAGATGGTGAATACCAGCGTTCGACGAGTCGACAGGTGTTCCGTGTCAAATATTCCGTACCTCCCCAGCGGATTCGAGATCGGTGTCTCCTCGACAGCCAGGCCTGAGGTTGGTTGTCTCCCCTAGCAGGTTTGAGATGGGTATCTCCCCAGCAGTTTCGAGATCGGTGTTTCCTCGGTAGTTAGGCCTGAGGTTGGTTATCTCCCCCAACAGGGTTGAGAGTGTTATTTCCCCAGCAAGTCTGAAGGTTGTTGTTTCCCCAACGGAGGTATGCGTTGGTTGTTTCCCCAATGAAATCCCCAAGCAGATCGGGTTCAGTGGAGGTCGTCCCCAGTGAGGGTTATCCTTTCTCCAGCAGCGGTGCTATTCCCCAGCAGAGTTGCTCGTGCTGACCTCGGAGGGGGATATTTTTTATGCATTCATCATTTAGAGAAGCATAGCTAATTGCATCATTAATTGCATAGCATTTCCATGGTTAAGAAGCATTACGCTGTAAAATTCATGCATCAGCATTGCAAGCATAAGCTAGTCCCAAGTTGTGGTTACCGTTCGAGGATTGGTTTAGCTGGTTGGTGAAGACGTTACTCTGAGGAGTTTAGCATCGCGACGTTGGGTCATCTAGGTCGATTTTCAGAATTTGTTTCTCCAGCATGGTCGAGAGGTTGGTGTTTCCCCAACAAGTGACTCCCTAGTTGAGTTGGTTTCTCTGCCGTTCCGAGAATGTCAGAACAGTAAGTATCCCCAGCAGTGCTACTCCCCACAGAGTTGGGAGATCGAGTCAGGAATTGTGTGCTCAGCAAAGTGATCATTTGCTTTCCCAGCAGGAGTTTTCCTCCCCTTGCATCTGGCAGGTTTGATCATATCCCCGGCAGAGGCGGATCATTTTTCAACATCTGTATGGCACGTTTGCAGTAGTTGCTCTTGGCAGCATTCAGAATTGATAATCCCCAGAGAGATTTATTTCTTCACCAGTCCGTGAAAGGAAAGCTTGATTCTCTCCCTAGTTTAGTCCCCGGCAAGTGTCTACCTTGTTTTGACATATGTAGATGTCATCCCTGCGATACCGGTAAGTGTCGTGTTGATCCCCGTAATGTCTGTTTTTTTGGTGTCGGTAAACATCATCTTTCGATGTCGGTAAACATCGAGTTTCTTCCCAGTCATCGTTAAATGTCTGGTCATGTATCCTTCTTTCCCAGTCATCGGTAAATGTCTGGTCATGTATCCTTTCTTCCCAGTCATCGGTAAATGTCTGGTCATGTATCCTTTTTTTCCCAGTCATCGGTAAATGTCTGGTCGTGTATCCTTTCTTCCCAGTCATCGGTAAATGTCTGGTCGTGTATCCTTCGTTCCCAGTCATCGGTAAATGTCTGGTCATGTATCCTTCGTTCCCAGTCATCGGTAAATGTCTGGTCATGTATCCTTTCTTCCCAGTCATCGGTAAATGTCTGGTCATGTATCCTTTCTTCCCAGTCATCGGTAAATGTCTGGTCATGTATCCTTTTTTTCCCAGTCATCGGTAAATGTCTGGTCGTGTATCCTTTCTTCCCAGTCATCGGTAAATGTCTGGTCATGTATCCTTCGTTCCCAGTCATCGGTAAATGTCTGGTCATGTATCCTTTCTTCCCAGTCATCGGTAAATGTCTGGTCATGTATCCTTTCTTCCCAGTCATCAGTAAATGTCTGGTCATGTATCCTTTTTTTCCCAGTCATCGGTAAATGTCTGGTCGTGTATCCTTTCTTCCCAGTCATCGGTAAATGTCTGGTCATGTATCCTTCGTTCCTAGTCATCGGTAAATGTCTGGTCATGTATCCTTTCTTCCCAGTCATCGGTAAATGTCTGGTCATGTATCCTTTCTTCCCAGTCATCGGTAAATGTCTGGTCATGTATCCTTTCTTCCCAGTCATCGGTAAATGTATGGTCGTGTATCCTTTCTTCCCAGTCATCGGTAAATGTCTGGTCATGTATCTTTTCTTTCCAGTCATCGGTAAATGTCTGGTCATGTATCTTTTCTTCCTAGTCATCGGTAAATGTCTGGTCGTGTATCCTTTCTTCCCAGTCATCGGTAAATGTCTGGTCATGTATCTTTTCTTCCCAGTCATCGGTAAATGTCTGGTCGTGTATCCTTTCTTCCCAATCATCGGTAAATGTCTGGTCGTGTATCCTTTCTTTGATAAATATCAATTCCTCATTAGAGTCGTCGGTAAACGTCTGGTCTTGTTCTAGTTGTAAACATCTTTTTCCTCCCCAGTGGAAGCCGCCATCGGTAAATGGCCTCGCTTTCCTTCTATTGAAGCCGCCATCGGTAAATGGCCTCGCTTTCCTTGATATCAGTGAACATCAAGTCTTATTTTGAAGCCACCATCAGTAAATGGCCTCGCTTTCCTTGACATCGGAAAATATCAAATCTTGCTTTGAAGCCGCCATCGGTGAATGGCCTCGCTTTCTTCACTTCGTCACCTGCGGAGTGCAAATTTCACGGTTCTTTTGGTATTCAATCCTTGTTCACCTTGAAAGTCTGATAGTCTCTGCTTTCATCTGTTCAGGTTCTCAGTTGATTGAATAGGGGCAGCTGTAGTACCTCAAATTTGCCATCCCCATTCATGCATTCATTTCATTTTTTAGGTCATTTATCATTCCATATTCCATTGCACCATGGCAGTCAGAATTGGCATCAAGAGAATCCTTTGTACAAAAGAGCAAGTTTTTCCTTGAGATGAAGGCCACATGAATATTCTAAAGAGCTTGTATGAGCTTAGGCTCATTTTGAAGCAATTTTACCAAGTGGTAGAGGCCCAAATTCATCAGTACATTTCCAGGTCATCTGAGGACCATAAAAGTCAACTCTGCAGTCAAATGAGGGCTTTGGGAAGGGGAAGTGAGTGGAAGCATCCCAATCATGTTCAAAAGAGGCCTATCTATCATGTCAAACATCTATCTTGAAGATTTTGAAGCCAAATCAAAAGTTTCCAAAAATGGAAAGTGACCTGTAATTCAAAGTTTCCAAAAATGGCAAGTTTTTGGACCACATTCAACTTGATTTTCCAACATCAAAGAAGCTTCAAATGGATTTTTGGTCAACATGAAAGTTGAATATCTTTCTCTCCTCTTTTCAAAAAGTCCTATATCATGATCATCTGATGAATGGTTGAGAAGTTATGGCCAAATGATCACAAAGTGTACATGGAAGTTCAACATGGCATAACTTTTGATTCAAAACTCCAAATTGAACCACTCTTTTTGCAAAATGCTCCTTGTGACCAACACTTTCCAAATCAACCATTGCCTTGCATGAAAGAAGATCACATGACCATTTGTCCATACAAGTGCATTTTGGAGGGAAATTGGATAATTTGAATTTGGTGAATCACATGAGCAAAATACCAATCCAATGATGTTTATTGACTGATTTTAAGTGGAATTGGACCTTGCATGGCAATGTTCACGTGCACATTTGCTCATGCTAAGCACACTTGCCGAATTTGCATTTCACCTTACATCTCCTTAATTTTCAATTAACCAAGGCCTAATCCTAATTTCAGCATGATTACGGGATGGTATATAAGCTAAATCTTAATCACAATTCAAGGGAATAACAGAATTTGGATCAAAAATCTCATTTCCCTCTCAAATTTCTCTCTCTTCAATTTTCAAATTTCTTCATCCAATTCCTCAGAATTCTTGCATAATCATGTTTATCATGTATCATTGATGAAGAATCATCATCTGGTTTGAAGAATTTGATCAAGATTCGAGCTCCACAAGTGCAAACACATGAAGATGGATTTCTGAAATTGGAGTGAATTGAAGTGGATTCAGGTGTCAGTTTGTGCATAAAGCTTCATATCAAGGTTGAGAGAGAAGATCTGGAGCTGGAGGAAGCTGGAAGCCACGAATTCATCACACTGCACATCAAGTAGGTGGAATTTTGACCTTCACTATTCGCTGTTTCATGTACATAAAACTGTAGATCCTTTGATGCTGATAGTTTTAGAATTAGATTTGGTTAAGTATGGCTCAAGATATGTGGAAATGAAGTTTTGATGTTCAATATGTTTCTGCTCGATCCGGTTAATCCATGGAGTTTTAGGCTTAATGATTAGGATATTATTGTTCTTCGTTGCAAGACCTTTCCAACGATGTATAGTATGATGATTTCTGGAAATTTTGTTCTTGACCTCCGCCGTGAGTCAACCGGAATCACTATTTCGGCCGTCTGGTTCAGCGCCTTAGGGTTTCACTTGAGCGCACCATGAACCTTCATCACATCTGTTCGAACCTTCGCTTTGCATATTTATTTTAATTTCAACTGAGCGCGCTTCGATCCTTCAAGGCGCTGGTTCGATCCTGGCGCATGTTCTTTTTGAATTTTATTTGGTTGGGCGCTCATGGACTCTATACGCGTGTGTTCGATACCTTGTTGTTGCGTTTCTGAATTTAATTTCCATTGAATATCCATTTGACCTGGCTTACCTGTGTTCAATACTTGGCATATGCACATTCTAACTTCAATCTTATTTCATTTTCCATATTATTTTTCATGTTATTTCATTTTTATTTCATCAACTTCAAAAAATCATAAAAAATAGTAGGTTAACCCAATTTGATCCAAACTTTTTTCCACATGCTTGTTGTAGTGTCTAGTTTTTTATAGAATTTTTCTCATGATTTTTGTGTTTCTGGATTTTTAATTGTGATTGTTTGATTGAACATGATGCCATGTTGATATGTTGCATTCATTTGATTGTAAAATGCTCATGGTTTATCCAATTGCTTTGAATTTGACATGCTTGATCCTAACATGTGATTTGATGTTTGAGCTGTCGTTTGAGATTTTTATCATATTCCATCACTGTTTTGGACACATGAACATATGGTGTGACAATTTGCGTCACACATTTGATGTTGCATTTGTGCATTTTCATTTACATATCATTTGAGCTCTTTTGGACCTAATTTTTTGCATGATGTTCATTCTCAACATGATAAGCTTGTATAAAAAATTTCATGATCATTGGATGCTTTTCTGTTTTGATTTGGATTTTCTATTTTTGATGTCCAATTTTGATCACTTTGCTTGCCTTTGTGTTACCTTGATCATTTGATGGCTTTGCCTTATGAATTGGTTTTGGTCCTTTTGAGGACTCTTTCTTGTTTGATTGAATGTGCTTCATGTGAAATATTGACTTCTGTTTTGGTCATTTGACTTGCCTTTGACCCTAGTCTTTGTACTAGTGGTTTGTACTCACCAATTGTGTTTTGTATTTCAGGTATTGAGCACTTAACACTAATGGTTGGTGTGGTCTCATTACTTGAGATGCCAATTGCTTTGATAACTAACTATTGTTGTGTTGTATGTCCATTGGTGTGATGAACTCACTTGAGTGCTTGCACTTATGACTTGCATTGTGTAGATATTGGAAAGTTACACTATTGTCTGTTTGGTTTTTTGAATGTGATATTGACTGTTTGGATTTTGTACAGGTGCATTAGATGCTTTTAGCTCTTGCTTGAGCTTTGCTTTGGAGTGTGGTTTATACACCACTGAGGTAGCTTAGCCTTTTTACTCCATGTAGTCTGGAAGTCCTGCCACCTTTTTGGCAGGCATTTGGCTGAAGTCCTCCTTAAGAGGCAATGATTGTGATTGTTTACCTTTGTGCCAAAGACCTCCAAGAGAGGCATGTTACTTGTTAAGTCCTCCTAAGTGAAGAGGCAATTGACAGATAGAAGGGATTAGCAATCAATCCCCTGTTATTCAGTGTGTCGTTCATTATGCTCGCACTACGTGCTGATGCTCTTGAACATAACCCAAGATCTTTGTATAGAGTCAGTCAAGTGGAATAGGGTCCCTCTTTCTGGATCCCCACACTTTCTTTGATTTGAGCTCACCCAGGCCAGGGTTAAGACCATGAGGTCTTATCCTCATTACCATATTTCATCAGCTTCACCCTAACTCTCAATGTTAGTGGTTAAGAGCTTCAGAACACCCCTATAGTTTTGGCTTGTTTGTCGAGGTTGATATGACCCCTCTTGACTAAAGCCTAACCATTTGTCTGAGCCCCTTGTTTGCATATAGTGAGTGATGCCTGTTCACTTATGATGATATTATTTGCTGTTTGAGCTGACTTGCTTCCTGTGTGAGTTAGGTTCTGATTAGAGACCTCAACGTAGGGATCGTTTGCATGATAACTTTTAGGCTCGAGTCGTAGTCTCCCTATTAGTTTGTTATCTCCCTGGTCTCTGGTTAGGAGAGAGTTTCTCCCCTATTAAGGGGAACTACGTCGCCCTGATTCTCATACCAGATGAGATACGTAGGCAGAAGATTGAGCGAGATCTCTCCGGGCACCCTCTTTTTTTTTTGTGCTCCCTTTTTCTTTTCTTTAGTGTGTGTTTGTCAACCTTTTTCCTTTTTGTGTGTGTTTGGAGTCAGATGTAAGGCCATCTATTGGCATTCTGTTTCCTGTTTGATGTTTGTTTGTTTTGAGGAGTTAGATATAAGTCCATCTATTGGCATTCTGTTTCCTGTTTGTTGTTTGTTTGTTTTGAGGAGTTAGATATAAGTCCATCTATTGGCATTCTATTTCCTGTTTGTTGTTTGTTTTGAGGAGTCGGAAGTAAGTCCATCTATTGGCATTTTGTTTCCTGTTTGCGTTCGTTTGTTTGGAGTTGGATGTAAGTCCATCTATTGGCATTCTGTTTCCTGTTCTAGTGTTTTCTTTTGACGTCTCAGCGTCTCTTTTTAGTGTTTGTTTCGGCGCGCGTTAGCCGAGCTACGAGTGCTCTGATTCTTTCTCTGGATAGAGAAGATACATTGGTATAGGATGCGATGTCCTAGCGAGCATGTCTCCCATTTCCCCGAACTACATTGACTCTGATGTTTGTTTCTGACAAACTACGTAGGTCGAGGATGCGACATCCTGCCGAGTCCACTTCATCCATCTTCTTTCACCTGTGTTATTATTCCAGTGTGTGTGCAGTTGTTTGAGCAGTTATTTAGCAACCTTATTCTATTGCTTTTGAGCGTGGATCCCGTCGAGTACGACGGACGTGAGGGGTGCTAATACCTTTCCCTTGCGTAACCGACTCCCGTACCTTGCAATCTCTGGTCGTAAGACCATTCCTTTCCCTTTCTTAGGTTAGTCCTGCGCTCCCTTTCCGTCAGAGGATGAATAACGTCGGTGGCGGCTCTGTGTTTTTCCCGCCGGTTGTTTTTCGCGTTGCGACACGAGGCTTTAATAGTTGGTCTTAGACTCTTGAAAGGGATGGGAGCCCATCGAATTGAAGTAAAGGGAGACTCGGAGTTGGTAGTCAAGCAAGTTACATGCGAATACAAGTGCATCAAGGGAAGTTTGCTGAAGTATTTTGTGACTGTGACGCAACTGCTAGAACATTTTGAAGTTACAAACATAAGACATATACCTAGAAACAAAAACTAAGAAGCCAACGAGTTGGCTCAAGTCGCTTCAGGGTATAAGATGTCTAAGTCAAAATTACAAGATATGATCGAAGTTCGAGAGACAATGGCGTCGAGTACACCATCGACATAAGATATCCTTGACAAGAATGAAATTCGTGATGGAGAGCTCGACGAAGAATGGCAGGAAACCTGTGGAGTCGAGGAGTCCTGGGAGCATGGAGCTTTCGCTGTCAATAGTTCATCGCCAACAGACTGGAGGAAGCCGATTATTGAATATTTTGAGAATCCGGTCGGAGGTACTGATAGGAAAACCAAATATAGAGCTTTGAGATATGTGTGGTCGGGAAACGAATTGCTGAAGAAGACACCAGAAGGGGTACTACTTAAATTCCTGGGGGATACTAAAGTGTATTTAGCCATCTATGAGGTGCACAGTGGAGCCTGTGGCGCCCATCAGGCAGGCCGTAAGATGAAGTGGTTGCTGTTTTGACAAGGGGTTTATTGGCCCAGTATGTTGAAAGATTGCATCAAGTTCGCCAAGGGATGCCAAGAATGCTAAAGACATATAGGTATTCAACATATGACGGCAAGTGAGTTGCATGTGATCATCAAACCATGGCCCTTTAGGGGGTGGGCATTATACGTTATTGGATAAATTCGACCAGCCTCGTCGAAGCAGCAAAAGTTTATCCTAGTAGAGATAAATTACTTCACCAAGTGGATCGAAGTTGCCCCTCTGGTGAAGGTGGATCAAGATTCGTTGATTGAATTCATCCAAAAACATATTGTATATAGGTTTGGCATCCCAGAGACCATTACCACAGATCAAGGGTCAGTGTTTGTGGGATAAAAGATGCAAGAGTTTGCTGGCGAGATAGGCTTCAGATTGGTTACCTTTACACCTTACTATGCACAAGCAAATGACCAAGTAGAAGCATCCAACAAAGTGATAATAAGTTTGATTAGGAAACATGTTTAAAAAAAACCAAAGAACTGGCACAAGTCTTTGGACCAAATCCTATGGGCCTGTCGAACATACCCAAAAGAGGCGACAAATTCAACGCCTTTTCGACTGACGTTTGGTCACGATGCCATACTTCCAGTAGAGATCTGCTTGTAGTCCAACGGAGTGCAATTCCAGGACGACCTCCAGTCGAAACAGTATTGGACCATGATGTTCGACGAATTGGCTAATTTGGACGGAGAAAGATTGGCCGTGTCAGATGTAACACCCTTCTAAAATACCCCAAATATTTAATTAAAATAACACATATCAATCAGAGTAAATATGCAATCAAGGGTGTCACACAACATTTCACACCATAATAACTGTCATGCTCTTTATTTAATCAAAACAACATTTTTGCATAATTCGCAGCGGATAGAATCAACCAACCATTCAAAACATATAACATATTACAGGTAAAAAGGTTCAACAACCAACAATAAACTAATTAAAACATCCCGTCCCGATGTTACATCTATCAGAGCACGACCCACTAAGTAGACGACACTAGACTCCAAGCATTAGCTTCTACTCAATCACTGCTCGTTACCTGAAAAATAGTCGTAAGGGTGAGTTCCTCAATCGATATAATAAGCATTATAAATCATCATGTAATGCTAAGTAAATTCACACATTTCATCACCCTAATCGTAACATACATCCAGTAACGGCACATCAACTCAAACATCATACTTAATATCAACACAATTCCACTCCTCAATTAAATTAAATATCCATACAACAAGCCAACAAAATGCAACTCTAATGAGACTCGACTCGTCATGCATGTGGTACCATTCGGAGTAAAACTCCCAAATTAAAATCATTGCCATTTTATTGGGCATCAAGGCATAAGCCTTCAACTTTCAACTTAAAATTTGCCAATCCAGGCCAACGTGGTGTGAGCAAAGCTCCGACTTAATGCATATGAATGTACATGGCATACACGACTTTACAATTCCGACAACATAATAATAATAGCAACACAACAGGGTTTTCAACATAATCAACTTATAATCAACTTTGGCTCATCAAGCCTACAACTCAGTGTTTTTAACAACTTTTCGTACACTGAACAACTTAACAACTCAGTCATACTTGTAACGACACTTCATAACATAAACTCAACAAGATTTCTCATCAACTCACCATAATATTACTACATAACATAACCCAATCCCTACTACGTCACACACCGACATAGGCAAGTCACCAAATATGTTCACAACATTAAAATATCGATTTTTCCAATTTCTAACAGTGTTAACCGGTTAACGCCCTGGGTTAACCGGTTAACGCAGGACAAAATACACTTTCTGGCAAAACGCAACAGTGTTAACCGGTTAACGCCCTGGGTTAACCGGTTAACGCAGGCAAAACAGCACATTTCCACAAAATATAACAGTGTTAACCGATTAACGCCCTGGGTTAACTGGTTAACGCAGACAAAACAGCAGTTCCTGCGCTAACACAAGGCAGAATGCAGAGTTCTCCGTATTTTCCGCCGTTGGAGGACTTCCGGACCTCCGATTCAACTTCCGTAAAAAGCTACATTATCGGAAAATCACGACACATACAATTATCGATTCAATTTCAGTTTTCCTACAACTTATTTGTCACAATTTTCTCAGCATTCTAAATCCCAATTAGGGTCACTTCAACGGTTTATCACTACCCATGACATGTTAATCTATAATACCCAGTAAACGACGATAAATCCCCCTTACCTGAGATAATCCGGCAATCTCTAAGCTTCAAGTTTTTCCGTTCTTCAACCTTTGCTCTCTAGCTCTTCCTCGTTGCCCTTTCTCCACTTTCCACTTTTCAGCCGCTTCTCTGTTTCACGTGAAACTCTTTACCAAAAATGAAAACCCTTTTTTTTCTTATTCCAACTTATATATTTTCCACTAATTATTATTCCAAATAATAATAATAATAATAATCCAATAATTCAATTTATTTAATTAAATTAATAAATATATTATTAACTTAATTTAAATAATTCTCTTATTTTATTCGGGGTGTTACAACTCTCCCCTACTAAAAGAGTTTTCGTCCTCGAAAACATACCTCAATCAAATAACTCTGGATAAGACTCTTTCATCTGACTCTCCAGTTCCCAAGTCACATTGCCACCTGCTGGTCCTCCCCAAGCTACCTTCACCAAGGCAATCTCTTTACCCCGCAACTGCTTCAACTCTCGATCCTCGATCCTCATAGGCGATGTTTCAACAGTCAGGTTATCTCTCACCTGTACATCATCTACTTGGACTACATGCGACGGATCATGAATGTACCTCCTCAACTGAGACACATGAAAAACCTCATGCAAATTCGCAAGTGACGGCGGTAAAGCGATACGATAGGCTACCTCTCCTATCCTCTCCAAAATCTGATAAGGACCAATAAATCGAGGTGTCAACTTCTTTGACTTCAAAGCTCGACCAACCCCAGTTATCGGAGTAACACGAAGAAACACGTGATCTCCCTCTCGGAACTCAAGTGATTTCCTCCTCTTGTCATGATAACTCTTCTGACGACTCTGAGCAATTCTCATCTTCTCCTGAATCATCTTAATCTTTTCCGTAGTTTGTTGAACAATTTCCGGTCCAACCACAGCACTCTCACCGGACTCATACCAACATAAAGGTGTCTGACATCTCCTACCATACAAAGCTTCAAACGGCGCCATACCAATGCTCGAATGAAAACTATTGTTGTAGGTAAACTCAATCAAAGGTAAATAACAATCCCAAGCACCTCCCTTTTCCAAAACACAAGCTCTCAAAAGATCCTCTAGCGACTGAATCGTCCTCTCAGTCTGACCATCAGTCTGCGGATGATATGCAGAACTCAATCTCAGCTTAGTTCCCAAAGCCTTCTGCAAACCTTCCCAGAATTTCGATGTAAATCTAGGATCTCTGTCCGAAACAATACTCGACGGAATACCATGCAAACTTACAATTTTCTCAATATACAGCTCAGCTAATTTCTCTAACGGATAGTCCATTCTGATCGGAATGAAATGAGCCGACTTTGTCAATCTGTCAACAATCACCCAAATAGCTTCAAAATTCTTAATTGTCCTCGGTAAACCAGAAACAAAATCCATACTGACACTATCCCACTTCCACTCTGGAATAGCCAACGGTTGCATTAGCCCAGACGGCTTCTGATGCTCAATCTTTGACTTCTGACAAGTCAAACAGGAATAAACAAAACTCGCAATTTCTCTTTTCATTCCCGGCCACCAAAATAACTTTTTCAATCATGATACATCTTCGTAGCTCCAGGATGAATACTCAACCCACTACGATGTCCTTCTTCAAGAATACTCTTCTTAAGTTCGGTAACATCCGGAATACACACCCGATTACCAAATTTCAAAACATCACTCTCATCAACTCTGAATTCGCCACCTTGACCTTGATTCACTAGAGTCAACTTATCAACCAAAAGCACATCGGATTTCTGACCCTCTCTGATCTCATCCAGAATACCACTTGTTAACTTCAACATTCCCAATTTAACACTATGGTGAGTACTCTCACACACCAAACTCAAGTCTCTAAACTGCTCAATTAAATCCAATTCCTTAACCATTAGCATAGACATATGTAATGATTTCCGACTCAATGCATCAGCCACTACGTTTGCTTTACCCGGATGGTAATTCAAACCAAAGTCATAATCCTTCAGAAACTCTAACCATCTTCTCTGTCTCATATTCAGCTCTTTCTGATCAAACAAATACTTTAAACTTTTATGGTCACTGAAAACCTCAAATCTTGACCCGTACAAGTAATGCCTCCATAACTTCAGAACAAACACCACAGCCGCCAACTCTAAATCGTGCGTCGGATAGTTCCTCTCATGAACCCTCAGCTGTCTTGAAGCATAAGCTATAACCTGCTTATTCTGCATCAACACGCCACCCAGACCCAACAATGAAGCATCACAGTAAACTTCAAATGATTCCGACGAACTCGGTAATATTAGAATAGGAGCAATAGTTAACCTTCTCTTTAACTCTTGGAAACCTTCTTCACATTTTGAGTCCCAAACAAACGCTTGCCCCTTCCTAGTCAACATCGTCAATGGTAACGCCAACTTAGAAAATCCCTCAATGAACTTCCTGTAATAACCAGCCAAACCAAGGAAACTTCGAATCTCAGCAACAGACTTCGGAGCTTCCCACTTAGATACCGCTTCTATCTTAGAAGGATCAACAGCAACACCACCTCTTGAAATCACATGACCAAGAAAACTAACCTCTTCTAACCAAAATTCACACTTGGATAGTTTAGCAAATAACTTCTTTTCTCGTAGAATTTCTAAAACCACTCTCAAATGCTCAGCATGCTCTTCTTCAGACTTCGAATACACCAAAATATCATCAATAAACACCACAACAAACTTGTCTAGGTACGGATGGAAAATCCTATTCATATACTCCATAAATACTCCAGGCGCATTTGTCACACCAAAAGGCATTACAGAATACTCATAATGTCCATATCTTGTTCTGAAAGCAGTCTTCTGAATATCCTCGGTTTTCACACGAATCTGATGATACCCAGATCTCAAATCTATTTTGCTGAACACTCTTGCACCAACCAACTGATCCATCAAATCATCAATCCTCGGCAAAGGATATCGATTCTTGATCGTCACTTTATTCAGTTGCCTGTAGTCCACACACAACCTCATAGTACCTTCTTTCTTCTTAACCAATAGCACTGGTGCACCCCACGGTGACACACTCGGACGAATAAATTTCTTATCCAACAGATCTTCCAACTGACTCTTCAATTCAGTTAACTCAACAGCAGACATACGGTACGGAGCCATCGATATCGGCCTAGTACCAGGTACCAAATCAATCGAGAACTCCACTTCGCGCTCTAGCGGTAATTCATTCACCTCTTCCGGAAACACATCAGGAAAATCACACACCACGGCTAGATCGCCAATCACCAGTTTATCTTTAGCCTCCAAAGTCGCTAACAGCATAAACAACTCTGCCCCATCAGCTACTTCCTCATTCACTTGCCTTGCTGATAGAAACAAACTCTTTCCCTCCTCAATCTCAGGAAAGACCACCGTCTTATCAAAACAATTGATAGAAACTCGGTTAAACACCAACCAGTTCATACCCAGAATAACATCAATCTGCACTAGTGGAAGACACACTAGGTCCATCCCAAAGTCTCTACCAAAAATACTCAAAGGACAATTTAAACAAACCGAAGTAGTAGTCACTGAACCCTTCGCAGGAGTATCAATTACCATACTACCAAACATCTCAGATATCTCTAACTTAAGTTTCACAGCACAATCCAAAGATATAAAGGAATGAGTCGCACATGTGTCAATAATAGCTACAAGAGGAAAGCCATTAATATAACACGTACCTCGGATAAGTCTGTCCTCACTGGAGGTTTGAGTTCCGGTCAAAGCGAACACCTTTCCAGTCTGAGATTTCTTTGGCTTCTGACACTGACTTCCAATATGCCCTTCTTCGCCATAATTAAAACAAATCATTTCCTTGTGCTTGCAATCAGCTATTGCATGACCAGTCTTACCACAACGAAAACATCTCTTTACTTCAGCAGTGCATACATTACTCTTATGACCAGCCTGACCACATTTGAAGCAAACTATACCAGCAGGAGCACCTCCCCTACTAGTCCTCTGAGCCGGAGCAGCTCCTTGTTTCCCTTTTCCCACTGGAGCATCATACGGCTTTCCACGGTTTTGATGTTGCTTGCCCCTGCGGTCACTGACAATCTTGTAATGAGCATTATTGTCTTCTTCAAATATCCTGCAGCTATCAACCAATTCAGTAAAAATGCGTATCTTCTGATACCCAACCGCCTTCTTAATTTCAGAGCGCAGTCCATTTTCAAACTTGATGCACTTTGAAAATTCAGCACCAGCACCAGTGTAATGAGGATAAAATTTGGACAGCTCCACAATTTTCGCAGCATAATCAGTGACAGACATGTTTCCTTGCTTCAGCTCAAGGAACTCAATTTCCTTCTTACCACGGACATCTTCCGGATAATACTTTCTCATGAATTCCCTACGGAATACATCCCAAGTAATGACTTCACCTGCCACGGTCAACCTCTCGTGAGTCTCTAGCCACCAGTCATCAGCTTCGACTGCTAGCATGTGAGTACCATACCGAACCTTCTGAGCTGGAGTGCAATCCATAACACGGAAGATTCTCTCAATCTCTTTCAACCATCCCAAGGCTGCATCTGGATCATGCTTCCCTTTAAACACCGGCGGATTCTCTCTCTGAAAAGTCGCCAAGCTACGTGATCCAGCATCACCACCAGCATTTGGCAAGTTCTGCACAGCTTGTGCCATCGCTTGCATTGCGGCAGCCATTGCAGCGTCATTCCTTCCAGCCATTTCAACTTATCACTACAACACAACTTAAAAGTTAGACTAGTAACAATTACACAATTGTTAGACAGTAACGACACGACAACTGGCCGGACAGACCGACCTGCTCTGATACCACTAATGTAACACCCTTCTAAAATACCCCAAATATTTAATTAAAATAACACATATCAATCAGAGTAAATATGCAATCAAGGGTGTCACACAACATTTCACACCATAATAACTGTCATGCTCTTTATTTAATCAAAACAACATTTTTGCATAATTCGCAGCGGATAGAATCAACCAACCATTCAAAACATATAACATATTACAGGTAAAAAGGTTCAACAACCAACAATAAACTAATTAAAACATCCCGTCCCGATGTTACATCTATCAGAGCACGACCCACTAAGTAGACGACACTAGACTCCAAGCATTAGCTTCTACTCAATCACTGCTCGTTACCTGAAAAATAGTCGTAAGGGTGAGTTCCTCAATCGATATAATAAGCATTATAAATCATCATGTAATGCTAAGTAAATTCACACATTTCATCACCCTAATCGTAACATACATCCAGTAACGGCACATCAACTCAAACATCATACTTAATATCAACACAATTCCACTCCTCAATTAAATTAAATATCCATACAACAAGCCAACAAAATGCAACTCTAATGAGACTCGACTCGTCATGCATGTGGTACCATTCGGAGTAAAACTCCCAACTTAAAATCATTGCCATTTTATTGGGCATCAAGGCATAAGCCTTCAACTTTCAACTTAAAATTTGCCAATCCAGGCCAACGTGGTGTGAGCAAAGCTCCGACTTAATGCATATGAATGTACATGGCATACACGACTTTACAATTCCGACAACATAATAATAATAGCAACACAACAGGGTTTTCAACATAATCAACTTATAATCAACTTTGGCTCATCAAGCCTACAACTCAGTGTTTTTAACAACTTTTCGTACACTGAACAACTTAACAACTCAGTCATACTTGTAACGACACTTCATAACATAAACTCAACAAGATTTCTCATCAACTCACCATAATATTACTACATAACATAACCCAATCCCTACTACGTCACACACCGACATAGGCAAGTCACCAAATATGTTCACAACATTAAAATATCGATTTTTCCAATTTCTAACAGTGTTAACCGGTTAACGCCCTGGGTTAACCGGTTAACGCAGGACAAAATACACTTTCTGGCAAAACGCAACAGTGTTAACCGGTTAACGCCCTGGGTTAACCGGTTAACGCAGGCAAAACAGCACATTTCCACAAAATATAACAGTGTTAACCGATTAACGCCCTGGGTTAACCGGTTAACGCAGACAAAACAGCAGTTCCTGCGCTAACACAAGGCAGAATGCAGAGTTCTCCGCATTTTCCGCCGTTGGAGGACTTCCGGACCTCCGATTCAACTTCCGTAAAAAGCTACATTATCGGAAAATCACGACACATACAATTATCGATTCAATTTCAGTTTTCCTACAACTTATTTGTCACAATTTTCTCAGCATTCTAAATCCCAATTAGGGTCACTTCAACGGTTTATCACTACCCATGACATGTTAATCTATAATACCCAGTAAACGACGATAAATCCCCCTTACCTGAGATAATCCGGCAATCTCTAAGCTTCAAGTTTTTCCGTTCTTCAACCTTTGCTCTCTAGCTCTTCCTCGTTGCCCTTTCTCCACTTTCCACTTTTCAGCCGCTTCTCTGTTTCACGTGAAACTCTTTACCAAAAATGAAAACCCTTTTTTTTCTTATTCCAACTTATATATTTTCCACTAATTATTATTCCAAATAATAATAATAATAATAATCCAATAATTCAATTTATTTAATTAAATTAATAAATATATTATTAACTTAATTTAAATAATTCTCTTATTTTATTCGGGGTGTTACAACTCTCCCCTACTAAAAGAGTTTTCGTCCTCGAAAACATACCTCAATCAAATAACTCTGGATAAGACTCTTTCATCTGACTCTCCAGTTCCCAAGTCACATTGCCACCTGCTGGTCCTCCCCAAGCTACCTTCACCAAGGCAATCTCTTTACCCCGCAACTGCTTCAACTCTCGATCCTCGATCCTCATAGGCGATGTTTCAACAGTCAGGTTATCTCTCACCTGTACATCATCTACTTGGACTACATGCGACGGATCATGAATGTACCTCCTCAACTGAGACACATGAAAAACCTCATGCAAATTCGCAAGTGACGGCGGTAAAGCGATACGATAGGCTACCTCTCCTATCCTCTCCAAAATCTGATAAGGACCAATAAATCGAGGTGTCAACTTCTTTGACTTCAAAGCTCGACCAACCCCAGTTATCGGAGTAACACGAAGAAACACGTGATCTCCCTCTCGGAACTCAAGTGATTTCCTCCTCTTGTCATGATAACTCTTCTGACGACTCTGAGCAATTCTCATCTTCTCCTGAATCATCTTAATCTTTTCCGTAGTTTGTTGAACAATTTCCGGTCCAACCACAGCACTCTCACCGGACTCATACCAACATAAAGGTGTCTGACATCTCCTACCATACAAAGCTTCAAACGGCGCCATACCAATGCTCGAATGAAAACTATTGTTGTAGGTAAACTCAATCAAAGGTAAATAACAATCCCAAGCACCTCCCTTTTCCAAAACACAAGCTCTCAAAAGATCCTCTAGCGACTGAATCGTCCTCTCAGTCTGACCATCAGTCTGCGGATGATATGCAGAACTCAATCTCAGCTTAGTTCCCAAAGCCTTCTGCAAACCTTCCCAGAATTTCGATGTAAATCTAGGATCTCTGTCCGAAACAATACTCGACGGAATACCATGCAAACTTACAATTTTCTCAATATACAGCTCAGCTAATTTCTCTAACGGATAGTCCATTCTGATCGGAATGAAATGAGCCGACTTTGTCAATCTGTCAACAATCACCCAAATAGCTTCAAAATTCTTAATTGTCCTCGGTAAACCAGAAACAAAATCCATACTGACACTATCCCACTTCCACTCTGGAATAGCCAACGGTTGCATTAGCCCAGACGGCTTCTGATGCTCAATCTTTGACTTCTGACAAGTCAAACAGGAATAAACAAAACTCGCAATTTCTCTTTTCATTCCCGGCCACCAAAATAACTTTTTCAATCATGATACATCTTCGTAGCTCCAGGATGAATACTCAACCCACTACGATGTCCTTCTTCAAGAATACTCTTCTTAAGTTCGGTAACATCCGGAATACACACCCGATTACCAAATTTCAAAACATCACTCTCATCAACTCTGAATTCGCCACCTTGACCTTGATTCACTAGAGTCAACTTATCAACCAAAAGCACATCGGATTTCTGACCCTCTCTGATCTCATCCAGAATACCACTTGTTAACTTCAACATTCCCAATTTAACACTATGGTGAGTACTCTCACACACCAAACTCAAGTCTCTAAACTGCTCAATTAAATCCAATTCCTTAACCATTAGCATAGACATATGTAACGATTTCCGACTCAATGCATCAGCCACTACGTTTGCTTTACCCGGATGGTAATTCAAACCAAAGTCATAATCCTTCAGAAACTCTAACCATCTTCTCTGTCTCATATTCAGCTCTTTCTGATCAAACAAATACTTTAAACTTTTATGGTCACTGAAAACCTCAAATCTTGACCCGTACAAGTAATGCCTCCATAACTTCAGAACAAACACCACAGCCGCCAACTCTAAATCGTGCGTCGGATAGTTCCTCTCATGAACCCTCAGCTGTCTTGAAGCATAAGCTATAACCTGCTTATTCTGCATCAACACGCCACCCAAACCCAACAATGAAGCATCACAGTAAACTTCAAATGATTCCGACGAACTCGGTAATATTAGAATAGGAGCAATAGTTAACCTTCTCTTTAACTCTTGGAAACCTTCTTCACATTTTGAGTCCCAAACAAACGCTTGCCCCTTCCTAGTCAACATCGTCAATGGTAACGCCAACTTAGAAAATCCCTCAATGAACTTCCTGTAATAACCAGCCAAATCAAGGAAACTTCGAATCTCAGCAACAGACTTCGGAGCTTCCCACTTAGATACTGCTTCTATCTTAGAAGGATCAACAGCAACACCACCTCTTGAAATCACATGACCAAGAAAACTAACCTCTTCTAACCAAAATTCACACTTGGATAGTTTAGCAAATAACTTCTTTTCTCGTAGAATTTCTAAAACCACTCTCAAATGCTCAGCATGCTCTTCTTCAGACTTCGAATACACCAAAATATCATCAATAAACACCACAACAAACTTGTCTAGGTACGGATGGAAAATCCTATTCATATACTCCATAAATACTCCAGGCGCATTTGTCACACCAAAAGGCATTACAGAATACTCATAATGTCCATATCTTGTTCTGAAAGCAGTCTTCTGAATATCCTCGGTTTTCACACGAATCTGATGATACCCAGATCTCAAATCTATTTTGCTAAACACTCTTGCACCAACCAACTGATCCATCAAATCATCAATCCTCGGCAAAGGATATCGATTCTTGATCGTCACTTTATTCAGTTGCCTGTAGTCCACACACAACCTCATAGTACCTTCTTTCTTCTTAACCAATAGCACTGGTGCACCCCACGGTGACACACTCGGACGAATAAATTTCTTATCCAACAGATCTTCCAACTGACTCTTCAATTCAGTTAACTCAACAGCAGACATACGGTACGGAGCCATCGATATCGGCCTAGTACCAGGTACCAAATCAATCGAGAACTCCACTTCGCGCTCTGGCGGTAATTCATTCACCTCTTCCGGAAACACATCAGGAAAATCACACACCACGTGTCATACCCCAAAAATTACCCATCATTTTTCCTAAAAAAAAAAAAAAAAAAAAAAAAACGAAAAAAAAAAAAAAACGAAAAAAAAAAGAAAAAAAAAATTAATTAATTAATTAATTAATTAATTAAATAATTAAAATAAATATATAAATAAAATATAACAAATTATTTTGGACTTGGGTCTCCCTCATTCCAAGCCCATTACCCACGAAATTAGTCTATAAATACTGAAGTTTCAGTAGGGGAGTTAGACTGGGAGTTTACACTGGGAGATTCACTGGAGAAAGAAGGAAGAGAAGCAAAACACTCTGAGGTTTCCTTGGAACAAAACCTTGAGGAAAAAGAAAGAGAGAGAACAGAGAAGGACGGATAGAAACTTTGGCATAGGAACCCTGCCTACCCGGAGAATTCAGAGTAAAGAAACCCTGAAGGCAGCCCATCTGCACCGAAGCCATCGCCGTCCAATTCCCACTGCCTAACTTATTCCGATACTACAAGTGGTCAATCCCTTCAACCTTGAATTGGCAAACAGGTTTGCGTATCTCTATTGTTTATACTTTCAATTGGCCATATCTACATATATAATGCATCATGATTAAATGTTGATATATAATTTGCTTTCGTATGGGAATTTAAATATGCCTGAATACCCTGAATGTTTGACCATGTTATTCCTGTGATAAAATGCCATAAAATTCAAAGTTCCTAACATGGGGCTGTTTTCAAATTCAAAATCCGTGGCCTTCGCTAGGCGAGGCAGAGGCGAACGAGACAGTACCTGATTCTTCTAGTCTGTTTTTTTTTTTTATGTTTTTATCATAGCCATGCATTATTCATCCTATCCTATTTATTGTTGTGATATTTCTCCGGTGTAATCTTCGATTGCACCCTGATTTGGTGTTCTGACATGTTTCTTTTTTTTGAGTTTCGTAAAGGTTCACATATCCCAGGAAAAGGTTATTGGCTAGGTATTCCACTTTATTTGTGGGATACCCTTGTGGAGTTTCACCCTAAATTAATTTTTTAATGTATTAATTTCTAATGTATTAATTTTTTAATATATTATTTTTAATAATTTTAATGTGGAGTTTCATCCTAATTATATAATTAATTGTAAAACTTTGCCTTTGAATAAGTGATCTTGGACCTCTCTTTGTTGCCTTACGATTACGATATTACGGTCATGTCCCGCGAACGTGGGGATACCCTTAGCAAAGACCCTTCGGTTAAATCATCATAAAATAAATTATAGTCCCTCGGATGTTGCCTTCGAATATACAACTTTGTCCCTCGATGACCCTCCGATGTTGCCTACGGTTAAATGATGATAGTCCTTTCGAATGCTAAGGTATCCTCATAACTGTTGCCTTCAATGACCAATCGATGACCCTACGATGACCCTTTTACATCCAAAGGATAAAACTACTTATTTCTCAATAATAAGGACAGTTTTACCCTCATAAGGATAGGAAATGCTCATAAAGACCTTGGGTCGGTATAACTCTTAATTGCTGGCTCACAACCTAAAACATTTTTTCACACCTCACACCTTTCAAAATACCTTCAGAAAATCACCACTTGGTATACATTCATACTAGAATCATTACCGAGTTATATTTTTCTAAACAATTTTCAAAACTAAACGAGATAATCACTTTGTATACATTCATACAAGAATCATTACAAAGTTAAATTCTCTTTTCAAAACAATTTTTCTAAACAATTCACAAACACTTTTTTTCAGACAAAAATAATATAAGTGATCGAGCAATTAAGAGCCCATGGATAACCATGGATACAAAGGGTGCTAACACCTTCCCTTTGTATAATGTACCTCCCGAACCCAAAATCTAAATTAAGGTCTTTCCTGTTCTTTTCCACCTTTCCTTATTGGATAAAAGAAAAGTCGGTGACGACTCTTGCTAACCGCGACATTGCGATTAAAACCACAAAAAAGTCCAGTTCACCGTATGACAGAACTGGCGACTCTGCTGGGGACCCTAAATATTTAAAAAGAGAGGTTACCTTAAAAACAAGATCACTTATTCAATTTGTCTGATTTATTTTTAAGGGATTGCTTGGGTATGTTATGCTTGAGTGAAAGATCCTACACCCGGATCTAGTGTACCTTAGGTAAGTAGCAAGAGATCATCGCGACTGTCCGGCGTATACTGGAATGGTCAAAATGATGGCTACGGTTAATGTGGCACTTTGGATGTCCTGATGTTCCTCATGTTAGTTGAGGAAATATTTGGCATTCGCGTGGTGTCATAAAAGCATTAACCAGACCTTTAGAACCCTAATTGACTCATCCTGGCCATTAGAAAGTAGTGAGATAACTGGCTTCGGTTCCGACTGGAGTTGGTTGAGACTCGATACTACACTCTTTGAGATTGGACTTTAGGGAAGCTTCGGTCAACCACTTGGTGTTGCACTGAAGTGGACTTAAGGAAAGGTCAATGATTTGAGATCCTTCTAGAACCCGGTTACTATTCTAAGACAGGTTGAACCAACCAAACTTCAGTGGGGAGGGTATTTACCTATGGAACTCACGTAAGCCTTAAAACCTAGGAATGATTGTTGTGTGACTTGCTTGTGCTTGTTATTTATCTAACAACATGACATCATAACAACATAACATCATAACATCATGGCATTGTGTCGCATCACGCGAAAAACCGGCGGGAAAAGAAAGAAACAACAGAGCCGCCACCGTGCGTTATTTATCCCAAAAGAGGGAAAGGAAACGCTCGAAGTAAACCTAGGAAAGAACATGGCCTCGCGACCAAAGAGGATGGGTTCGGGAGTCGGTTATGCGAAGGGAAGGTGTTAGGCACCCTACGCATCCGTAGTACTCTACGGGATCCACGCACAAAAGGAAGGAATATTGGTTGCTAAACACTGCTCAAAACTCACACACACTGGCTGAAAAGAGACAAGAGAAACTGACTGAAACTGACTCGGCAGGATGTCGCATCCTGGGCCTACTTAGTCTATCAGGCATAGACATCAGAGTCGAAGTAGTTCGGACTGGGGAAACGACACATGCTCGCTAGGATATTGCATCCTATGCATACGTATCTTCTCGGACGAGAGAAGAATCAGAGCATTCGTAGCTCGGCTGACACGCACACAAACAAACAGACAAAGGCAAACGTGGAGCCCGACTGCCAATCACTGGACTTATGTCAGCATCCGAACCTAAACACACACACTGGAACCCGAATGCCACTCGATGGACTTACATCAGCTTCCAAGCACACGACGACACAACAGGTTAATAGGGAGTCGGGGACTCAGCCTATAACTGTCAAACAAACACAAAAGAAAGGAAAAGGCGCCCGGAGAGATCAGCTCAATCTCCTGCCTACATACTTCATCTGGTGTGAAGATCAGGGCGATGTAGTTCCCCTACGCAGGGAGGAAAGATCTAGCCTAACCAGATAACAGAGGGAGACACAACTCTAGGGAGACTACGACTCGAGCCTAGATGTTGTCATGCAAAGTCAACCCTAAGTTAAGGTTTCTAGCTAAATGGCACAAAGGCCAACCTATCCTAGACAGGCACAGGAAAAAGCAAAGTCTCGATTGCAACTAGGGCAAGAGAAGAGGGGTATCTCAATCACAACAGGGGTGAGAGAAAAGAAATCAGATGTTAGTGGTTAGTCAAACTCGGCAAGACATCGTGTCTCGTGCCTACGTATCTCACCTGAACGTGAGAATCAGAGTTGCCGTAGTTCGGCTAAACAACTCTAAGCATGGCTCACACAGGGAGCAAGCCACACAGACTTGACTTGCACAGGAAGCAAGTCAAGCACAACCTACCTTGCACAAGGGCAAGTCTAAGCTAAACCTAAAGAGGCAAAGCAAACAGGCAATCACAATCACAAGAAGCACACTCTATATGCATACAAGAGGCTCAAGCAAAAGGTTAGGCATTAGGGCCAACTGGAATAGGGTAAGTGTGCTCTTAACCTTGCCATTGAGAGGCTAAGGTGAAGCAGATGAAAGGATGAAGTGAGGATGAGACCTCACAGCTCTTATCCCTGGCCAGGGAGAGCTAGTAGACAAATGAGCATGGGTCCAGAAAGTGGGAACCCTTCTATACTCGAAGACTCTGACACTGTACACTTTGTACAAGATCTTGGGTTTGTATCCCAATGCATCAACACACAGCAGTGTGAGCAGAGGGATGACACAACAAGAGTAGTGGGGGATAGATTGCATATCCCTACCTTCCACCAATTGCCTTACTTGAAGGACTTTTCCTGCTTGGGACAATTTTAAACACACACAGGCATTGCCTCTTAAGGAGGACTTCAGACAGTTTGCCCGGTCAAATAACAGACCGGGTCTCCAGACTACATGAAGAAGAAATGTTTATACCTCAAAGCAATTGCTAAAAAGCAAAGCAAGCAACTAAAGTGTACCTGAAAAAGTCAAACTTATTAGTAAACAAGTCAACAGTTCAAAGCAAAAGGAAATGAATAAACAGTCAACCACAGAAGGTCAACTGTGCAAAGCAAGACTCAAACACATGAGTCAAACCTACAAAACAAAGGTTAGTACATGATATGTAATCAAAACCAATCACATTTGTATGATCTCAATGGCAATGGTGCTCAACCTGAAACAGGAACTCAATAGTAAGCACAGAAGACCACTAGGACTAGCCTAGGGTCAAGGATGGAAGAAAAAGTCAAAGCAGCAAGTAAAAGTCAACCAAAGTCAAGGTCAAACAATTAGGAAGCAAACACAATTGGGCCCACATTCAAATCATGCATTATGATCATTCCATGAACATTTGAAGTCAAAGTAAGGCAAAGGAAAGCACACAAAAGTCAACAGAATGACTTGCATCAAAAGTCAACCCAAACATTTTCAAAAAATCATCAAATAAATCACACTCAATCCTAACATCTAACATGGTAGACATGTAAAATTTCATGGCATTTGGATGAGAGGAAGGCAGTCAATTAAAATCATAAAGTCAAACCAAGTTCAAGCAAGCACAATGAAAGTCAACAAGCATAGGTCAACTTCAAAAAATCATATCAATTTGAAAACAGAAGAGAAATGAATGAGATTAACACCAATGCAAAGCTTGAGATGTCTAGTTATCACATATGAAATTTCATGATCATACAATAAGATTTGAGAATTTCACAAAAGATTTGGCAACATGTATCACATAAAGTCAACAAATGACTAAGCATGGAAGAAAATTCACAATCAAATGGAAAACAGCATGATTAATTCCAAAAAAATTCATACACAAACTAGACATGTGATAGATGATTCATGCAAAATTTGGGGTCAATTGGATAAGAGGAAGCATGTGAACAAAAATTGGGAAAATGCATATCATTCATATAGCACCAAATGTAACACATAACTTCAGAAAATCATAACTCTCAATCCACAAATGATAAATGCACAAACTTTATATGGAAATGAAGGTCAATGTGTCTAGTTTCACCACAAAAAATTTCAGGCTCATTGGATGCATCATGACAATTTCACAAAAGGAATGGCTCAATGTATCATTTATGCATACATGTCAAGAAAATAATTATCATTAAAAATCCAGACAATGGAAAATTAATTAAAATCACAATCAAATACTAGACATTTTCATGAGTTTAATGCAAAAAATCCCACAATTTTTGGAGTTAAAATGAATTAAAAAAGAATTGTTGAAGTTGAGTGATATTTGGATGCAATATGAACAAAAGGCATGGCAATGGGGTCAAACCAAGGTCAACCGATGGCATTTGTGTAATATCTGCAGTCACTTATTGAAGTGCTGCGTTTTGGGCAAGGAAATGAAATGTTCCTATTGGCTCTCAGCCAATGGAACAGTGCACGCAGCCAATGAGCTTCCAAGTTCTGGGTTTCTAAAACCCTAGGGTTTCTAACAGCATGGCTCATGGTTCAGCTTCATCAAAACTCAACAACGATCGATAGCATGGCCAACAGCAGGGCAAGGACATAACAATGATCATGCAATAACGGACAAACAAACAAACCTAAACACAAATCATGTAAATTTCTGGAAACTTGTCTCGAGTTCTTAACAGCAGCAGGGTTTTATCTTCATGTTCATCAATCATCATCCACATGAACAACAACATTAACACATAATCGTGGCCATGAAACCTCATCATTTAATCAACAGCAAAACACAAATAAACATGGGAATTTTGGACAGAGTGAGGGTTCAATACAACAGTGCATATGTCCATCACCTTCAACAAGTCAAAATTTCGAAATGCTCAGAATGACCAAACAAGCACACCAATAGAATCATCATGCAACATATAACGTGAGTGTGCTATCCATTTTCACTAACTCATCATGAATAAAGCAGACCGAGCAAAACCAGTATGGACACAAAACTCACAAAGCAGATTTCTCACTCAATGCAAAACCATATCACATGAAACAAGTTGCAGTGGAACAAGCATACCAAGACCTATCTAAAACATCTCATGATTTGGTAAATGGTGAAGATCGAATCACTTACTTGTTTTGAAGAAAGTCGAGCTGCAGTGTTGTTCTGGTGATTTTAAGCTCAAACAGTCCCTCCTCGTGCTCTAGGATGGAGGATTCTTGAAGTAAGCCAGCTCAAAGATGCTTGAAGGTGTCCAACTCACGATTTTCCATTACTGAGCTTTGGTGAAAACAGAGTGAGAAGGAGCTGTTACAGCAAGGGAATGGAGGTTGATTAAGCTTCAAAATGTGGTTTGGATGATGAAGGAATGAAGGTTACTCGAGTTTCTTCAAGGGTTTTGCAGAATTTTGCTAACAGGCCAAAACGCAAGAAGGAGAGTATGTGTTTTTCTGTTTGGTGGCTGTCAAAAACTAGGGTTGCAATCCAGAAAATGAGACTTAAATATCAGCTGTTTAAGGTCTGTTAATGATGTGTTAAGCTGGTTTTTGTTTAATGACATGATTTGCAACTTTGCTAATTTGTACCAAAGTGGAAGTGGAGGGTGCAAGCTGGTCGATTGGGCCTTGAAATGAGCTGTAGACAGACCATGTAAATGCTGTTTTTAATCTGTACTTGAATTGCTAGCTTGCCTTGTTTGAATGAAACCAATTTGCACATTTTGACCATTTTGCATCTCTTGCCAAAATTATGGTATAATGGTGATATGAACATGATTTTGGAATTGGAACAAGTCACAAATGACATATGAAACATTTCCCAATTGGCCAAATTAAGAAAAAGTCCATAAATCAAAAAGTCAAAGTTTGGTCAAACTTTGAATTTAAATGAAAAAGG
The DNA here is from genome assembly GCF_024323335.1 of Lathyrus oleraceus. NCBI lineage: Eukaryota > Viridiplantae > Streptophyta > Magnoliopsida > Fabales > Fabaceae > Lathyrus > Lathyrus oleraceus. The sequence goes on from NC_066582.1 coordinate 332,327,283, forward strand.
TCCAAAAATGCCATTTTGAATGGTAGGGTTTTGATGAATGAAATTTATATTTTTGGAAAGAGGATGAAAAATGTGGTTTGTAGGAAAAAACCCCACCAAATTTGGCCTTATGGTTTGAGAGATATGGCCTTCTGAAGTTCACAAATTTCTGAAATTGAATTGATCATATCTTGACAACCACACATGGGATTTGAGAGTTCTTGGACTTTTTGAAAATGGGAGAACAAGATCTTCAACTTTCATGTTGGGCAAAAATTCATTTGAAGCTTGTATCATGATGTAAGTTCAAGATCAAGAAGTTTCCATTTTTGGCAGTTGAAATTACAGGTCCACTTTCTATTTCTGGAAAATTTCTGGTTTGACTTGATTTTCTTCCATGATGAGGTTTGACATGATAGATGAGGCTTATATAGGCATGAATGAGCTCCTTCAAATCAATTCTATCCATCAAATCCTGATTAAATCCACAGTTGACCAAGTTTGACTTTTCTAGGGTTTTGGATGACTGAAGCTCTTCTGATGAATTCCAAACCCTAATTCCTTGAGAACTTGACTTCAAATGATATCACAAGCCATATGAACTCTTGATTATTGATCATGGTGCCCAAATTCCACAAGAATGGCCACCATCCACTGCTTTGATTGACTGTTGACTTTCTAGGGTTTTTGTCTGGCTATGCACTGACTGATGAATTCTGAACATCCAACCCTTGACTTGAACACTTCAAATAGACCTCCAAGTCATGTGAACTTGATGGACAAACCCTAGGGCTTTGATTCCTTGAGAAACAGCTTTGCTTGATTGGTTGACTGATCTCCTGATCAGTTTGACCTAATTCTTTGCTTGCTTGCTCTTGAGGCAACTGGGGACAATGCAAATGCTATGCAATGGACCATGATATGATATGACCTAATATGATATGGTATGTACAATGATAGGTGCAAATTTGAGGTGCTACAGCTGCCCCTATTCAATCAGCTGGGAACCCGAACGGATGATAGCAGTGGCTGTCAGACTTTCAGGGTAAACAGGGATTGAATACAAAAGAACCGTAGAAATTTGCACCGACTGGATATAATACAAGAATGCCTGTCAGGATCGGCAAAGAAACAGTCTTGAAAGAACAGTCCGTCTGGAACGGAAAAGAAATCGGCCTGAACACCGAAACAGAAAACGTCGACCTGGATACCAAAATAAATGGTAACACAGGGATAACCATGGCTTGAGCGCCGCAAGTCAGTTTGAATACTGAGCATCGGTGTGTGAGAGATTTGATGTCAATCTGAAACGTCGGAGATTGGCCTGATCGCCACCTCGGTATGAATACCGGAAAATTGGCCTGAGTGCCAAAGCGTGAATTGATTGGTGTTCCAAAACACTCAACATCCTGAAGAGGGCTAGAAAAGCAGTCTTGTTAAAGGATGGACATTCGATTTCACCAGAAATACGAATCTTACTCGGCTGGGGAGGACGACTTCGACCCAAGAGCGCATGAGACATATTATCTATAGCCGTCAGAACGTAGATAATAACCTCGCATGGAAGATTATCCATAACCGGGTTGTAGGTTGTTAAATGAATAATCGACCGAAAACATCCTGAAGAGAGCGAAGGCAAACTTGTTAAAGGATGAACATCCGATTCCGTGGGGAATACGAATCTTACTCTGCTGGTGATAACAATCGAAAGATTGACCAAAGAGCGCATGAGATATATTATCTATAGCCGTCAGAACGTAGATAATAACCTCGCATGGAAGATTATCCATAACCGGGTTGTAGGTTGTTAGATGGATAAACGACCGAAAACATCCTGAAGAGAGCAGAGGCAAACTTGTTAAAGGATGAACATTCGATTCCACAAGGAATACGAATCTTACTCTACTGGTGATAACAATCGAAGGATTGACCAAAGAGTGCATGAGATATATTATCTATAGCCGTCAGAACGTAGATAATAACCTCGCATGGAAGATCATCCATAACCGGGTTGTAGGTTGTTAGATGGATGAACGACCGAAAAGAAAGGCATCTGGGTACCAGACTAGGTATGCAAAAGATGACCAATCAAAAGAGGATAAAGTTACTAACTCGGAGCAAGTATCCAAAAAGAAAGTGAAGACCCAATGGGGACAATACTGCTTGATCTAGGCAAGTATCCAAAGGGGAAAGAATATCAATACCGCAAAGCGGATACTGATAACTGCAAAGAGGGGATTACATCTACCGGTTTGTAGGCAGAAAACCACGGAAAAGTAACCAGTCATCATCGGGATGAGCACAAAGGGTTAACTCCACCAAGGGGAGAACGTGGGATTTTACAACTACCAGCTTGTGGGTAGAAAACCACAAAGATAGGACTTACAACTACCGGTTTGTAGGTAGAGGCCAACAAACAATATCCGCCAGGGGATGAAAGTGGGATTTTACAACTACCGGCTAGTGGGTAGAAAACCACAAAGATAGGACTTACAACTACCGGTTTGTAGGTAGAGGCCAAACGATCTGCTGAGAGACAGAGTGAGAAAAAAGGATTTACAACTACCAGCTAGTGGGTAGAAGACCGTAAAGAAAGGACTTACAGCTACCGGTTCGTAGGTAGAAGCCAACAAATTCCGCTGAGGATAAGATGAATGAGTGCCGGTTAGTGAGCGACTATTCATTTATGCCCCAGGGAAGCACAAGAGACAGCCAATAGGAAGCCAATTCAGGATTGATCCAAAAAGGCAGACTGAAACAAGACTCATCCTAATGAGGAAAGAACTCAATAGGGAAAACCCATCCCGTGTAGGGAGGGAACGGAAGCAACCGTCATCCACGAGGATGTATCTCAGTGGGGAGCGCAGAAGGAAGTGGTAGACACTTTCTGCTTAAGGGGTAGACTCTACATGGAGAGATCAGACATACCCATATTTGCTTAAGGAAAATCTACTGGAGAGATTTGTATTACCAAATAGCAGGAGGTAACAATCAACAGATACCCGGCAACAGCTGCAACATGAGTATCCAAATGCTATGATTATGCATGTATGCATTATGCATGATGAATGTATGATGAATGCTGACAAACAGACATGCTCAACACGCAGGTCCGGGAACCAACCACCCTGAAAATCAGAAACAACGAGAAGCAACCAGATCTCTGATGAGAAATACAAAGGTATGATAAAGCTCCTCATGCCAACAACTCCACTGAGGGATCTATCTGAAGACATGACAGAGTACTGGGAGGTCGATCCACCAAATACTGAGTCTTCAAGGAAGAGCACCCATGCTGGGGGGGGATAGGAAGACTGCTCTGCTGGAGAGAGGATAGTTGAAGTCTTCAATAAACGTTCTGCCTGGGAACTGCCCCACAAACTTGCAAACTTTCTAGAGATGCCCCACAATAGGGTTCAAACAACACTCTACCGGGGAATGCCCCACCATAGGTACTAGTAAAGACTTGGAAGAAGAATCTGCACTGCCGGAGCATGAAGATGAACAACTTCAACCAATACTGCACTGAGCAAACTTGCTGAGGAGAGACCATACGAGGTTCTGCAGGACAAAGATACAGTCATGCTCGAGATACGAACAATTGTCTTACCTGTTGGTAATCGTACCACCCTCGGGAGAGCACTTGCGGGTCTCCTAAGTATCCTTCCATCATCGTGAACGTTCACTTTGTTTAAGAACAGTTTTTTTGAAAAATTTGTTTATTTTGAAAACAATGATACTTTATCAATTAAAACATGCAAAACGTTTGTTGAGTTAAAACAAATAAGAGTGCAAATAATTGGGTAAAAGCTCAAATAGATGTAATGGAATGGTAGTCTGCAAAGGGCGAGACTCCATAGATTTGTACAAGTTTGAAACCGGTGATATATATTGGAGAGGGCTACATTGAACATAATGACCTTTCCTCTACCATTCTGAATTTTCGATGTATTCAAAGCTTCAGTCGACGACGGATCGAGAATCCCTGACGGATGACAGATGTACAGCACAGTCTTGTCAAGATGCAGTTACTTGCCAAATCCCTAATTTTTGCCTAGATTGCCCCAGTGTGAGGTGATCAATCTAGCGGGATGCAAATTCTTTTTTTTTTTTCAATGTCTCTAACTTTTGCCTGGATCGCCCTTTCGGGTTTTCAATCCACCGAGACGCTCTTTTTTGCCTAAGTCGCCCTTTGGGGTGTTCGACTTATCGAGCTTTTGATTTTTTTGTTTTTTGTAGGCGAAGTATTTCTTGACTGCATCAGAATTCATAGGACGAGTGAACTTCCATCCATTGTTGTAAGTGTCAGAACACTGCCTGAAGAGGCTTTCTTGAAAACGTATGGACGTTCTTAGCTTGGAGTTCACTTGCCCCTGGAATTGGGCACGAAAGACAAGACTTTCTTGAGCACAAGGTTCCTCGGAACACACGAGGCTTGATCTTCTTGTCGAATGCTTTTTCACTCTCTGCTGATATGACTGACCATGACACATGGCAGTTGATCTCTTCTTTTCGATCGAATTCAGCATCAGCCAACTTGGGACTTTGAGGGTGCTATTTCTCTTTTGTTTTTTCTTTTGATTTTGCTTTTGATTTTGCTTTCTTTTGATTTCTTTTGATTTTTTTTCTTGGATTTTGCACCCTCCTCTTTTTTCTTCTTTTTTTTTTTTTTGATAAATGCCCCAGTTGGCTGTTCTGCTGATTCTCGAGATGCAGCTGAGTGTGATCTTCTTTTCTCGCTCAAGAAGTCGGGAAATCTCGTCAGGAATCCCTTCAACATCATCTTCTTCCGCTTCGAATACAGGGAATTCAAAATTGGGAGATGACGTCCGATCACTATGTTCAATGGGTTTGAGAAACAACCTGCATAATGATTTCGATATGAAAAACTTTTTGAAAATCAAACAAGACAATCGTTATGCAGATGAAAAGATTGCTTTTATTCTTGTTTTTTAAGGTTTTTTGTGATCACCAATTTCATGCAAAAAGCGAAAAGGGAAAACAAATGGAAAAACAAATGTTTTAACATGAATTTATTTGAATGAAAATATCATTGCACAAAATGTTGCCAACAATGCCATCACTTCTCCTTTTGGCATGGGAGAAGGGTTTTCAAACAAAGTGATTATTACAAAGACTTATGAACAACTGTAGGAAAGCCTATAGTGACCCAATTGTGATAGATCCCATCAGGGACGACAACTGTCAGTATTTCTTGCATCAGCAGCTTCTGCTTTCTGAACAACCCTTCTGAAGAAAAAGTCGGCGCCAGCCCAGGACTTGTTATTTTCAAACTTGATTAGCATTGGGACCTAAGTCCTCCAAGATCAGAATACCTGACCTCACAAGGTCTTGAACCTTCATCTTCAGCTGAAAGCAGCTATCTACATCATGACCAGGAGCACCCGAGTGATACACACAATGCTGTTCAGGCCTATACCACCACCGAGGGTTGACGGGTATGGGCGGCGGGTCTCTGGGAGTAATCAAGTTCCGCTCTAACAAAGAGGGATACAGTTCGGCGTAGGACGTGGGGATTGGATCAAAAATGATCTTCTTCCTCTTGTACCAGCTTGATTACCATTGTGAGGCTGAGAAGCCTGCTGCTGAGGACGATGTTGCTGACGCTGATGCTGCTGAGCTGGTCTTCTCTATTGCTGTTGAGGTTGAGTTGCTGGGATAGTCACAGCAGCAGCCTGACGATACTGTCCTCTGTTTGCACTCCTCCGACGGTGCACAGCATTTGTTTCACTTTCTCCCCTTTTGGGTGCCCCAGAGTATGTCTTCTTAGAACCGGAAGAACTTGAAGAGCCAGGATGGCGAACCGGAGCGCAGGTTGCTCTGACATTAACAGTCTCTGCAGCAAGAGGCTGTTCACTGATTCTGATCCCCTTCCATTCATCACCCACGGCGTAATCATCGACGAGAATAGTGACAGCAGCATTCTCATGAACGGGTACATCCACTGGTGGAGTACGGCGGACTGGTGGAATTACGGCTTCCAGTCTCTGGGCTAAGGCACGCAGCTCCTCTTGCCCCTGAACAACTCCTTGCATCGTTGTCATGAACTGGGCCATGTTTGCCCTCATCTCAGCCAACTCTGCTTGAACCTGATCCATAATCTTCTGATGATTGAGTCTGGTTGAGTACCGATGCGGTCGGCGGTCAGCAATCCTGTCTCAGTCAAGAACCGAAGTGAGAAGTCTTGTCCCCAAACATGTCTGCAATGCAAGGATGATATGTGCATGATATGCATGATGCGGATGCTATTTTATCATGAATGATCCTGAAAAGGATATGCGTATGCGGGTTAACTTTTTTTTCTTTTTTTTCTCATGCATTATTATTTTTTTGAAAATAAACATGCTATGATGCAAATGATGCAACATGACTGGTCAAGCTGTGCGTCTCAAGGCACAGGGTCAAAGCTTCGGCTTGAACTCTGATCACAATCATCTGAAACCCAAAGTCAATCTGATCAACTGGCATCTGAACCCATGTCTGGAGAACTGAGTCACCATCTGAGCGAGTACCCTCAAATTCAGCCCAGGGATCCGAAATAAACGGAACCCTCTGATCAATACCAGGGTCAAACCTCCGGCGTCCAGAAATATAGCTCGTAGTCACTATCAGTACCAGGAGTCACCAACTGTACCTGTTAAAATGAACCCTTCCCCACTCACGGGTGTAGTCTAGGCCAGGGTAAGGTCAAGAGAAACGCAGGATAAATAACCTTTCGCAGAATATCATCCTGTGCACACCCGATGTATGCACCAATGATATCCCACCAGGGTCTGAACTGCTCGTGATATCAATGTTCCGCTAAGTGGCGTACACCACCCGCTTCCCATGAATCACTCTATTCCTAGGTTTTCTAGATTTCACTCATGGTCTGGGTATTGGACCTTTTACCTCAACTGACTTCCCCCCCACACGGAGAAAAACAGACAGCCAGCCAGTAATGAATAATGAATATGAATGCAAACATCCATGCACACAATCAATGCAAACAATAAATGTACATATATACAATGAATGCAATAAAATACAACAAGCAGAAAGCAACCAAAACCCTAATCCTAGAGAGCGCTAGGAGAGACTCGCTCAGGGAAGATGGACCAGCATAGGTCAACTTCTCTATAGTTCCCCAGCAGAGTCGCCAGCTGTCGCATCACGCGAAAAACCGGCGGGAAAAGAAAGAAACAACAGAGCCGCCACCGTGCGTTATTTATCCCAAAAGAGGGAAAGGAAACGCTCGAAGTAAACCTAGGAAAGAACATGGCCTCGCGACCAAAGAGGATGGGTTCGGGAGTCGGTTATGCGAAGGGAAGGTGTTAGGCACCCTACGCATCCGTAGTACTCTACGGGATCCACGCACAAAAGGAAGGAATATTGGTTGCTAAACACTGCTCAAAACTCACACACACTGGCTGAAAAGAGACAAGAGAAACTGACTGAAACTGACTCGGCAGGATGTCGCATCCTGGGCCTACTTAGTCTATCAGGCATAGACATCAGAGTCGAAGTAGTTCGGACTGGGGAAACGACACATGCTCGCTAGGATATTGCATCCTATGCATACGTATCTTCTCGGACGAGAGAAGAATCAGAGCATTCGTAGCTCGGCTGACACGCACACAAACAAACAGACAAAGGCAAACGTGGAGCCCGACTGCCAATCACTGGACTTATGTCAGCATCTGAACCTAAACACACACACTGGAACCCGAATGCCACTCGATGGACTTACATCAGCTTCCAAGCACACGACGACACAACAGGTTAATAGGGAGTCGGGGACTCAGCCTATAACTGTCAAACAAACACAAAAGAAAGGAAAAGGCGCCCGGAGAGATCAGCTCAATCTCCTGCCTACATACTTCATCTGGTGTGAAGATCAGGGCGATGTAGTTCCCCTACGCAGGGAGGAAAGATCTAGCCTAACCAGATAATAGAGGGAGACACAACTCTAGGGAGACTACGACTCGAGCCTAGATGTTGTCATGCAAAGTCAACCCTAAGTTAAGGTTTCTAGCTAAATGGCACAAAGGCCAACCTATCCTAGACAGGCACAGGAAAAAGCAAAGTCTCGATTGCAACTAGGGCAAGAGAAGAGGGGTATCTCAATCACAACAGGGGTGAGAGAAAAGAAATCAGATGTTAGTGGTTAGTCAAACTCGGCAAGACATCGTGTCTCGTGCCTACGTATCTCACCTGAACGTGAGAATCAGAGTTGCCGTAGTTCGGCTAAACAACTCTAAGCATGGCTCACACAGGGAGCAAGCCACACAGACTTGACTTGCACAGGAAGCAAGTCAAGCACAACCTACCTTGCACAAGGGCAAGTCTAAGCTAAACCTAAAGAGGCAAAGCAAACAGGCAATCACAATCACAAGAAGCACACTCTATATGCATACAAGAGGCTCAAGCAAAAGGTTAGGCATTAGGGCCAACTGGAATAGGGTAAGTGTGCTCTTAACCTTGCCATTGAGAGGCTAAGGTGAAGCAGATGAAAGGATGAAGTGAGGATGAGACCTCACAGCTCTTATCCCTGGCCAGGGAGAGCTAGTAGACAAATGAGCATGGGTCCAGAAAGTGGGAACCCTTCTATACTCGAAGACTCTGACACTGTACACTTTGTACAAGATCTTGGGTTTGTATCCCAATGCATCAACACACAGCAGTGTGAGCAGAGGGATGACACAACAAGAGTAGTGGGGGATAGATTGCATATCCCTACCTTCCACCAATTGCCTTACTTGAAGGACTTTTCCTGCTTGGGACAATTTTAAACACACACAGGCATTGCCTCTTAAGGAGGACTTCAGACAGTTTGCCCGGTCAAATAACAGACCGGGTCTCCAGACTACATGAAGAAGAAATGTTTATACCTCAAAGCAATTGCTAAAAAGCAAAGCAAGCAACTAAAGTGTACCTGAAAAAGTCAAACTTATTAGTAAACAAGTCAACAGTTCAAAGCAAAAGGAAATGAATAAACAGTCAACCACAGAAGGTCAACTGTGCAAAGCAAGACTCAAACACATGAGTCAAACCTACAAAACAAAGGTTAGTACATGATATGTAATCAAAACCAATCACATTTGTATGATCTCAATGGCAATGGTGCTCAACCTGAAACAGGAACTCAATAGTAAGCACAGAAGACCACTAGGACTAGCCTAGGGTCAAGGATGGAAGAAAAAGTCAAAGCAGCAAGTAAAAGTCAACCAAAGTCAAGGTCAAACAATTAGGAAGCAAACACAATTGGGCCCACATTCAAATCATGCATTATGATCATTCCATGAACATTTGAAGTCAAAGTAAGGCAAAGGAAAGCACACAAAAGTCAACAGAATGACTTGCATCAAAAGTCAACCCAAACATTTTCAAAAAATCATCAAATAAATCACACTCAATCCTAACATCTAACATGGTAGACATGTAAAATTTCATGGCATTTGGATGAGAGGAAGGCAGTCAATTAAAATCATAAAGTCAAACCAAGTTCAAGCAAGCACAATGAAAGTCAACAAGCATAGGTCAACTTCAAAAAATCATATCAATTTGAAAACAGAAGAGAAATGAATGAGATTAACACCAATGCAAAGCTTGAGATGTCTAGTTATCACATATGAAATTTCATGATCATACAATAAGATTTGAGAATTTCACAAAAGATTTGGCAACATGTATCACATAAAGTCAACAAATGACTAAGCATGGAAGAAAATTCACAATCAAATGGAAAACAGCATGATTAATTCCAAAAAAATTCATACACAAACTAGACATGTGATAGATGATTCATGCAAAATTTGGGGTCAATTGGATAAGAGGAAGCATGTGAACAAAAATTGGGAAAATGCATATCATTCATATAGCACCAAATGTAACACATAACTTCAGAAAATCATAACTCTCAATCCACAAATGATAAATGCACAAACTTTATATGGAAATGAAGGTCAATGTGTCTAGTTTCACCACAAAAAATTTCAGGCTCATTGGATGCATCATGACAATTTCACAAAAGGAATGGCTCAATGTATCATTTATGCATACATGTCAAGAAAATAATTATCATTAAAAATCCAGACAATGGAAAATTAATTAAAATCACAATCAAATACTAGACATTTTCATGAGTTTAATGCAAAAAATCCCACAATTTTTGGAGTTAAAATGAATTAAAAAAGAATTGTTGAAGTTGAGTGATATTTGGATGCAATATGAACAAAAGGCATGGCAATGGGGTCAAACCAAGGTCAACCGATGGCATTTGTGTAATATCTGCAGTCACTTATTGAAGTGCTGCGTTTTGGGCAAGGAAATGAAATGTTCCTATTGGCTCTCAGCCAATGGAACAGTGCACGCAGCCAATGAGCTTCCAAGTTCTGGGTTTCTAAAACCCTAGGGTTTCTAACAGCATGGCTCATGGTTCAGCTTCATCAAAACTCAACAACGATCGATAGCATGGCCAACAGCAGGGCAAGGACATAACAATGATCATGCAATAACGGACAAACAAACAAACCTAAACACAAATCATGTAAATTTCTGGAAACTTGTCTCGAGTTCTTAACAGCAGCAGGGTTTTATCTTCATGTTCATCAATCATCATCCACATGAACAACAACATTAACACATAATCGTGGCCATGAAACCTCATCATTTAATCAACAGCAAAACACAAATAAACATGGGAATTTTGGACAGAGTGAGGGTTCAATACAACAGTGCATATGTCCATCACCTTCAACAAGTCAAAATTTCGAAATGCTCAGAATGACCAAACAAGCACACCAATAGAATCATCATGCAACATATAACGTGAGTGTGCTATCCATTTTCACTAACTCATCATGAATAAAGCAGACCGAGCAAAACCAGTATGGACACAAAACTCACAAAGCAGATTTCTCACTCAATGCAAAACCATATCACATGAAACAAGTTGCAGTGGAACAAGCATACCAAGACCTATCTAAAACATCTCATGATTTGGTAAATGGTGAAGATCGAATCACTTACTTGTTTTGAAGAAAGTCGAGTTGCAGTGTTGTTCTGGTGATTTTAAGCTCAAACAGTCCCTCCTCGTGCTCTAGGATGGAGGATTCTTGAAGTAAGCCAGCTCAAAGATGCTTGAAGGTGTCCAACTCACGATTTTCCATTACTGAGCTTTGGTGAAAACAGAGTGAGAAGGAGCTGTTACAGCAAGGGAATGGAGGTTGATTAAGCTTCAAAATGTGGTTTGGATGATGAAGGAATGAAGGTTACTCGAGTTTCTTCAAGGGTTTTGCAGAATTTTGCTAACACGCCAAAACGCAAGAAGGAGAGTATGTGTTTTTCTGTTTGGTGGCTGTCAAAAACTAGGGTTGCAATCCAGAAAATGAGACTTAAATATCAGCTGTTTAAGGTCTGTTAATGATGTGTTAAGCTGGTTTTTGTTTAATGACATGATTTGCAACTTTGCTAATTTGTACCAAAGTGGAAGTGGAGGGTGCAAGCTGGTCGACTGGGCCTTGAAATGAGCTGTAGACAGACCATGTAAATGCTGTTTTTAATCTGTACTTGAATTGCTAGCTTGCCTTGTTTGAATGAAACCAATTTGCACATTTTGACCATTTTGCATCTCTTGCCAAAATTATGGTATAATGGTGATATGAACATGATTTTGGAATTGGAACAAGTCACAAATGACATATGAAACATTTCCCAATTGGCCAAATTAAGAAAAAGTCCATAAATCAAAAAGTCAAAGTTTGGTCAAACTTTGAATTTAAATGAAAAAGGTCCAAAAATGCCATTTTGAATGGTAGGGTTTTGATGAATGAAATTTATATTTTGGAAAGAGGATGAAAAATGTGGTTTGTAGGAAAAAACCCCACCAAATTTGGCCTTATGGTTTGAGAGATATGGCCTTCTGAAGTTCACAAATTTCTGAAATTGAATTGATCATATCTTGACAACCACACATGGGATTTGAGAGTTCTTGGACTTTTTGAAAATGGGAGAACAAGATCTTCAACTTTCATGTTGGGCAAAAATTCATTTGAAGCTTGTATCATGATGTAAGTTCAAGATCAAGAAGTTTCCATTTTTGGCAGTTGAAATTACAGGTCCACTTTCTATTTCTGGAAAATTTCTGGTTTGACTTGATTTTCTTCCATGATGAGGTTTGACATGATAGATGAGGCTTATATAGGCATGAATGAGCTCCTTCAAATCAATTCTATCCATCAAATCCTGATTAAATCCACAGTTGACCAAGTTTGACTTTTCTAGGGTTTTGGATGACTGAAGCTCTTCTGATGAATTCCAAACCCTAATTCCTTGAGAACTTGACTTCAAATGATATCACAAGCCATATGAACTCTTGATTATTGATCATGGTGCCCAAATTCCACAAGAATGGCCACCATCCACTGCTTTGATTGACTGTTGACTTTCTAGGGTTTTTGTCTGGCTATGCACTGACTGATGAATTCTGAACATCCAACCCTTGACTTGAACACTTCAAATAGACCTCCAAGTCATGTGAACTTGATGGACAAACCCTAGGGCTTTGATTCCTTGAGAAACAGCTTTGCTTGATTGGTTGACTGATCTCCTGATCAGTTTGACCTAATTCTTTGCTTGCTTGCTCTTGAGGCAACTTGGGACAATGCAAATGCTATGCAATGGACCATGATATGATATGACCTAATATGATATGGTATGTACAATGATAGGTGCAAATTTGAGGTGCTACACATTGTACTAACCATTTCAAGGATTTAGGGATTTAACTCTGCTAAAAAAAAAACAGAAAAAACAAAAACAAAAGCAAAAACAAAAGAGAAAAGAAAAAAAAAAGCTCTTTTTGTTAGTTTATGCAAAGTTAAATCCCGAAAGTCCTTGAAAACATTTCATACATTGCATTGCATCGCATAACAGGTATTCTAAAGGATCAGTGTTCTCACGATTTTCCTATCAAACAGATTCCAGCAGATTCAAACAGATTGAACAATGGCTCTCGAACAAACTGTCAAAGATCTCCAGGCCCAGAATGCTCAATTCCAGGAAATGATGCTGAGCTTATCTAAGGGGCAGGAAGAACTGAAAGCTCTTTTGATGGAGAAGAAGAAGGACCAGAAACCTGTGGGTTACATCAACCCGGGGAGAAGGCTTAAGGGACAGGTTACAGGAGTCAAGATTAGAATTCCGAAGGATTCAGAAGAAGAGACCGAGAATGATTCGGAAGATGAGAATCCTAATCTCGTCAATTCTGAGGACGACGACGAAGATTATGAACATGAACAGTACTCTCCGAAGGATGATAAGTACAAGTTGCTGGAAGAACGTATGCTAGCTATGGAGGGGCAGAAAGTGCCCGGTCTGGATTTCGAAAACTTGGGTCTGGTCTCTGATGTGGTCATTCCCCGCAAATTCAAGGTTCCCATTTTCACTAAGTATGATGGTGCCTCTTGTCCTCAGATGCATCTAAGGGCTTATGTGAGAAAGATTCAGCCGCACACTACTGATAAGAAACTGTGGATCCATTTCTTCCAAGAGAGTCTGTCTGGCACACAGTTAGAGTGGTATTATCAGCTTGAGAGCTCTAACATCCGCACATGGACTGATTTAGCAACAGCTTTCTACAAGCACTACCAGTATAATTCTGAGTTAGCGCCTACTCGGCTACAGCTACAAAATATGACTATGGGCTCTAAAGAAAGTTTCAAAGAATATGCTCAAAAGTGGAGAGATTTGGCTGGCAGAGTCAAACCCCCTATGACTGATCGAGAGTTAGTGGACATGTTCATGGGTACACTGACTGGCCCATTCTACAGCCATCTACTAGGAAGTTCCTCGTCAGGTTTCACTGAACTTATCTTGACAGGTGAACGGGTTGAAAGCGGCATTCGAAGTGGAAAGATACAGGCAGCTACTTCTGCAAGCACCAAAAAGTCCTATCAGGGAAAGAATGAATCAAATGCTGTGTACAGTGAGAGGAAGCATAACAAGAAGAATCGTGACCATACTGTTGGGGCAGTTACAATTGCCGCACCGCCATCTCAGAACTTCCAACACAGACAAGACAGGTCGAGAAGACAGTTTACCAAGATCAATATGACTTTAACCCAAGCACTGCAGAGTATGTTAAAGGCCAATTTGATTACCCTCAGAGGCCCTCCTGCAAATCCCAACACTACTTCTCCTCGTTATAATCCCAACGCCAGGTGTGCCTATCACTCCGATAGCCCCGGGCATGATACGAATGATTGCTGGTTGTTGAAGAACAAGATTCAGGATATGATCGACGCTGGAGAAATTGAATTTGATCCTCCAGCGACCCCCAATGTCATCACAGCACCTATGCCTAATCATGACCAGAATGTTAATGTTGTGGACGACAATTCTCACGTTACTGACGTTGCTGATTTAGCATCTCCTCTCCTGATCGTTAAGAAGAATTTATTGCAAGCTGGTTTATTTCCAGGTTGTGCTGAAGATTGCGATCTCTGTGTACTCCGACCCAATGATTGTTTGAAGTTGAAGAACGGCATTCAACGGCTGATGGATGATCGTACAATTCTATTTGAAAGGGTTCCTAAGGTGGACAACTCTATTGAAGAGGTATCTGTGATTGCTAGGTCCAAAGCTCCAGTGAAGATTACCGCTACTAGAGTGCCTGTGAAGATTACCGTTGAGCCCAAAGTGGCTCCCCTGATTATTACCGCACCTGGCCCCGTGCCATATTCCTCCAGCAAAGCTATTCCGTGGAACTATGGAGGCGACGTTTACATCCATGGCATAAAGCAAGTTGGTAGTTCTGCTAATCCTAATGATATTGTGGGGACTAGTAAAGTTACTCGAAGTGGAAGGATCTACTCCCCAGAAATCTCACCTCCCGCTCCCGAAATTCGAGGAAAAAGACCAGTCAATCCTCCTCAGTCAGAGACATCGGTCGAAGTTACTTCTGAAGATGTTGCCAAACAGGAAATGGAAGAGATGCTGAAAATCATCCGTAAGAGCAATTTTGATGTAGTGGAACAATTGGGGCATACTCCGTCTAAAATCTCAATGTTGTCCTTGTTATTATCCTCTGAATCCCATGCCAATGCATTGATGAAATTCTTGAAGACCGCTCATGTGCCTCAAGAAACATCCGTCGATCAATTCGAACATTATGTTGCTAATTTGACTGTTGACAATGGCCTAGGCTTTTCCGATGCTGACCTGACGCCAGCAGGAAAGAATCACAATAAAGCTCTGCATATCTCCATTGAGTGTGAGGGGATCACCCTGGCTCACGTGTTGATCGACAACGGCTCTTCCTTGAATGTGCTCCCGAAAGCTGTACTCGATAAATTTGACTACAAAGGCATTGAACTGAAACCTAGTGATGTTGTGGTGCGTGCTTACGATGGTGCGAAGAGTGTTGTCTATGGTGAAGTGGTTCTCCCTATCAAGATAGGACCTCAAGTCTTCAACACTACCTTTCACGTGATGGACATTCGTCCCGCCTACTCCTGCTTGTTGGGGCGCCCTTGGATCCATGGGGCAGGTGCGGTAGCTTCGTCGCTTCATCAAAAGCTGAAGTATCCAATAGCAGGCATGGTTGTCACTGTATGTGGAGAAGAAGAGTATATTGTCAGTAGTGTGCAAGCCTTCAAATACGTCGAGATGGATGGTGAATTCTTTGAGACTCCTTCTCAGTCATTTGAAGTGGTTCCTCCACCCAGTCCTATCCTTAAGCCAACTCCCCTTGTGCCCAAGGTTGTTCGTGCTCCCCCTGTCATGATCTCTCTGAAAGATGCTCAAGCCGCGATTGAAAATGGTGATCGTGCTGGTTGGGGTCAACTGATCAATGTACCGTACAAGTCTGATAAAGCTGGCCTGGGGTTTAACTCTGGAAAGATAGTCAAAAATCAGATTAATGCTATGGAAGATGCTGATAGTGATTGCGACTTGGATAGCTGGATTTTCCCAACAATTAGTGACGGACTCGACAATTGGAAGGCTGGAGACACTATCCCGATTTCCTTTAGTCAGGAGTGATTGTTATTGCTATTTTTGTGGTTCAAAGCATTGTGTCTATACCCGGGGCATAATAGCTAATTTTAAGGGTTTGTCATTTTCATAAGCATATTCATATTCAATAAATCAATGGACTTTTTGCATTCAAATATTGCGCTCTTTATCTTTCCTGTCATTTTTCAAACAAGCTATGTTTTCTTGCACACACGCACGTAACGAATTGCAGATCCCTATCCACTCTGGATCCTGATGATAATAGTTCTACTACTGTTCATTATGACTTTGAAAATCCGATCTACCGAGCCGAAGATGGAAGTGAGGAAGATTGTGAAGTACCTGAAGAACTTGCCAGAATGTTACTACAAGAAGAAAGGACTATACAGCCGCATGAGGAGTCAGTTGAGACTGTAAATCTGGGTACCGAGGTGGACAGGAGAGAAGTCAAAATAGGAGCAGGCTTGGAAATCAGTGTCAAAAGAAGATTGATTCAAATGCTACATGACTATGTGGAGATTTTTGCTTGGTCTTACGAAGACATGCCAGGGCTGGATACCGATATAGTAGTGCATCGTTTGCCGACGAAGGAAGATTGTCGTCCTGTTAAGCAAAAGGTTCGTCGCATGCGTCCTGAAATGTCCGAGAAAATCAAGGCCGAAGTCATGAAACAATTCGATGCTGGTTTTCTGGCGGTTACTTCTTATCCTCAATGGGTTGCTAATGTGGTACCAGTGCCAAAGAAGGATGGTAAGGTGCGAATGTGTGTGGATTACAGAGATTTGAATAGAGCGAGTCCCAAGGATGATTTCCCACTGCCACACATTGATGTTCTGGTAGACAACACCGCTCAACACAAGGTATTCTCCTTCATGGATGGATTCTCGGGTTATAACCAGATCAAAATGGCACCTGAGGACATGGAGAAGACTACGTTTGTGACGCAATGGGGCACCTTCTGTTATAAAGTAATGCCGTTTGGTTTAAAGAACGCAGGAGCAACGTACCAGCGTGCTATGGTGGTTTTGTTCCATGACATGATCCATCATGAAATAGAAGTATATGTGGACGATATGATAGCCAGGTCTCATACTGAAGAAGAACATCTCGATCATTTATACAAACTGTTTGAGAGGCTGAAGAAATACAAGTTGAGATTGAACCCGAACAAATGCACCTTTGGAGTAAGATCTGGTAAACTCTTGGGCTTTATTGTCAGTGGTAAAGGTATTGAGGTCGACCCAGCCAAGGTGAGAGCTATTCAAGAGATGCCAGTTCCCCGTACGGATAAAGAAGTCAGAGGTTTCTTGGGACGTTTGAATTACATTGCCCGATTTATTTCCCATTTGACCGCTACTTGCAAACCCATCTTCAAGTTACTGAGAAAAAATCAAGAGATGATATGGAATGATGAATGTCAAGAAGCTTTCGACAAAATCAAGAAGTACCTCCAAGAACCTCCAATTCTGGTGCCACCAGTTGAGGGAAGACCTCTAATCATGTATTTAACCGTTTTAGAAAACTCAATGGGGTGCGTGTTGGGACAACATGACGAGTCCGGTCGAAAAGAGTATGCCATATACTACCTTAGCAAAAAGTTTATCGACTGTGAAACAAGATACTCACTGCTCGAGAAAACTTGCTGTGCTTTGGCCTGGGCTGCTCGCCGACTAAGACAGTATATGTTGAATCACACCACTTTGTTGATTTCTAAGATGGATCCTATCAAATACATATTTGAGAAACCCGCCCTCTCCGGAAGAATAGCAAGATGGAAGATGATTTTAACAGAGTATGATATCCAGTATACCACCCAAAAAGCAATCAAAGGAAGCGTGCTAGCTGATCATTTGGCTCATCAGGCCGTGAACGATTATCAGTCTATGAATTTTGAGTTCCCAGATGAGGATGTCATGCTTGTTACTAATTATGAAGAACCTGGACCGAATGAAGGACCCGAAGTGGGATCCCGATGGACTATGGTTTTTGATGGATCGTCTAACGCATTGGGCAACGGTATTGGCGTCGTGATCATTTCCCCCAAGGGTGGCCATACGCCTTTCACCGCTAGACTATGTTTTGAGTGTACCAACAATATGGCTGAGTATGAAGCATGTATTTTGGGACTCAGAGCTGCTATAGACCTGAGAATCAAGTTTTTGAGGGTGTATGGAGACTCAGCCTTAGTAATCAGTCAGGTCAAAGGAGAATGGGACACTAAACATCCGAACCTCATCCCCTATCGAGAGCAGGTGTTGACATTAATCCCATACTTTGAAGAGATCACATTCGAACATATTCCCCGAGAGGAGAACCGGTTGGCAGACGCATTGGCTACCATGTCATCTATGTTCAGAGTCAGATGGGACAATGAAGCTCCCCGGATTACCATTGAACGACTAGACGAACCAGCATATTGTTATGAACTTAACACTGATGAAGTAGAAGAGAAGCCTTGGTTCCACGAGATAAAAAGATATTTAGAAGCTCAGGAATACCCTGAAGGGACATCCATCAATGACAGGAAATTTCTGAGGAAGTTCTCCGCTAAATTCTTTTTGAGTAATGGAATATTGTACAAACGTAACCATGATTCGACTTTGCTTCGCTGTGTGGATAGAAAGGAATCAGAGAAGATTATGGAAGACATGCACGACGGTATCTTTGGGACTCATTCTAGTGGACATACAATGGCCAAGAAGATTCTGAGGTCAGGGTATTATTGGTCTACCATGGAAACTGATTGCCACCATCACTCCAGAACTTGTCATAAGTGCCAGATCTATGCGGATAAAGTACATGTGCCTCCTGCTCCATTAAACGTGTTGACCGCGCCGTGGCCCTTTGCAATGTGGGGCATTGATATGATTGGCGAGATTAAACCTACCGCCTCTAATGGACATCGTTTCATCCTTGTTGCTATTGATTACTTCACAAAGTGGGTGGAGACAGCCTCATTTGCTTCTGTTACTAAGAATGTGGTGGCACGATTCATCAAGAACAGCCTCATCTACCGATACGGCGTCCCTGAGAGAATTATCACTGACAATGGCACTAATTTGAACAACAAGATGATTACTGAACTCTGCACGCAGTTCAAAATAAAACACCATAACTCTTCTCCGTACCGGCCAAAGATGAACGGCGCTGTAGAAGCGGCTAATAAGAATATTAAGAAGATTATACAAAAGATGACGGTAACATACAAAGACTGGCATGAGATGTTACCATTTGCTCTTCATGGTTATCGTACTTCCGTGTGAACTTCGACAGGGGCAACTCCTTTCTCTTTAGTCTACGGAATGGAAGCCGTTTTACCAGTGGAAGTTCAGATTCCCTCTCTAAGGATCATGAAAGAGACGGGCTTAGACGAGGACGAATGGATTCAGACTCGACTCGATCAGATAAATTTGATGGATGAGAAGAGACTTGCGGCTGTATGTCACGGGCAGATATATCAGAAGCGCATGACCAGGGCATTCAACAAAAAGGTCAAGAGACAAGTGTATCAAATTGGCGACTTGGTAATCAAACGCATCATCCTACCACAAACTGACCCCAGAGGCAAATGGACTCCCACATACGAAGGGCCATTTGTAGTTAAGAAGGTATTCTCAGGTGGAGCCATGATACTCGCTACAATGGATGGTGAAGACTTCCCACATCCCGTGAACGCGGACATAGTTAAAAAATACTACGCATAAAAGAGACCCGCTAGATCGACGTATCTAGGCAAAAGTAAGGGCATCCCGGCGAACCAAAAGGGTTCGGGCAAAAATTAGGGATATATAAAAAAAATGTACACCCGGCAAGTCGAAAACCTGAAAAGGCGGCTTGGGCAAAAAAAGGGTATCCTGGTGGACTGAAAACCTGAAAAGGCGGTCCAGGCAAAAATTAGGGATTAAAGCGTATGACTATGTCCCGTTCTCAATCAACTTTCATCCAAGTTCGAGGGACTGACCAAGCCAATCACTTCTATCCGACAGCAAGGGATGAGATGCTCGAAGACATAATGACAGTAGTAGACTTAAAATCAATAAGACTTTTCTGCATAGCTTTCTCTTTGTTTTTGACAATTTCCTCTTACTAGGATTTCTGTCTCCTTGTACACAAATTGCCTGTTCATAGGCCTCCTTTCAAAATCAATGCAATTCATTTCAAAAAAGATGCTTTTGTTTTACTTTTTCTGTTTTGTTTGCGTAAATGTCCATTGATTTAATTTGAATTAATATATGCATTTGAATATGACCAATGTTTACCAAAATACATGCATAGAATAGCAATAGCAATTACTACAAGACTTCAGGATCGAGGATAAGGTCTAACCATGCTTCCAATGAATCCGCTACCAATTCTCTTCCCCAGCAAGCCTATTTTTCCCAGAAGAAATTGGCAGTATTCCCCGGCACAGCCAGTTACTCCCCAACAGAGGTCGGCGTCACCAGACAGATTGATCATCTCATCCATCCTCAGCCAAGATCTGTGGAATATTTCTACCATCAGACAGAATCAAGAACCCCCTGCCGAGAAAGGGTCATCGACACAAATGTCTCAAATCAGTAGATGGGGATTTATTTTCCCCAGTAGAGTCCCCAAGCAGAACTTCTCATACGCATAACTCATTCATTACATCCTTTCACAGCATACGCATGCATACAACATTCACATTTATTTTAGCATAACACGAAACATCTCATGCATCATGACATAGCATGAAGCTAACTTTTTCTTTGCAGGTTAATTATCCTCCTGATATAGTCAAAGTAGAAGGTTCATTCAGACAGACACCTTTATCAATCACATTCAAGATTCAGATACATATTTCAAATACAGTTCATGGGAACATTCATTCTGACAACACTTCGATATCCTCCTAACGATGGCATCTTTAAGCCCATCCCAGACATTTATTGCAAGTACAACATATACAGGTTATCAGATACAGCCTAACGTACGGTTCATTCTGATTCAGCCCAACATATGACTTCTTCAGCAACTCCAATGCGGTCTAACGTACGACCCATTTGGACCTTCAAATCCTCAGATGCTGCCTAGCGTACGGTACATTCAGGGGTGTAGTCTAGCGTACGACTACTTTCTTTTTCAGATGCAGCCTAACGGACGGCTCATTCTACAACTCGGATACGATCTAACGTACGATCCATTCTGAACTTCAACAACCCCAACGCGGTCTAACGTACGACCCGTTTGGATCTTACAACCCTCAGATGCTACCTAACGTACGGTACATTTCTGAAGTGTAGTCTGGCGTACGACTACCGCTGTCATCATCAGATGCGGCCTAACAGACGACTCATTCTGCGACGGTCTAACGTACGACCCGTTCGGATGTCCATCCCCTCAAATGCTACCTAACATACGGTACATTTCTGAAGTGTAGTCTAACGTACGACTACCCCTTTCGTCATCAGATTCAGCCTAATGTACGACTCATTCTGCAACTCAGATACGATCTAGCGTATGGTCCATTCTGATCCTTTATCCCCAACAGCATATGACACACTCCGACTCCCCAGCGAAGTCGGCAGCCTAATGGATGACTCATTATTCGGTCTAATGTACGACCCAGTGTGGCACCCATGTCTTCAAATTGGCCTAATGTACGGCTCGATCTGAAGCTTTCGTCATCAAACCTCCCGGATGGCATCTTTAAGCCCATCTCCATCAAGACCAACTGTCGATTCTCAAGTGCAAATTTTTGGGGCATTCTAGTGTTCAATAATCTTCCACCTCCAGACCACGAATGGCATACACGCCATCCTAACTCTCTCGGTTCAAGAATATTGAACAGGGGCAGCTGTCATACCCCAAAAATTACCCATCATTTTTCCTAAAAAAAAAAAAAAAAAAAAAAAAAAAAAAAAACGAAAAAAAAAATTAATTAATTAATTAATTAATTAATTAAATAATTAAAATAAATATATAAATAAAATATAACAAATTATTTTGGACTTGGGTCTCCCTCATTCCAAGCCCATTACCCACGAAATTAGTCTATAAATACTGAAGTTTCAGTAGGGGAGTTAGACTGGGAGTTTACACTGGGAGATTCACTGGAGAAAGAAGGAAGAGAAGCAAAACACTCTGAGGTTTCCTTGGAACAAAACCTTGAGGAAAAAGAAAGAGAGAGAACAGAGAAGGACGGATAGAAACTTTGGCATAGGAACCCTGCCTACCCGGAGAATTCAGAGTAAAGAAACCCTGAAGGCAGCCCATCTGCACCGAAGCCATCGCCGTCCAATTCCCACTGCCTAACTTATTCCGATACTACAAGTGGTCAATCCCTTCAACCTTGAATTGGCAAACAGGTTTGCGTATCTCTATTGTTTATACTTTCAATTGGCCATATCTACATATATAATGCATCATGATTAAATGTTGATATATAATTTGCTTTCGTATGGGAATTTAAATATGCCTGAATACCCTGAATGTTTGACCATGTTATTCCTGTGATAAAATGCCATAAAATTCAAAGTTCCTAACATGGGGCTGTTTTCAAATTCAAAATCCGTGGCCTTCGCTAGGCGAGGCAGAGGCGAACGAGACAGTACCTGATTCTTCTAGTCTGTTTTTTTTTTATGTTTTTATCATAGCCATGCATTATTCATCCTATCCTATTTATTGTTGTGATATTTCTCCGGTGTAATCTTCGATTGCACCCTGATTTGGTGTTCTGACATGTTTCTTTTTTTTGAGTTTCGTAAAGGTTCACATATCCCAGGAAAAGGTTATTGGCTAGGTATTCCACTTTATTTGTGGGATACCCTTGTGGAGTTTCACCCTAAATTAATTTTTTAATGTATTAATTTCTAATGTATTAATTTTTTAATATATTATTTTTAATAATTTTAATGTGGAGTTTCATCCTAATTATATAATTAATTGTAAAACTTTGCCTTTGAATAAGTGATCTTGGACCTCTCTTTGTTGCCTTACGATTACGATATTACGGTCATGTCCCGCGAACGTGGGGATACCCTTAGCAAAGACCCTTCGGTTAAATCATCATAAAATAAATTATAGTCCCTCGGATGTTGCCTTCGAATATACAACTTTGTCCCTCGATGACCCTCCGATGTTGCCTACGGTTAAATGATGATAGTCCCTTCGAATGCTAAGGTATCCTCATAACTGTTGCCTTCAATGACCAATCGATGACCCTACGATGACCCTTTTACATCCAAAGGATAAAACTACTTATTTCTCAATAATAAGGACAGTTTTACCCTCATAAGGATAGGAAATGCTCATAAAGACCTTGGGTCGGTATAACTCTTAATTGCTGGCTCACAACCTAAAACATTTTTTCACACCTCACACCTTTCAAAATACCTTCAGAAAATCACCACTTGGTATACATTCATACTAGAATCATTACCGAGTTATATTTTTCTAAACAATTTTCAAAACTAAACGAGATAATCACTTTGTATACATTCATACAAGAATCATTACAAAGTTAAATTCTCTTTTCAAAACAATTTTTCTAAACAATTCACAAACACTTTTTTTCAGACAAAAATAATATAAGTGATCGAGCAATTAAGAGCCCATGGATAACCATGGATACAAAGGGTGCTAACACCTTCCCTTTGTATAATGTACCTCCCGAACCCAAAATCTAAATTAAGGTCTTTCCTGTTCTTTTCCACCTTTCCTTATTGGATAAAAGAAAAGTCGGTGGCGACTCTTGCTAACCGCGACATTGCGATTAAAACCACAAAAAAGTCCAGTTCACCGTATGACACCACGGCTAGATCGCCAATCACCAGTTTATCTTTAGCCTCCAAAGTCGCTAACAGCATAAACAACTCTGCCCCATCAGCTACTTCCTCATTCACTTGCCTTGTTGATAGAAACAAACTCTTTCCCTCCTCAATCTCAGGAAAGACCACCGTCTTATCAAAACAATTGATAGAAACTCGGTTAAACACCAACCAGTTCATACCCAGAATAACATCAATCTGCACTAGTGGAAGACACACTAGGTCCATCCCAAAGTCTCTACCAAAAATACTCAAAGGACAATTTAAACAAACCGAAGTAGTAGTCACTGAACCCTTCGCAGGAGTATCAATTACCATACTACCAAACATCTCAGATATCTCTAACTTAAGTTTCACAGTACAATCCAAAGATATAAAGGAATGAGTCGCACCTGTGTCAATAATAGCTACAAGAGGAAAGCCATTAATATAACACGTACCTCGGATAAGTCTGTCCTCACTGGAGGTTTGAGTTCCGGTCAAAGCGAACACCTTTCCAGTCTGAGATTTCTTTGGCTTCTGACACTGACTTCCAATATGCCCTTCTTCGCCACAATTAAAACAAATCATTTCCTTGTGCTTGCAATCAGCTATTGCATGACCAGTCTTACCACAACGAAAACATCTCTTTAGTTCAGCAGTGCATACATTACTCTTATGACCAGCCTGACCACATTTGAAGCAAACTATACCAGCAGGAGCACCTCCCCTACTAGTCCTCTGAGCCGGAGCAGCTCCTTGTTTCCCTTTTCCCACTGGAGCATCATACAGCTTTCCACGGTTTTGATGTTGCTTGCCCCTGTGGTCACTGACAATCTTGTAATGAGCATTATTGTCTTCTTCAAATATCCTGCAGCTATCAACCAATTCAGTAAAAATGCGTATCTTCTGATACCCAACCGCCTTCTTAATTTCAGAGCGCAGTCCATTTTCAAACTTGATGCACTTTGAAAATTCAGCACCAGCACCAGTGTAATGAGGATAAAATTTGGACAGCTCCACAATTTTCGCAGCATAATCAGTGACAGACATGTTTCCTTGCTTCAGCTCAAGGAACTCAATTTCCTTCTTACCACGGACATCTTCCGGATAATACTTTCTCATGAATTCCCTACGGAATACATCCCAAGTAATGACTTCACCTGCCACGGTCAACCTCTCGTGAGTCTCTAGCCACCAGTCATCAGCTTCGACTGCTAGCATGTGAGTACCATACCGAACCTTCTGAGCTGGAGTGCAATCCATAACACGGAAGATTCTCTCAATCTCTTTCAACCATCCCAAGGCTGCATCTGGATCATGCTTCCCTTTAAACACCGGCGGATTCTCTCTCTGAAAAGTCGCCAAGCTACGTGATCCAGCATCACCACCAGCATTTGGCAAGTTCTGCACAGCTTGTGCCATCGCTTGCATTGCGGCAGCCATTGCAGCGTCATTCCTTCCAGCCATTTCAACTTATCACTACAACACAACTTAAAAGTTAGACTAGTAACAATTACACAATTGTTAGACAGTAACGACACGACAACTGGCCGGACAGACCGACCTGCTCTGATACCACTAATGTAACACCCTTCTAAAATACCCCAAATATTTAATTAAAATAACACATATCAATCAGAGTAAATATGCAATCAAGGGTGTCACACAACATTTCACACCATAATAACTGTCATGCTCTTTATTTAATCAAAACAACATTTTTGCATAATTCGCAGCGGATAGAATCAACCAACCATTCAAAACATATAACATATTACAGGTAAAAAGGTTCAACAACCAACAATAAACTAATTAAAACATCCCGTCCCGATGTTACATCTATCAGAGCACGACCCACTAAGTAGACGACACTAGACTCCAAGCATTAGCTTCTACTCAATCACTGCTCGTTACCTGAAAAATAGTCGTAAGGGTGAGTTCCTCAATCGATATAATAAGCATTATAAATCATCATGTAATGCTAAGTAAATTCACACATTTCATCACCCTAATCGTAACATACATCCAGTAACGGCACATCAACTCAAACATCATACTTAATATCAACACAATTCCACTCCTCAATTAAATTAAATATCCATACAACAAGCCAACAAAATGCAACTCTAACGAGACTCGACTCGTCATGCATGTGGTACCATTCGGAGTAAAACTCCCAACTTAAAATCATTGCCATTTTATTGGGCATCAAGGCATAAGCCTTCAACTTTCAACTTAAAATTTGCCAATCCAGGCCAACGTGGTGTGAGCAAAGCTCCGACTTAATGCATATGAATGTACATGGCATACACGACTTTACAATTCCGACAACATAATAATAATAGCAACACAACAGGGTTTTCAACATAATCAACTTATAATCAACTTTGGCTCATCAAGCCTACAACTCAGTGTTTTTAACAACTTTTCGTACACTGAACAACTTAACAACTCAGTCATACTTGTAACGACACTTCATAACATAAACTCAACAAGATTTCTCATCAACTCACCATAATATTACTACATAACATAACCCAATCCCTACTACGTCACACACCGACATAGGCAAGTCACCAAATATGTTCACAACATTAAAATATCGATTTTTCCAATTTCTAACAGTGTTAACCGGTTAACGCCCTGGGTTAACCGGTTAACGCAGGACAAAATACACTTTCTGGCAAAACGCAACAGTGTTAACCGGTTAACGCCCTGGGTTAACCGGTTAACGCAGGCAAAACAGCACATTTCCACAAAATATAACAGTGTTAACCGGTTAACGCCCTGGGTTAACCGGTTAACGCAGACAAAACAGCAGTTCCTGCGCTAACACAAGGCAGAATGCAGAGTTCTCCGCATTTTCCGCCGTTGGAGGACTTCCGGACCTCCGATTCAACTTCCGTAAAAAGCTACATTATCGGAAAATCACGACACATACAATTATCGATTCAATTTCAGTTTTCCTACAACTTATTTGTCACAATTTTCTCAGCATTCTAAATCCCAATTAGGGTCACTTCAACGGTTTATCACTACCCATGACATGTTAATCTATAATACCCAGTAAACGACGATAAACCCCCCTTACCTGAGATAATCCGGCAATCTCTAAGCTTCAAGCTTTTCCGTTCTTCAACCTTTGCTCTCTAGCTCTTCCTCGTTGCCCTTTCTCCACTTTCCACTTTTCAGCCGCTTCTCTGTTTCACGTGAAACTCTTTACCAAAAATGAAAACCCTTTTTTTTCTTATTCCAACTTATATATTTTCCACTAATTATTATTCCAAATAATAATAATAATAATAATCCAATAATTCAATTTATTTAATTAAATTAATAAATATATTATTAACTTAATTTAAATAATTCTCTTATTTTATTCGGGGTGTTACATCAGAAATGCTGATCTGACAGAAGAACTGCGTAACCAAGGTATACAATAGAAAGGTAAGGGAAAAAACCTTTACTGATAATGATTATATTTGGAAAGTAATCTTGCCTATGGATCGTCGAGATCGAACCTTAGGTAAATGGTCTCCTAAGTGGGAAGGACCATTTCAAGAGTAACATGAACATTCGCTAAAAATGCATATGAGATCAAAGAACTTGGTAGGGATCAAAGAGTCTTGAGAGTGAATGGGAAATACTTGAAGAAATATAAACCTATGCTACAAGAGATCCAGATTCGAACATAACAAGATTCATTGATTCTTTAATGTGGCCCAAAAAAGGGCATTATAAAACATGGTCGACAAACCTTACAAGAGAAATAAAAAACAAATAAAAAATCCAAATGGGGAGTCTATACTTAAAGTCCTTAAACGAGGTTATCTCGTGACTAATCATATTGTCTAGAGTGACCATCTTTCCGCGCAAGTATTTTATGTCAGCCTCGATCTTAAGGGCCCTTTCCCCATGAGATATTCCCCTCAGGACCTCATTGTCGATTGCCTCTTGCCCAGGAATTCCCTCAACCGCATCCAAAGAAGCTTTTTGCGCTTCTACCTCAACAATCTTTTTATTAAGTTCAACAATCTGGGCTTGGTAGTTGGAGATCCGCTATTCGAAAGCTTCCCATTGATGAAGACGCTCCTCCTTCCTATGTTCGAATTTGTCGAGTTCCTGTTCACAGGCCTCACTGGAGTCCCATTCGATATTTGCCTCATTAAGATTCGTTTTAATCTAAAGGTCATCATTTTGTCGAAGGTTGATGTCCTTGACGAATTGAGTAAAAAAGGCGTCAAATTCGACGAAGTACTTGACCATTGAGGTAGAAAGATCATGGAGGGCAAGAGACTCGAGGAATTTAAAAATATCACGAGCAATCTCCCCTTCTCTTTCAAGAGTGCACAGGAATTCGCCATCGAAGAGTGACGCCTTCAATTGTTGCAAAATAAAAATAACCTCGGCATGAAGCTCTGAGGGAGTAACGACAGTCAAAGAGGGGAGTGGAACGTCAATTGACAAACGGAGGATTTGTTATAAATTTCTTAAGGCCTCAACAGGGTTCCTTTGCTTGATAGTCCTGATTTCGCTTAGGGTCAAAATGTTGGTCGACGTGCTTTCATCAGCCGCGTTCAGCGGATCAAGAGTTGGTGGAGATGCAGGACTTTGAGAAGCCGTTTAGGGAGCCATTTTAAAACTCAATTTGTCGTTGAGGGCTTAAGACAACGTCGACTGAAGGATGTTTGGTCGTATCTCTAACCACGGTTTCGACCTCAATCGGAGAACCCACCAGTCCCTGAAAGGTAGAAGTGTTAGATCACTTGACAAATAGAAACCCGTAAATAATGGGGGGTGGATAAATACCTAGAGATCCACAAGAGGTTGAGAAGCAGTGGGAATCCTCTCTGAATCACAAGGAGTGAAAACTTCTTCGACATCGTCCTGGACTGTCGGGGGAACCCTTGGAGCCACCTTCGTTGGAGTCTTTTAGGCTTCAGCCTTCTTCCGCCGTGTGGGGGTAGGAGGAGTTTTGGGAGGTGCTTTTGATGTAGAAAAAATATGCGAATGCATACTCCCATCAGAGTCCTCATCATCCACCACAAGCACTTCCTCAGGTACCTGAATATTAAAATGTGTGAAAAAGTGATAAAAGTCCTAAGGTAAAAACTTGTTCATGAAGTGAATAGGAAATACCTAGGAAGGGGGGGTCGAAGGCACTCATTGCTTCTTCGATGGCTTCGCCAAAGTCGGCTCAGCATAAGGGGTAACCCTTTTTTGACCCTGATAGAAAAAACAGTTAGTGTGGAACAATGCCAAGAAAAGAAGAAACTAAATCAGTAACATGTACCTTTTTGGGGGCTTCGTCGACTTGAGGATTTTGGATTTTTGGGTCGGGAGCGTTAACGGACGGGGGCGAAGGCAGTATATCACCGACGAGAGTGGAAAGTGCGTCGACCATGTTTTGAAGAAACTGGTCACTTGGGAAAGCATGATTGTGGTAGGAATTCCACCATTCGTCAAAATCAATGGTTGTTAGGAAATATTGTTGAAACCTGAAGACTGCGAGTTCGTAACGGTTAGTAGATTTACAAAAACAGAGGCAAGCCTTATGATCATCAATTGTTAACGATCGACCGGACCAGACAATGTCAGTGTCATGAGATACCAGAGGCTTTAGAACCATTTGGCTTAGGCCAAACTGACGAGCTACAAGGTTCGGTTGATAACTCATGAAACCGAACCCCTTCGACCCTGGTTCAATCTTGTAAGACAAGGTAGGAGTCAGGAAAGCTCTCCATGTCGCTTTTGATTAGGATGCATTCTGTGGAGAGCCACTTGGAAAGGGATCTTTGAACTATTTAAGGCCAAAGGTTCGGTCAGCAAATGGCGTCATGCCAGGAGCAAATTTGTCTGCTTCGATGAACATATTTAAATATTTCATGAAGATATGTGCGTTAGGAGTCTCCTGACAGGTCGTCAAAGCCAACCTGGCTCCTTCGACCGGTCGATCTTCATTCAGTCGCATAATACGCTCTGACATTGTGTATCCTAGCTGATACTCAAAGGTAGCATTTAACCAATGTTGCAAGAGCCATAAAGGACCCGACAAATTCAGGGCTTTAGGAGTGTTGGGAAGAAACTTCAGTTTCGGTGGTCTACAATAAACGCTTGATACATGAAAGCATCTAAATGATTTCCCAATCAACTCACAAGTCATTCTCTTTCCCAGTAAGAGTTAGATTTGATATCTCTAGCAGTTGCGGTGACCTAAAATCCTCTCATTTACCATGAACTCCCTGGTTCAGTTGTTGGAGGTCGGAGAGTCGAAGTCTACCACCACACAGAAAGAGTCTCACCTTTGTAGATACCATTAATGTGTTTCACAAAATAAAAACATATCACCGCATAACATGCATCATGAAAATCAATCATACATTGCATACATCATGCATATCAAACATCTCTCTTGCCACTGATCCATTTCCCCAACAAAATATTTTAGTCAATTTCCAAATAGTTAAATCTACAAAAGTTTGTCTATCATTCCATATTCCCAATAAAGAAATCCCCAATAATACACTTTTCTTCATTACATCCATTATATTCTCAACGGACAAATTTTTGGACATTCTTGTATTTAATCCTCTTCTACTTGAAAACTCGAAAAGTTGTCGTCATTCGTACATTCAGGTCCAAGATGATTAAATAGGGGAAACTGTCATACCCCAAAATCTACCCTACTTCTTTCACTTCATATGACCCATGGCTTATTGCATCTTCATATTCACATGCCCTAATCATCCATCCTAAGACATTTATTTACAATTGCATTTTTCAAAACAACACCATTGATTCAAAGTTCCTTGTTATTTATGCCTAATATAGAGCTAGGGTTTCTTTGGGGATAAAACTCATGGAATCTTGGTGATACACTTGATTTGGGATGTGCATTTCTTGGACTAGAGTCTTATGGAACCCTAAGTCTTGGCTTATGGTCTTTGGTTACTATGGATTGCATTATGGCATTGAGATTTGGAAGTCCTTCACGGGCTTGATTTTGGTCGACAAAGGTCAATTGTAAGGTTGACTTTCTATTGACCATTCTTTATGGAAGCCTTACATGGTTAGTTTGTTTGGTTGTTCATTTGATTCAAGTATTTGCAATTTGGATTCAAGTCAAAGAAATCAAGGTGGATTCATTTGAGAAATTCAAATATTCAAAAACAAGATTTGGAGGAAAAAGGTCATGTTTCTTAAAATGCAAGTTACATACACCATTCAAGATCCATTTCATTACAAAACCATCAAACACTTAATTACAATAAATTCAAAATGAAGTTCAACATGATTTTACACATTTTTGACTTAAAGTTGACTTTGGTCAACTGTTGACCTTTTATCCAACAATTGACCAAAGTCAAACTATCCACCCTAACCCCTAAATCTACTTTGGTTTTCCTTTCCATAGATCTTCTATCTTTGTGCCAAAACCTCCATACCTTAACTAATATATTCATGAGCAAATATTCATTTCAAGCCCAATACCATCCCTACAGTAGTGAACGTGAGTTAGCACCATGTACACATCACCATAAATCATAATCCAATTCAACTAAACCATGCATAAAGCCATACACATACACATGTTCATGCATAGTCATACCAAAACTCAATAACCTAACTTAAGCTCCACAGCAATGTAATGTTACGTACCAGTTCAAGTATCAATATAACATAATATAGCAAACCTTAACATAATTCATGCATAGCAAATCAAAAAGATTTTATAAACTTCAAGTTGTTTCCATAAGTAAATATACATCATTAACTATCTTAATTGTCCATTAAATTACTAACAATGTAACCACCAAGCACTAACAATTCCATGACCAAGCACTAACAATTCCATACCAGCCCTGAAAAACATACACATGCATGGACACACATAACCATTACAATTCATGCATAACCATACAAAAGACCAAGATAACATGCTCAATTCATCAACTCATATGCCAATGCATCTATAACATAGCAACAGAACATTAGGTCTGCATATATGCTAGCATCAATTCAAGTTGATTCAAGCCTAACCTAACATCTTTCCAAGCTAACAGGCAATGTAACATTGAAGTTCATTTAGCAACTAACTACTATTGTAACAACATCATAATTCACATCAAGTTCAAGTCATAGCTAACAAATTAACATAATAGTCAATCATTTCAAACTAGCATATCATTAACAAGTCCTACATGTGCTAATAACTTCATAACAATAATACACTACTGGCCAATTCAGTTCCATATTAACATCAATACAAAACATATTTCAAGCATACCACATCACATAATATTTAATAATTTACAAACATCTCAACTAATTTTCAAATAATCAAACAAACAATCACTAATTGTCAGGCCACTTAACTAACATAACAACATTCATTTTGTAACATAACACCAATTCAACTCATCACTAGCTAACATTCTCTAATTCACTAACAATCTAACTATAATTCAATCATTTTTCACTAACTGTTAGATATTTGATTCTAAATAAACTAACAATTCAAATATTGTTCATAGTATTTCACTAATACTAATTACCCTAACTAACCAATAATTCTCACTATCAAATTCAAATTTCACTTAACTAACTTATTAACATAACAATTTGTTCATACTCTAACAATTAGCCAATAATCAAACTTTTTGTTACATTAACTCCAACTAACTTAACTGTCAGTTTCATAGCTAGCTTGACTAATTACGAATTCATGTTATAACTTTAACTAATCTCCATTCAATAACTAATAACCTCACAATTCAAAACTCTAACTACATTAACTATAACTAGCTAAAGTAACAGCTACTAACAGATCTTTAACAAAGTTACTGATCCTAACTAACTATTTCATGAAATCAATCTAACAGTGACACTACCCTAACACTCTAACAGACCTGCTCTAATCCATTGCCCAAATTAGTTAAAAACCCCCTCTATATAATTTTCACTCACCTTCATTCATGATCAACAATCATTCTAAAAATCACACTCTTTAGGACTCTCTCTCTCTCTCTCTCTCTCTCTCTCTCTCTCTCTCTCTCTCTCTCTCTCTCTCTCTCTCTCTCTCTCTCTCTCTCTCTCTCTCTCTCTCTCTCTCTCTCTCTCTCTCTCTCTCTCTCTCTCTCTCTCTCTGCAATTCCCCCTTCATCTCCACCCTCACCTAAAGCTCACTTCCATGGCCATTGAAGCTTCACCTTGATTCTTCAAATGTGTTAAGCCAAGCCACTCATATCTCTATTATACACTCCACACGCAACAACAACAACAACAAACACAACACATATTTTCAATCCTACAAACTAAGAGATTGAATAAGAAGAAGAAACATTTGTGGCAGAAGAAGTTTGAGATTCTAAGAAGTTACCTGAACACCTCTGGTTTTCTTGTTCCATCTTCATCAAATTCACATTCAACGAGCTCTAAGGCACATATCCTCCTTGCAAGTAGGTTCTCGAAATTTCGCTTCTTCTTGCTTTAAATTTCGTCACCACAATGTAGTATTCACCGAAGGGAATCAAAGCCCCAAGGTGGAGTGGCTCGATTCCCCTCCATCAATGTTTAATTTTGTTAATAAGCTTTAGGGTTCTTGGATAATTTGTTTCTATTTGAAGAATCTAGCGGAATTTAGGAAGAATTGATGATATAATGAGAGAAAGGACTCTGAGAGGCTTATTTTGGTGGTTATTTTTAGTTGTTTGGATCAACTCTGTCGATTTCGATGCGGTGGAGCCACCACCAGTGAAGAAGCTATATCAGAGAGAGAGAGAGACTTGAATACATTGAAACATGATTTGAGCATTACTGAACCTCTCTACTCCCTTTGCTTTGCTCATTGGGCCTCTTAACCAAGCCAAGGCCCGTACATTTTGCTTCCTGCATCCTTTTTGCCACACATACCTCCATTATGGACTCCCATCAACAATTGTGGGCCTCATCAGTTAGGCCCAATGTTCCTTGTTAAATTTACTCCCTGATTGGGATTTACACCCTCTGACAGACTTGTTTTTTTATTTATTTAGTTTCTTTTCTTTTTTAATTCTTTTGTTTATTTTATTCATGAGAAATACACATTTTTAATTAATTGAAATAATCGTAGTTCAATACATGTTAGTTTGGATTTTTTTAATTAGGGCTTAATTAGAATTAGTTGTATTTTCTCTTTAATTTTCCAATCAAGTCTAATTAGAAAATTAGGGTTTATGCTTATCAATCTTGGTCCTTGATCAAATGATCACACTTGATATTGAACTTGTCTTAGACTTATCCTAAATAACTTATTTGCTTCCCCTATCCAATCAAGTGATCATAAGTCTCTTGATCACTTGATTGGGTTAAACCCTAGCACTTGCATTGCAATTCATGACTCAAGCTCAAGATATCATGCAAGACTCTGAAGACTTTAGACATCAAGACCTAGAGCACTCTGAGCTTCATCATTCTTGCTTTGTAAAACTATAAGACTCTTGTATTCCTTCAGACAGTTGTCAATTATGATACGAATTATGCATCACGAGTCTTAAGTAATGGAGAAGAATGAGAGTAGTTATTCCTATCATTGTTCTGAGTATCTTTGAGTATAAGACGTAGGCCCTAGCTACTCAACGTATTCACCTCCATTCATAGACTTTAGTGCAATTCAAATAAAAAAAACTTTTGTTCTTTTCAAGCTTCTTCTTGAACTTTTCATGCTTCTTTGAACTGACTTCTACACCAAATTGCTTGCCAAATTCCTTCCCAATTTCATTGCCAATGTCCTACTCAATTTCTGTCAAATAAGCCATTACCATTTCACAGTTATTGCAATTTGTGGGAATTTTCTGAGTTCTTTGAACCTGACCAAATTTATTATCGCATATGAATGATTGACAACTTACCACACTCTACAATTAAGTATAAAATAAGAATGAGTATGAGTTAAAATTAAGAGAAAAATCGAGAAAATAAATTAGTGACTTGGTTACCCCTGAGTTTCGACACTTCTAGAATTTCCTATTGGGATTTTCAATGGTGTTTGAGACCCACATCTTCATTGGTTCATTACATCCACATATGGATAAACTTATTCCACTTGAGTTTCCATTTGAAGAGATTTTGCTTCCACTCATTTTCAAACCCTAATTTCTTTTTCACCTAAAACCTATAGCCAAGGAACAACGAATATTGACGAACAACGATGATGGCTACAGCTGAAACGATAAAATTTGATGAAGAAGGATATTTGCAGCTCAAACGATGGCGGACATAAGGAAGGTCGAAGACTGGAATGATGAAAGAGAAAAACAACGATGATATATGACATTTCAAATAACATGACAACTCAGAAGTCACGTAGACTAAATAAAATATGTCACATAGACTTCAAATGAGATTCTAGATTAAAATAAGATTAAACCAAAAGAATTTTGATGTTATAAATAGGAATCCAAGTTTATCTTTTATAAAAAATATTTAAAAACTCACTAATATTACCGGGATCACATCTAACCTTAAATTTATTGCTTATCTTTTTCAATATATGTGAAAAAAAGAGTAGAAGCGTATAACACACTATAAAGATGAACATTAGCCGACTCAACATGTTTATCTTGTCCTCCTATTTCTTTCACCCACAATCTCAGTTTGTTACTCTTTTGTTCTGAAACCATTATTAACAAAATCTAACATTATACTATTTTCTATTTCTTCTTATTCTTATTGTAATGGATTTTGTCTTCGCTCCAAAACCCCAAACTTTGATTCTCAAACCACCTTCTTCTTTTCTCTTTCTTCCTAACAACTTCCACTCTCTGCGTCCTCTCTCTGCTTCTAAACATCTCAAGATTCAATGCGAACTTGAAGGCAAACTCAATGGTTCTCATTCTGCTGATTTTGACGCTCGCTTCCTGGATAGGGTATTCTTTTTTCTTTCTTTCTCTATTTACTATTTTTCTGTCAGTCTCAACCGTTTTGCTTTTCTGTGTTTATTTATTTAGGTTAAATTTTACTTCACTTTTTTTTTTGTTACTGATTTTGAACTCATAGTGTTTGCTTCAATTACTGTAACACTGTTGTGGAATTAGCATTGAAAGTGTTGAGACAGTGTTATGTTTGCATTTTATGGCATTCTCTATTGAACTAACTAGACATATTAATGGTATAAACTATGAAGTGATTCTAACTAATGAATAATGACATCGTTTTTACAAGGATGTGAATTTTCCATTAAACGGTTATCTGTAACTAGGAGCTGTTAAGCCCTTAAGTGATCTGTGATATTTGGCCCTTATGAGTATGTTTAAGTGTCTGTTTGGTTTCACGGTTGGAGGACTTAGAATTGATTCTGGAGGTGTAAAATTGATTTTGACATGTTTTGATGCTCTCGAGAGTCGAGATAATTGATTATGCTTTCCTGAATTGATTCTACTTGAAGCTAGGATTTGTTGCTTTTGAGCCAATATGATTTTTACCCTGAAATTTACTGTTCAACTCAATTTTGCAAGAATTTATTCAAACATAAATCACTTTATTTCAACTCACTTTTAGCCAAAATCAATTTTACAGAATCAATTCACTCCGAATCAATCTTTGTCACTGCAAAACCAGAGACGCTCTAAAAGGTTGCATCACTCATGCAATGTTCCTTCTCTAGTACTCCTTTATACCTTTCTCTCTTAAGTTTTGTGGTGGGATTCCTAGTAGAATTCAGAGTATTATGAGGGACTTCTGTTGGTTAAGGAATGGGGAAACTAACTGGGATCGATTGTCAATTGGAATGCTTGTTTACTGTTTGGATTTCACCCAACAAGGAATGAAAGTTGCAAATACAAACATAGCATTGAAGAATATTTCTCTGCTGTTTTCCCCCCAATTCTCGAATTGGTCAATTTTTTTTTGGTTGCAGTCATACATGCTTACTGAATATATAAAATGAGACTGCATCATAGTGTATGCATTTAGGATGTATAGAGAAAATTGTATATTCTTCTCTTAGGTGATTTGAACATGTATTCTGAATCATTATAGAAGTGCCACTATGAAGGATAGACCACATAAGATTCAGTTAACTTGATAGCATTTAGGATATATAGTTCATTGTTTATATTAGTAAATGTTTTCCGATAATTGTTCTGTTGAAAATAAGATATCAGCTTGCGAATAAAACTAGTAGGTTATTTGTCTACTAGGGTTTCACTTAATGATCGATAATGGAATCTTACTAATCTAGAAGTATATTTGATTTGACAATTTAATTTCTATTATAGCAAAAGGCACTGGAAGCAGCAATGAATGATATAAACAACTCTTTCGGAAAAGGTAGTGTTACGAGATTGGGCAGTGCCGGTGGAGCTTTGGTGTATGTATCTTCTTCACATTCTCTATCATCGGTCTTACTATTATTTTCTGTGATTTAGATCACATAACATGACAGATTTTCTATTGTCTGGAACGTTGTAGTGAAACTTTTCCCAGTGGATGTTTGTCTTTAGACTTCGCTTTGGGTGGTGGTCTTCCAAAAGGAAGAATTGTAGAGGTATTGACCGTTTTGACTCTATAGCCTCTTGATGTTGATGGAGTATAATATACTCTTTATTTATCTATTTATTGAAGAGTATGATATATTCCGTGCTTAAAATTTATTGGAGCATGAAATAGAAGTTTATTAGGCTTTGAAAAGACATCATCCAAGCTATATGATTTTATCATTAAATATGTCCCAATTCTTTATTTACATTTTCTCGGCTCTTCTATTAGTTTTTCTCCTAAAGTAATTTATTCTATAATGGGATGCCGACATTATATGCTATATCTGTTTCCAGATATATGGACCAGAAAGCAGTGGGAAGACCACCCTAGCACTTCATGCTATTGCAGAAGTACAGGTAATTCATCTGGAGTTTTCCCAATCTATGATTCCCGATCATGATTATTGATTGGAATCAATGTGCAATGTTGTTTATGTTTGCGCAGAAGTTAGGAGGCAATGCAATGCTTGTTGATGCAGAGCATGCTTTTGATCCAGCATATTCTAAAGCATTAGGAGTGGATGTAGAAAATTTAATCGTGTGCCAACCAGATCATGGAGAGATGGCTCTTGAGAGTAATGCTTTTGACTTTTCGTTGTGTTGGAACGGATAAGATGATTTTGTTGGTGCCCATATGGTGTCTGTGAATTGATTGAACTTTGCCTATTGTAGTTGCAGATCGTATGTGTAGATCTGGCGCCATAGATCTCATTTGTGTTGACTCTGTCTCAGCTCTCACTCCCCGAGCAGAAGTTGAAGTAAAGATCTGATTTTCTTTGTTTTAGGTAGTTTCATTAAATCATTTAAGGGATTGCATTTCATTCTAACCAATTTTTTGGTTTAAATGCGTAGGGTGAGATTGGAATGCAGCAAATGGGATTGCAGGCTCGTCTTATGAGCCAAGCTTTGCGTAAGATGTCTGGAAATGCATCTAAAGCTGGTTGTACGCTTATATTTTTGAACCAAATAAGATACAAGGTACCTGTATTTGATTAGTCTAACTTCTTAATGGCATAATCGTGTGAGTTCAATGATATATATCACTGTTAACTCTCGTGCTTTAGTTTATATGGTTTGTTTTTCTCTTTACTTCTGAAGATTGGTGTCTACTATGGAAATCCAGAAGTGACAAGTGGTGGAATTGCATTAAAGTTTTTTGCATCGGTTCGGCTAGAAGTTCGTCCTACAGGGAAGATAAAATCTGTAAGTACAATTGGCTTTTTCATGACATTTTACTATTTATCATCTTCAACCTTTCTGTTGCTAACGGGGTAGTCTTTCTACTCCAAATATCAGCCATTTTTACATTCAAATGATTATTTGTTCCTAATATATTCTTTTGATTGTAATATCAAGATTGTTTAATATGAAGAACTACTTTGCATTTTGATTTCCTTTTAGGCCAAAGGAGACGAAGAAGTTGGCCTTAAAGTTCGTGTAAGAGTGCAAAAGAGCAAGGTAACCACAACATTTCTATATTTGAAAAATTTCCTTTCGAGAATCACTTTTTTGTAAACTAAAGTAGCTTATGCCAGTTATTTGTAAACTAAAAAAAACCACTTTTTACCCACCCTTGAAATCACTTAAACAATGGCTGTAAAGTCTAGATTGGTCTGAACATTTATTAAGATATTGAAGATTTTTATACATTCTATCTGAATCAGATGTAAATGTTGTATTCTTCATTGACTTGATCTTTTTAATTTGGAGGTAATTAATTCGAGAATTTGTTTTAGGTGTCAAGGCCTTACAAAGTAGCTGAATTTGATATCTCATTTGGAGAGGGAGTTAATAAGCTGGTGAGTGTTGGGACATAAAATCACTTTTAACATTTAGCGAATAAATACCATTATTTTGAATTTTCATTTTGAACGCAGGGTTGCATTTTAGATTGTGCAGAAATGATGAATATTGTCTTAAAGAAGGGATCTTGGTACAGTTATGGGGAGCATCGGTATTGTCTGAAACTTTTGGATACTTAATATTTATATCTTTGATGACCTCTTCGATTATTCTGCTACATGTTTTACATCCTTCACTTTTCTTTGCTTTTCCAATTGTTTGTGTCTTGATGGTTGGTAGGTTCCCATGTCTTAATGGTGATATCGTGAAACAGGTTAGGACAAGGAAGAGAGAAAACATTGCAGTACTTGAAGGAGAACCTGCATCTTCTAGAAGAAGTTGAAAAGGTTGGATGTTCTGATCCTGCTATATGCTATACTCTATATATCAAATTAGATATGGTGTTGTATATTCTTCTGTCTCTTGTGTGCTTGCTTAATGGTCGGCATTTACACCAGTGGTGCAACACTATATCGGTGTTTGGGGTGCGTGGCGAATATTGGGTTTAAAACTTCTGGGCACGTATCGTTTGGTTCAAACCCAACATATTAACACTTAAACGTTGCTAAAGCCTAATAGGAAACCGTTTGAAACAGAGAAAAACAAGAGAAACTAATAAAATGAGCCTGTTTGTAACTTTCCCCGCATTCTCAAAATTTTGGGTACTTGGCAGCAAAACAAAGGACTGACCAGTTTTATACCGTGTTGAAATTACGAGGTTTAAGTTAAGAGAAGGAAAGAAATAATAAAGACTTTGAATTTGTTGTATTGTAATATGATTGATAATAATTTTATACCAATCACTGAACACTAACCTTTGTTTATAGAGATATAAGACTCCTAAACCTAAATAAATATAAGATCTTAAAACAAATCATAATAATAATTATGGAATATAATTGCTAAAATAATAGAAATATCTTAGAATATATCTTGATAGGGAAGACCTGCGATGTTATACGAGATAGAATGTTGAACGGTTAATAATAATCAACACGAGAATAGAGGAAGTGTGACAGAGATGAGAATGTTGCGTTGGATATGCGGTAAGATTAGGGATGACAAAATGGGCTCGGCACGTCGGACATGTTCGTTTTGTCTGCACTTTTCGCGGGACGTATCAAGGTTTTAGGCCCGCTTTCTCTAATATGTCCGCCCCGTTTTCTTTTGCGGGTGCGAACATTAACATAAAATTTTACAATTTTTAAATTTAAAAGGTGCAATGTCCACGCCCCCGACTTCATTTTTTGTGAGGCGGACCAAGATTTTTGGTCCGCGCCCTCGACTATGCCGCACCGTTTTTTGCAAGTTTTTGTGTGCCGGACCTAAACGGGGTGGTCTTATCCGTTTGCCACCCCTAGGTAAAATTAGAAATAAAAATATTAAAGAGAGTGCTGGGGAAACGCCTATAGTTGGCAAGATGATGGAAAATAGATTTAGGTGGTTTGGGCATGTAAATTTTATGGTAAGAAGAATAGATCAGATGGAGAGAACTCAAACAATTAGAGGAAGAGGAAGGCTTAGAAAGATTATAAGAGAAGTTATTAAGAATGATTTGAAGATTTACGATTTGGATAGAAGCATAATTCTGGATATAATATTATGACAAAAGTTGATTCATATAGCCAATCCCACTTAATGAGATAATACTTGATTGTTGTTTTATTACATTAAGAGCATTTCAGATATTTTAATCCTGGGAATATCTTTCAAGAGGATTTTTCATATTAGTTAGTCATTATTATGATTTGTTTCCTACTTTATTTGTTTAGAATGAAGAGTCTTGTATATCTATATAAGGGGTTAGTGCTTAGTGATCATCTTGTATATCTATATTCGGAACTGAATTCATTTTGAAGTCACCATTTAATGTTTATATGTCTTGTATATGAGATATGTGGGATTTTAATAGCAATCATAAATTAATTTGCAGGTAGTTCGGTCTACAATGAATGATGGAACTAACCAAACAAGCTTTTCACATGCGAAGAACAATCCATTGCTTCAACAAGACGAAGATATTTACGAGGAAAGTCTATGACAAGGAAGTTGTTTTTTGTTGATGTTGTTAAGATTGGGTGGTAGATTGCAGGTTTATAGAAATTGGAAATATTCTTTTTTCAACAGAAATGGAACTGGAGGTGTCTTTGATGATTAAGTTTTTTTTTCTTTTCATCCTGTTCCATTGGGAAATGTTGTGGAAACTGATGATATATCGAAGCATGAGAAACAAAAAAGAAAGGTAAAATTAACATTCTAATTAGTGGATTATTGACTTAATTTTAAATAGGTTTAAACTAGCAATTTTATATAATTGAGGAGAATACATTAAATAAATCTGATAATAAACACGGTGTAAATTACAACTCTTGTGTATTTGTTAAATTTAACTTTTATTTTTATTGGGTGTAAATTAACAAACTTTATTATAGCGGTATAAATTAAAAAATATTATATTAATTAAATTAACAAACTGTATAGACTACCACCATTGCTTTTGAGATCAACAACCACAAAATATTTTTGGAACACAATTGACCATTGCTTAAAAAAAATTCTTTGAAATAAGACATTTATGAATCCTAAACTTTCAGTCAAATATTTAATTAAAGAAAATAGAATTTAGACAGGTCAAAATTTCAAACAATTTTATATCTAAGAATAGTGTTCCTTTGCACTTTTTAATTAAATGAAAAACTATCTTGCACATTATAAATTTTGACTTTTTAGTTTTTTTATTTTAATATTTCTAATATTTTAGTCCCTTTACAAAAAAATCAATTTTGATCATGCTATTGAATATTTTTTATCCCTTGAATTGAAGATAAGCAAAGGTGCCCTTGAATTGAAGATATGCAAAGGTTATGTCATATTAAAAATAATTAATTTTTAAATATTATTTAATATAATCAAACTATTTTTTATTAAATAATTATTATGGGTCACATATCAATACATAGTTGAGTAATGAATATTGAGCAAATAATTTATTTTCTTTCAATAAATGAAATTCAAACCCACACTCTTAAGTAAAATAGTGAAATCTTTTGTCATTTAAACCACAACACAATTATGATATTTTTATACACTAATTTATATGTAATATTAAACCTATTTAACATCACAATTTTGCATTCCTGTATTTGGTAAATTGGAATAATATTACATTTTAATGTGTTTGATGTAATGAAGATAACTCCTCAAGTTTATCATAATGCATTTGTATGTCTTCTCAAATAAATATTTAGGTTTTAGAAGAGAAGCAATGCAACAATATCATCTTTTTTGAAAGTTGAACGCTTTGATACTAAAGGTGAAGACAAGTCCAAACAACACTGTTGGGATCTTAAGTTCATAATTTGTTAGATCTTAAGCTTATAAGATGAGTGCAAACAACACTGATAGTAAGATTATAAACCTATCATCTATGAAAATACATTATGCTGGATTAACCTCAAGATGCCTCACAACTTCCATATAAAATTTAGTATCTGGTTTCCTCTTTCCTGAAACACAATGAAAATGGCTCAAAAATATTCAAAGGTTCATGACATGATAGTTAGAGTAAGCATGCGTCTCAAAGTTATTTTTCTTTAATGTTAGAATAAATTGTTCAATCCCTTATATGTATGATTTATTGAAATATTGAATTTTATTTGGCTCTAACATTATTATTTAGTTTTTTGGATTAAATTGCGTGAATGATGAAAATTTTGATGTTAAACCCATGAAATTTGATTGAATTGTGGGAATGATGAAAATGTTGTTGTTAAACCCATAAAATTTGATTCAATTGTGTGAATGATGAAAATGTTGTTGTTAAATATATGAAATTTGATTCAATTGTGTGAATGATGAAAATGTTGTTGTTAAATTCAAGAAATTTAATTGAATTGTGTGAATGATGAAAATGTTGATGTTAAACCAATGAAATTTGATAGAATTGTGTGAATAATGAAAATGTTGTTGTCGTTGAACCCATGAAATTTGATTGAGTTGTGTGAATGATAGAAATGTTGTTGTTAAACCCATTAAATTTGATTGAATTATGTGAATGATGAAAATGTTGCTGTTAAACCAAAGAAATTTGATTGAATTATGTGAATAATGAAAATGTTGTTGTCGTTAAACCCATGCAATTTGATAGAATTGTCTAAATGATAAAAATGTTGTTGTTAAACTCATAAAATTTGATTGAATTGTGCGAATGATAAAAATGTTGTCGTTAAACCCATGCAATTTGATTCAATTGTCTGAATGATGAAAATGTTCTTGTTAAACTCATAAAATTTGATTGAATTGTGTGAATGATGAAAATGTTATCCTTAAACCCATGAAAGTTGATTGAATAGTGTGAATGATGAAAATGTTGTTGATAAACTCATAAAATTTGATTGAATTGTGTGAATGATGAAAATGATGATGTTAAACCCATGAAATTTAATTGAATTATGGGAATGATGAAAATGTTCATTATAAACCCATGACATTTGATTGAATTGTGTGAATGATGAAAATGTTGTTGTTAAACCCATAAAATTTGATTGAATTGTGTGAATGATGGAAATGTTGTTAAATATATGAAATTTGATTGAATTTTGTGAATGATGAAAATGTTGTTGTTGTTAAATTCATGAAATTTGATTGAATTGTGTGACTGATGAAAATGTTGATGTTAAACCAATGAAATTTGATAGAATTATGTGAATAATGAAAATGTTGTTGTTGTTGAACCCATGAAATTTGATTGAATTGTGTGAATGATGAAAATGTAGTTGTTAAACCTATGAAATTTAATTGAATTATGTGAATAATGAAAATGTTGTTGTTAAACCCATGAAATTTGATTGAATTGTCTGAATAATTAAAATGTTGTTGTTGTTAAACCCATGAAATTTGATTGAATTGTCTGAATGATGAAAATCTTGTTGTTAAACTCATAAAATTTGATTGAATAATGTGAATAATGAAAATGTTGTTGTTAAAACCATGAAATTTGATTGAATTCTGCGAATGATGAAAATGTTGTTGTTAAACTCATGAAATTTAATTGAATTATGTGAATGATGAAATTGTTACTGTTAAACCCATGCAATTTTATTGAATTGTGTGAATGATGAAAATATTGTTGTTGTTAAACCCATGAAATTTGATTGAATTGTGTGAATGATGAAAATGTTATTGTTAAACTCATAAAATTTGATTGAATTGTATGAATGATGAAAACGTTGTCATTAAACCCGTGAAGTTTAATTGAATTCTGTAAATGATGAAAATGTTGTTGTTCACATGT
This sequence comes from Lathyrus oleraceus, assembly GCF_024323335.1. NCBI lineage: Eukaryota > Viridiplantae > Streptophyta > Magnoliopsida > Fabales > Fabaceae > Lathyrus > Lathyrus oleraceus. The sequence goes on from NC_066582.1 coordinate 332,371,703, forward strand.
AATTTAATTCAATTGTGTGAGTGATGAAAATGTTGTTAAAACCATGAAATTTGATTGAATTCTGCGAATGATGAAAATGTTGTTGTTAAACCCATGAAATTTGATCGAATTGTGTGAATGATGAAAATGTTGTCGTTAAACCCATGCAATTTGATTGAATTGTGTGAATGATAAAAATGTTAGTGTTAAACCCATGAAATTTGATTGAATTGTGTGAATGATGAAAATGTTATTGTTAAACCCATAAAATTTGATTGAATTGTGGGAATGACCGAAATGTTATTGTTGTTAAATCCATGAAATTTGATTGAATTGTGTGAATGATGAAACTGTCGTCGTTAAACCCATGAAATTTGATTGAATTGCGTGAATGATAAAAGTGTTGATGTTAAACCCATGAAATTTGATTGAATTGTGTGAATGATGAAAATGTTGTCGTTAAACCCATAAAATTTGATTCAATTGGGTTAATGATGAAGATGTTGTTGTTAAATATATGAAATTTGATTGAATTGTGTGAATGATGAAAATGTTGTTGTTGTTAAATTCAGGAAATTTGATTGAATTGTGTGAATGATGAAAATCTTGATGTTAAGCCAATGAAATTTGATAGAATTGTGTGAATAATGAAAATATAGTTGTTGTTGAACCCATGAAATTTGATTGAATTGTTTGAATGATGAAAATGTAGTTTTTAAACCCATTAAATTTGATTGAATTATGTGAATGATGAAAATGTTGTTGTTAAATCCATGAAATTTGATTGAATTGTGTGAATAATGAAAATGTTGTTATCGTTAAACCCATGCAATTTGATTGAATTGTCTGATTGATGAAAATGTTATTGTTAAACTCATCAAAATTGATTGAAATGTGCGAATGATGAAAATGTTGTCGTTAAACCCATGCAATTTGATTGAATTATGTGAATGATGGAAATGTTGTCGTTAAACCCATGAGATTTGATTGAATTGTGTGAATGATGAAAATGTTGTTGTTAAACTCATAAAATTTGATTGAATTGTGTGAATGATGAAAATGATGATGTTAAACCCATGAAATTTAATTGAATTATGAGAATGATGAAAATGTTCACGTTAAACCCATGAAATTTGATTGAATTGTGTGAATGATGAAAATTTTGTTGTTAAACCCAAAAAACTTGATTGAATTGTGTGAATAATGGAAATGTTGTTGTTAAATATATGAAATTTGATTGAATTGTATGAATGATGAAAATGTTGTTGTTGTTAAATTCATGAAATTTGATTGAATTGTGTGAATGATGAAAATGTTGATGTTAAACCAATGAAATTTGATAGAATTATGTGAATAATGAAAATGTTGTTGTCGTTGAACCCATGAAATTTGATTGAATTGAGTGAATGATGAAAATGTTGTTGTTGTTAAACCAATGAAATTTGATTGAATTGTGTGAATGATGAAAATGTTGTTGTTAAACTCATAAAATTTGATTGAATTGTATGAATGATGAAAATGTTGTCGTTAAACCCGTGAAATTTGATTGAATTCTATAAATGATGAAAATGTCATTTTGAAACCGATAGAATTTGATTGAATTATGTGAATGATAAAAATTTGTTGTTAAACCCATGCAATTTGATTGAATTGTGTGAATGATGAAAATGTTGTCATTATTAAACACTTGAAATTTAATTGAATTGTGTGAGTGATGAAAATGTTGTTAAAACCATGAAATTTGATTGAATTTTGCGAATGATGAAAATGTTGTTGTTAAACCCAAGAAATTTGATTAAATTGTGTGAATGATGAAAATGTTGTTGTTAAACCCATGAAATTTGATTGAATTGTGGGAATAATGAAAATGTTGTTGTTAATCCCATGAAATTTGATTGAATTAATTGAATGATGAAAATGTTGCTGTTAAACCCAAGAAATTTGATTGAATTGTGTGAATAATGAAAATGTTGTTATTATTATACCCATGAAATTTGACTGAATTGTCTGAATGATGAAAATGTAGTTGTTAAACCCATAAAATTTGATTGAATTATGGGAATGATGAAAATGTTCTTTTAAACCCATGAAATTTGATTGAGTTGTGTGAATAATGAAAATGTTGTTGTTAAACCCATGAAATTTGATTGAATTATTGGAATAATGAAAATGTTGTTGTTAAACCTATGAAATTTGATTGAATTGTGTAAATGATGAAAATGTTGATGTTAAACCCATGAAATTTGATTGAATTGTGGGAATGATGAAAATGTTCCTGTTAAATCCATGGCATTTGATTGAATTCTGTAAATGATGAAAATATTGTCGTTAAACCCATGAAATTTGATTGAGTTGTGAGAACGATAAAAATGTTGTTCTTAAACCCATGAAATTTGATTGAATTGTGTGAACGACGAAAATGTTGTTATTGTAAAATTCATGAAATTTGATTGAATAGTGTGAATGATGAAAATGTTGTTGATAAACTCATAAAATTTGATTGAATTGTGTGAATGATGAAAATGATGATGTTAAACCCATGAAATTTAATTGAATTATGGGAATGATGAAAATGTTCATTAAAACCATGACATTTGATTGAATTGTGTGAATGATGAAAATGTTGTTGTTAAACCCATAAATTTGATTGAATTGTGTGAATGATGGAAATGTTGTTAAATATATGAAATTGATTGAATTTTGTGAATGATGAAAATGTGTTGTTGTTAAATCATGAAATTTGATTGAATTGTGTGAATGATGAAAATGTTGATGTTAAACCAATGAAATTTGATAGAATTATGTGAATAATGAAAATGTTGTTGTTGTTGAACCCATGAAATTTGATTGAATTGTGTGAATGATGAAAATGTAGTTGTTAAACCTATGAAATTAATTGAATTATGTGAATAATGAAAATGTTGTTGTTAAACCCATGAAATTGATTGAATTGTCTGAATAATTAAAATGTTGTTGTTGTTAAACCCATGAAATTTGATTGAATTGTCTGAATGATGAAAATCTGTTGTTAAACTCAAAAATTTGATTGAATAATGTGAATAATGAAAATGTTGTTGTTAAAACCATGAAATTTGATTGAATTCTGCGAATGATGAAATGTTGTTGTTAAACTCATGAAATTTAATGAATTATGTGAAATGAAAATTGTTACTGTTAAACCCATGCAATTTTATTGAATTGTGTGAATGATGAAAATATGTGTTGTTAAACCCATGAAATTTGATTGAATTGTGTGAATGATGAAAATGTTATTGTTAAACTCATAAAATTGATTGAATTGTATGAATGATGAAAACGTTGTCATTAAACCCGTGAAGTTTAATTGAATTCTGTAAATGATGAAAATGTTGTTGTTCACATGTAATTTAATTCAATGTGTGAGTGATGAAATGTTGTTAAAACCATGAAATTTGATTGAATTCTGCGAATGATGAAAATGTTGTTGTTAAACCCATGAAATTTGATCGAATTGTGTGAATGATGAAAATGTTGTCGTTAAACCCATGCAATTTGATTGAATTGTGTGAATGATAAAATGTTAGTGTTAAACCCATGAAATTTGATTGAATTGTGTGAATGATGAAAATGTTATGTTAAACCCATAAAATTTGATTGAATTGTGGGAATGACCGAAAATGTTATGTTGTTAAATCCATGAAATTTGATTGAATTGTGTGAATGATGAAACTGTCGTCGTTAAACCCATGAAATTTGATTGAATTGCGTGAATGAAAAAGTGTTGATGTTAAACCATGAAATTTGATTGAATTGTGTGAATGATGAAAATGTTGTCGTTAAACCCATAAAATTGATTCAATTTGGGTTAATGATGAAGATGTTGTTGTTAAATATATGAAATTTGATTGAATTGTGTGAATGATGAAAATGTTGTTGTTGTTAAATTCAGGAAATTTGATTGAATTGTGTGAATGATGAAAATCTTGATGTTAAGCCAATGAAATTTGATAGAATTGTGTGAATAATGAAAATATAGTTGTTGTTGAACCCATGAAATTTGATTGAATTGTTTGAATGATGAAAATGTAGTTTTTAAACCCATTAAATTTGATTGAATTATGTGAATGATGAAAATGTTGTTGTTAAATCCATGAAATTTGATTGAATTGTGTGAATAATGAAAATGTTGTTATCGTTAAACCCATGCAATTTGATTGAATTGCTGATGATGAAAATGTTATTGTTAAACTCATCAAAATTGATTGAAATGTGCGAATGATGAAAATGTTGTCGTTAAACCCATGCAATTTGATTGAATTATGTGAATGATGGAAATGTTGTCGTTAAACCCATGAGATTTGATTGAATTGTGTGAATGATGAAAATGTTGTTGTTAAACTCATAAAATTTGATTGAATTGTGTGAATGATGAAAATGATGATTTAAACCCATGAAATTAATTGAATTATGAGAATGATGAAAATCACGTTAAACCATGAAATTTGATTGAATTGTGTGAATGATGAAAATTTGTTGTTTAAACCAAAAAAACTGATTGAATTGTGTGAATAATGGAAATGTTGTTGTTAAATATATGAAATTTGATTGAATTGTATGAATGATGAAAATGTGTTGTTGTTAAATTCATGAAATTTGATTGAATTGTGTGAATGATGAAAATGTTGATGTTAAACCAATGAAATTTGATAGAATTATGTGAATAATGAAAATGTTGTTGTCGTTGAACCCATGAAATTTGATTGAATTGAGTGAATGATGAAAATGTTGTTGTTGTTAAACCAATGAAATTGATTGAATTGTGTGAATGATGAAAATGTTGTTGTTAAACTCATAAAATTTGATTGAATTGTATGAATGATGAAAATGTTGTCGTTAAACCCGTGAAATTTGATTGAATTCTAAATGATGAAAATGTCATTTTGAACCGATAGAATTTGATTGAATTATGTGAATGATAAAAATTGTTGTTAAACCCATGCAATTTGATTGAATTGTGTGAATGATGAAAATGTTGTCATTATTAAACACTTGAAATTTAATTGAATTGTGTGAGTGATGAAAATGTTGTTAAACCATGAAATTTGATTGAATTTTGCGAATGATGAAAATGTTGTTGTTAAACCCAAGAAATTTGATTAAATTGTGTGAATGATGAAAATGTTGTTGTTAAACCCATGAAATTTGATTGAATTGTGGGAATAATGAAAATGTTGTTGTTAATCCCATGAAATTTGATTGAATTAATTGAATGATGAAAATGTTGCTGTTAAACCCAAGAAATTTGATTGAATTGTGTGAATAATGAAAATGTTGTTATTATTATACCCATGAAATTTGACTGAATTGTCTGAATGATGAAAATGTAGTTGTTAAACCCATAAAATTTGATTGAATTATGGGAATGATGAAAATGTTCTTTTAAACCCATGAAATTTGATTGAGTTGTGTGAATAAAGAAAATGTTGTTGTTAAACCCATGAAATTTGATTATTGGGAATAATGAAAATGTTGTTGTTAAACCTATGAAATTTGATTGAATTGTGTAAATGATGAAAATGTTGATGTTAAACCCATGAAATTTGATTGAATTGTGGGAATGATGAAAATGTTCCTGTTAAATCCATGGCATTTGATTGAATTCTGTAAATGATGAAAATATTGTCGTTAAACCCATGAAATTTGATTGAGTTGTGAGAACGATAAAAATGTTGTTCTTAAACCCATGAAATTTGATTGAATTGTGTGAACGACGAAAATGTTGTTATTGTAAAATTCATGAAATTTGATTGAATTGTGTGAATGATGAAAATGTTGATGTTAATCCAATGAAATTTGATAGAATTGTGTGAATGATGAAAATGTTGTTGATGTTGAACCCATGAAATTTGATTGAATTGTATGAATGATGAAAATGTTGTTGTTGTTAAACCCATTAAATTTGATTGAATTGTGTGAATGATGAAAATGTTGCTGTTAAACTCATAAAATTTGATTGAATTGTATGAATGATGAAAATGTTGTCGTTAAACCCGTGAAATTCGATTGAATTTTGTAAATGATGAAAATGTTATTTTTAAACAGATGGAATTTGATTGAATTATGTGAATGATAAAGAATGTTGTTGTTAAACCCATGAAACTTGATTGAATTGTGTGAATGATGAAAATGTTGTTGTTGTTAAACACATGCAATTTAATTGAATTCTGTAAGTGATGAAAATGTTGTTAAAAGCATGAAATTTGATTGAACTTTGTGAATGATGAAAATATTGTTGTTAAACCCATGAAATTTGATTAAATTGTGTGAATGATGAAAATGTTGTTGTTAAACCCATGAAATTTTATTGAATTGTGGGAATAATGAAAATGTTGTTGTTAATCCCATGAAATTTGATTGAATTAAGTGAATGATGAAATGTTGCTGTTAAACCCAAGAAATTTGATTGAATTGTGTGAATAATGAAAATGTTGTTATCATTAAACCCATGAAATTTGATTGAATTGTCTGAATGATGAAAATGTAGTTGTTAAACCCATCAAATTTGATTGAATTATGGGAATGATGAAAATGTTCTTTTAAACCCATGAAATTTGATTGAGTTGTGTGAATAAAGAAAATGTTGTTGTTAAACCCATGAAATTTGATTGAATTATTGGAATAATGAAAATGTTGTTGTTAAACCTATGAAATTTGATTGAATTGTGTAAATGATGAAAATGTTGATGTTAAACCCATGAAATTTGATTGAATTGTGGGAATGATGAAATGTTCCTGTTAAATCCATGGCATTTGATTGAATTCTGTAAATGATGAAAATATTGTCGTTAAACCCATGAAATTTGATTGAGTTGTGAGAACGATAAAATGTTGTTCTTAACCCATGAAATTGATTGAATTTGTGTGAACGACGAAAATGTTGTTATTGTAAAATTCATGAAATTTGATTGATTGTGTGAATGATGAAATGTTGATGTTAAATCCAATGAAATTTGATAGAATTGTGTGAATGATGAAAAATGTTGATGTTGAACCCATGAAATTTGATTGAATTGTATGAATGATGAAAATGTGTTGTTGTTAAACCCATGAAATTTGATTGAATGTGTGAATGATGAAAATGTTGTTGTTAAACTCATAAAATTTGATTGGATTGTATGAATGATGAAAATGTTGTCGTTAAAACCCGTGAAATTTGATTGAATTTTGTAAATGATGAAAATGTTATTTTAAACCGATAGAATTGATTGAATTATGTGAATGAAAAAAAAATGTTGTTGTTAAACCCATGAAACTTGATTGAATTGTGTGAATGATGAAAATGTTGTTGTTGTTAAACACATGCAATTTAATTGAATTGTGTAAGTGATGAAAATGTTGTTAAAAGCATGAAATTTGATTGAATTTTGTGATTGATGAAAATATTGTTGTTAAACCCATGAAATTTGATTAAATTGTGTGAATGATGAAAATGTTGTTGTTAAACCCATGAAATTTTATTGAATTGTGAGAATAATGAAAATGTTGTTGTTAATCCCATGAAATTTGATTGAATTAAGTGAATGATGAAATGTTGCTGTTAAACCTAAGAAATTTGATTGAATTGTGTGAATAATGAAAATGTTGTTATCATTAAACCCATGAAATTTGATTGAATTGTCTGAATGATGAAAATGTAGTTGTTAAACCCATCAAATTTGATTGAATTGTGGGAATGATGAAAATGTTCTTTTAAACCCATGAAATTTGATTGAGTTGTGTGAATAAAGAAAATGTTGTTGTTAAACCCATGAAATTTGATTGAATTATTGGAATAATGAAAATGTTGTTGTTAAACCTATGAAATTTGATTGAATTGTGTAAATGATGAAAATGTTGATGTTAAACCCATGAAATTTGATTGAATTGTGGGAATGATGAAAATGTTCCTGTTAAATCCATGGCATTTGATTGAATTCTATAAATGATGAAAATATGTCGTTAAAACCATGAAATTTGATTGAGTTGTGAGAACGATAAAAATGTTGTTCTTAAACCATGAATTTGATTGAATTGTGTGAACGACGAAAATGTTGTTATTGTAAAATTCATGAAATTTGATTGAATTGTGTGAATGATGAAAATGTTGATGTTAATCCAATGAAATTTGATAGAATTGTGTGAATGATGAAAATGTTGTTGATGTTGAACCCATGAAATTTGATTGAATTGTATGAATGATGAAAATGTTGTTGTTGTTAAACCCATGAAATTTGATTGAATTGTGTGAATGATGAAAATGTTGCTGTTAAACTCATAAAATTTGATTGAATTGTATGAATGATGAAAATGTTGTCGTTAAACCCGTGAAATTTGATTGAATTTTGTAAATGATGAAAATGTTATTTTTAAACAGATAGAATTTGATTGAATTATGTGAATGATAAAGAATGTTGTTGTTAAACCCATGAAACTTGATTGAATTGTGTGAATGATGAAAATGTTGTTGTTGTTAAACCACATGCAATTTAATGAATTGTGTCAGTGATGAAAATGTTGTAAAAGCGTGAAATTTGATTGAACTTTGTGAATGATGAAAATATTGTTGTTAAACCCATGAAATTTGATTAAATTGTGTGAATGATGAAAATGTTGTTGTTAAACCATGAAATTTTATTGAATTGTGGGAATAATGAAAAGTTGTTGTTAATCCCATGAAATTTGATTGAATTAAGTGAATGATGAAATGTTGCTGTTAAACCCAAGAAATTGATTGAATTGTGTGAATAATGAAATGTTGTTATCATTAAACCCATGAAATTGATTGAATTGTCTGAATGATGAAAATGTAGTTGTTAAACCATCAATTTGATTGAATTATGGGAATGATGAAAATGTTCTTTTAAACCCATGAAATTTGATTGAGTTGTGTGAATAAAGAAAATGTTGTTGTTTAACCCATGAAATTTGATTGAATTATTGGAATAATGAAAATGTGTTGTTAAACCTATGAAATTTGATTGAATTGTGTAAATGATGAAAATGTTGATGTTAAACCCATGAAATTTGATTGAATTGTGGGAATGATGAAAATGTTCTGTTAAATCCATGGCATTTGATTGAATTCTGTAAATGATGGAAATATTGTCGTTTAAACCCATGAAATTTGATTGAGTTGTGAGAACGATAAAAATGTTGTTCTTAAACCCATGAAATTTGATTGAATTGTGTGAACGACGAAAATGTTGTTATTGTAAAATTCATGAAATTTGATTGAATTGTGTGAATGATGAAAATGTGATGTTAATCTAATGAAATTTGATAGAATTGTGTGAATGATGAAAATGTTGTTGATGTTGAACCCATGAAATTTGATTGAATTGTATGAATGATGAAAAATGTTGTTGTTGTTAAACCCATGAAATTTGATTGAATGTGTGAATGATGAAAATGTTGCTGTTAAACTCATAAATTTGATTGAATTGTATGAATGATGAAAATGTTGTCGTTAAACCGTGAAATTTGATTGAATTTTGTAAATGATGAAAATGTTATTTTAAACCGATAGAATTTGATTGAATTATGTGAATGATAAAAAAATGTTGTTGTTAAACCATGAAACTTGATTGAATTGTGTGAATGATGAAAATGTTGTTGTTGTTAAACACATGCAATTTAATTGAATTGTGTAAGTAATGAAAATGTTGTTAAAAGCATGAAATTTGATTGAATTTTGTGTGAATGATGAAAATATTGTGTTAAACCCATGAAATTTGATTAAATTGTGTGAATGATGAAAATGTTGTTGTTATGAATTTATTGAATTGTGGGAATAATGAAAATGTTGTTGTTAATCCCATGAAATTTGATTGAATTAAGTGAATGATGAAATGTTGCTGTTAAACCCAGAAATTTGATTGAATTGTGTGAATAATGAAAATGTTGTTATCATTAAACCCATGAAATTTGATTGAATTGTCTGAATGATGAAAATGTAGTTGTTAACCCATTCAAATTTGATTGAATTATGGGAATGATGAAATATTCTTTTAAACCCATGAAATTGATTGAGTTGTGTGAATAAAGAAAATGTTGTTGTTAAACCCATGAAACTTTGATTGAATTATTGGAATAATGAAAATGTTGTGTTAAACCTATGAAATTTGATTGAATTGTGTAAATGATGAAATGGTTGATGTTAAACCCATGAAATTGATTGAATTGTGGGAATGATGAAAATGTTCCTGTTAAATCCATGGCATTTGATTGAATTCTGTAAAGATGAAAATATTGTCGTTAAACCCATGAAATTTGATTGAGTTGTGAGAACGATTAAAATGTTGTTCTTAAACCCCTGAATTTGATTGAATTGTGTGAACGACGAAAATGTTGTTATTGTAAAATTCATGAAATTTGATTGAATTGTGTGAATGATGAAAATGTTGATGTTAATCCAATGAATTTGATAGAATTGTGTGAATGATGAAAATGTGTTGAGGTTGAAACCCATGAAATTTGATTGAATTGTATGAATGATGAAAATGTTGTTGTGTTAAACCCATGAAATTTGATTGAATTGTGTGAATGATGAAAATGTTGCTGTTAAAATCATAAAATTGATGAATTGTATGAATGATGAAATGTTGTCGTTAAACCGTGAATTTGATTGAATTTTGTAAATGATGAAAATGTTATTTTTAACCGATAGAATTTGATTGGAATTATGTGAATGATAAAAAAAATGTTGTTGTTAAACCCATGAAACTTGATTGAATTGTGTGAATGATGAAAATGTGGTTGTTGTTAACACATGCAATTTAATTGAATTGTGTAAGTAATGAAAATGTTGTTAAAAGCATGAAATTTGATTGAATTTTGTGAATGATGAAAATATTGTTGTTAAACCCATGAAATTTGATTAAATTGTGTGAATGATGAAAATGTTGTTGTTATGAAATTTTATTGAATTGTGGGAATAATGAAAATGTGTGTTAATCCATGAAATTTGATTGAATTAAGTGAATGATGAAATGTTGCTGTTAAACCCAAGAAATTTGATTGAATTGTGTGAATAATGAAAATGTTGTTATCATTAAACCCATGAAATTTGATTGAATTGTCTGAATGATGAAAATGTAGTTGTTAAACCCATCAAATTTGATTGAATTATGGGAACGATGAAAATATCTTTAAACCCATGAAATTTGATTGAGTTGTGTGAATAAAGAAATGTTGTGTTAAACCATGAAATTGATTGAATTATTGGAATAATGAAATGTTGTTGTTAACCTATGAAATTTGAATTGTGTAAATGATGAAAATGTTGATGTTAAACCCATGAAATTTGATTGAATTGTGGGAATGATGAAAATGTTCCTGTTAAATCCATGGCATTTGATTGAATTCTGTAAATGATGAAAATATTGTCGTTAAACCCATGAAATTTGATTGAGTTGTGAGAACGATAAAAATGTTGTTCTTAAACCCATGAAATTGATTGAATTGTGGTGAACGACGAAAATGTTGTTATTGTTAAAATTCATGAAATTTGATTGAATTGTGTGAATGATGAAAATGTTGATGTTAATCCAATGAAATTTGATAGAATTGTGTGAATGATGAAAATGTTGTTGATGTTGAACTCATGAAATTTGATTGAATTGTATGAATGATGAAAATGTTGTTGTTGTTAAACCCATGAAATTTGATTGAATTGTGTGAATGATGAAAATGTTGCTGTTAAACTCATAAAATTTGATTGAATTGTATGAGTGATGAAAATGTTGTCGTTAAACCCGTGAAATTTGATTGAATTTTGTAAATGATGAAAATGTTATTTTTAAACCGATAGAATTTGATTGAATTATGTGAATGATAAAAAAATGTTGTTGTTAAACCCATGAAACTTGATTGAATTGTGTGAATGATGAAAATGTTGTTGTTGTTAAACACATGCAATTTAATTGAATTGTGTAAGTAATGAAAATGTTGTTAAAAGCATGAAATTTGATTGAATTTTGTGAATGATGAAAATATTGTTGTTAAACCCATGAAATTTGATTAAATTGTGTGAATGATGAAAATGTTGTTGTTAAACCCATGAAATTTTATTGAATTGTGGGAATAGTGAAAATGTTGTTGTTAATCCCATGAAATTTGATTGAATTAAGTGAATGATGAAATGTTGCTGTTAAACCCAAGAAATTTGATTGAATTGTGTGAATAATGAAAATGTTGTTATCATTAAACCCATGAAATTTGATTGAATTGTCTGAATGATGAAAATGTAGTTGTTAAACCCATCAAATTTGATTGAATTATGGGAATGATGAAAATGTTCTTTTAAACCCATGAAATTTGATTGAGTTGTGTGAATAAAGAAAATGTTGTTGTTAAACCCATGAAATTTGATTGAATTATTGGAATAATGAAAATGTTGTTGTTAAACCTATGAAATTTGATTGAATTGTGTAAATGATGAAAATGTTGATGTTAAACCCATGAAATTTGATTGAATTGTGGGAATGATGAAAATGTTCCTGTTAAATCCATGGCATTTGATTGAATTCTGTAAATGATTAAAATATTGTCGTTAAACCCATGAAATTTGATTGAGTTGTGAGAACGATAAAAATGTTGTTCTTAAACCCATGAAATTTGATTGAATTGTGTGACGACGAAATGTTGTTATTGTAAATTCATGAAATTTGATTGAATTGTGTGAATGATGAAAATGTTGATGTTAATCCAATGAAATTTGATAGAATTGTGTGAATGATGAAAATGTTGTTGATGAACCCATGAAATTTGATTGAATTGTATGAATGATGAAAATGTTGTTGTTGTTAACCCATGAAATTTGATTGAATTGTGTGAATGATGAAAATGTTGCTGTTAAACTCATAAAATTTGATTGAATTGTATGAATGATGAAAATGTTGTCGTTAAACCCGTGAAATTTGATTGAATTTTGTAAATGATGAAAATGTTATTTTTAAACAGATAGAATTTGATTGAATTATGTGAATGATAAAGAATGTTGTTGTTAAACCCATGAAACTTGATTGAATTGTGTGAATGATGAAAATGTTGTTGTTGTTAAACACATGCAATTTAATTGAATTGTGTAAGTGATGAAAATGTTGTTAAAAGCATGAAATTTGATTGAACTTTGTGAATGATGAAAATATTGTTGTTAAACCCATGAAATTTGATTAAATTGTGTGAATGATGAAAATGTTGTTGTTAAACCCATGAAATTTTATTAAATTGTGGGAATATTGAAAATGTTGTTGTTAATCCCATAAAATTTGATTGAATTAAGTGAATGATGAAATGTTGATGTTAAACCCAAGAAATTTGATTGAATTGTGTGAATAATGAAAATGTTGTTATCATTAAACCCATGAAATTTGATTGAATTGTCTGAATGATGAAAATGTAGTTGTTAAACCCATCAAATTTGATTGAATTATGGGAATGATGAAAATGTTCTTTTAAACCCATGAAATTTGATTGAGTTGTGTGAATAAAGAAAATGTTGTTGTTAAACCCATGAAATTTGATTGAATTATTGGAATAATGAAAATGTTGTTGTTAAACCTATGAAATTTGATTGAATTGTGTAAATGATGAAAATGTTGATGTTAAACCCATGAAATTTGATTGAATTGTGGGAATGATGAAAATGTTCCTGTTAAATCCATGGCATTTGATTGAATTCTGTAAATGATGAAAATATTGTCGTTAAACCCATGAAATTTGATTGAGTTGGGAGAACGATAAAAATGTTGTTCTTAAACCCATGAAATTTGATTGAATTGTGTGAACGACGAAAATGTTGTTATTGTAAAATTCATGAAATTTGATTGAATTGTGTGAATGATGAAAATGTTGATGTTAATCCAATGAAATTTGATAGAATTGTGTGAATGATGAAAATGTTGTTGATGTTGAACCCATGAAATTTGATTGAATTGTATGAATGATGAAAATGTTGTTGTTGTTAAACCCATGAAATTTGATTGAATTGTGTGAATGATGAAAATGTTGCTGTTAAACTCATAAAATTTGATTGAATTGTATGAATGATGAAAATGTTGTCGTTAAACCCGTGAAATTTGATTGAATTTTGTAAATGATGAAAATGTTATTTTTAAACCGATAGAATTTGATTGAATTATGTGAATGATAAAAAAATGTTGTTGTTAAACCCATGAAACTTGATTGAATTGTGTGAATGATGAAAATGTTGTTGTTGTTAAACACATGCAATTTAATTGAATTGTGTAAGTAATGAAAATGTTGTTAAAAGCATGAAATTTGATTGAATTTTGTGAATGATGAAAATATTGTTGTTAAACCCATGAAATTTGATTAAATTGTGTGAATGATGAAAATGTTGTTGTTAAACCCATGAAATTTTATTGAATTGTGGGAATAATGAAAATGTTGTTGTTAATCCCATGAAATTTGATTGAATTAAGTGAATGATGAAATGTTGCTGTTAAACCCAGGAAATTTGATTGAATTGTGTGAATAATGAAAATGTTGTTATCATTAAACCCATGAAATTTGATTGAATTGTCTGAATGATGAAAATGTAGTTGTTAAACCCATCAAATTTGATTGAATTATGGGAATGATGAAAATGTTCTTTTAAACCCATGAAATTTGATTGAGTTGTGTGAATAAAGAAAATGTTGTTGTTAAACCCATGAAATTTGATTGAATTATTGGAATAATGAAAATGTTGTTGTTAAACCTATGAAATTTGATTGAATTGTGTAAATGATGAAAATGTTGATGTTAAACCCATGAAATTTGATTGAATTGTGGGAATGATGAAAATGTTCCTGTTAAATCCATGGCATTTGATTGAATTCTGTAAATGATGAAATATTGTCGTTAAACCCATGAAATTTGATTGAGTTGGGAGAACGAATAAAAATGTTGTTCTTAAACCCATGAAATTTGATTGAATTGTGTGAACGACGAAAATGTTGTTATTGTAAAATTCATGAAATTTGATTGAATTGTGTGAATGATGAAAATGTTGATGTTAATCCAATGAAATTTGATAGAATTGTGTGAATGATGAAAATGTTGTTGATGTTGAACCCATGAAATTTGATTGAATTGTATGAATGATAAAATGTTGTTGTTGTTAAACCCATGAAATTTGATTGAATTGTGTGAATGATGAAAATGTTGCTGTTAAACTCATAAAATTTGATTGAATTGTATGAATGATGAAAATGTTGTCGTTAAACCCGTGAAATTTGATTGAATTTTGTAAATGATGAAATGTTATTTTTAAACGATAGAATTTGATTGAATTATGTGAATGATAAAAAAATGTTGTTGTTAAACCCATGAAACTTGATTGAATTGTGTGAATGATGAAAATGTTGTTGTTGTTAAACACATGCAATTTAATTGAATTGTGTAAGTAATGAAAATGTTGTTAAAAGCATGAAATTTGATTGAATTTTGTGAATGATGAAAATATTGTTGTTAAACCATGAAATTTGATTAAATTGTGTGAATGATGAAAATGTTGTTGTTAAACCCATGAATTTTATTGAATTGTGGGAATAATGAAAATGTTGTTGTTAATCCCATGAAATTTGATTGAATTAAGTGAATGATGAAATGTTGCTGTTAAACCCAAGAAATTTGATTGAATTGTGTGAATAATGAAAATGTTGTTATCATTAAACCCATGAAATTTGATTGAATTGTCTGAATGATGAAAATGTAGTTGTTAAACCTATCAAATTTGATTGAATTATGGGAATGATGAAATATTTCTTTTAAACCCATGAAATTGATTGAGTTGTGAATAAAGAAAAATGTTGTTGTTAAACCCATGAAATTTGATTGAATTATTGGAATAATGAAAATGTTGTTGTTAAACCTATGAAATTTGATTGAATTGTGTAAATGATGAAAATGTTGATGTTAAACCCATGAAATTTGATTGAATTGTGGGAATGATGAAAATTTTCCTGTTAAATCCATGGCATTTGATTGAATTCTTTAAATGATGAAAATATTGTCGTTAAACCCATGAAATTTGATTGAGTTGTGAGAACGATAAAAATGTTGTTCTTAAACCCATGAAATTTGATTGAATTGTGTGAACGACGAAAATGTTGTTATTGTAAAATTCATGAAATTTGATTGAATTGTGTGAATGATGAAAATGTTGATGTTAATCCAATGAAATTTGATAGAATTGTGTGAATGATGAAAATGTTGTTGATGTTGAACCCATGAAATTTGATTGAACTGTATGAATGATGAAAATGTTGTTGTTGTTAAACCCATGAAATTTGATTGAATTGTGTGAATGATGAAAATGTTGCTGTTAAACTCATAAAATTTGATTGAATTGTATGAATGATGAAAATGTTGTCGTTAAACCCGGAAAATTTGATTGAATTCTGTAAATGATGAAAATGTTATTTTTAAACCGATAGAATTTGATTGAATTATGTGAATGATAAAAAAATGTTGTTGTTAATCCCATGAAATTTGATTGAATTGTGTGAATGATGAAAATGTTGTTGTTGTTAAACACATGCAATTTAATTGAATTGTGTAAGTGATGAAAATGTTGTTAAAACCATGAAATTTGATTGAATTTTGTGAATGATGAAAATGTTGTTGTTAAACCCATGAAATTTGATTAAATTGTGTGAATGATGAAAATGTTGTTGTTAAACCTATGAAATTTGATTGAATTATTGGAATAATGAAAATGTTGTTGTTAAACCTATGAAATTTGATTGAATTGTGTAAATGATGAAAATGTTGATGTTAAACCCATGAAATTTGATTGAATTGTGGGAATGATGAAAATGTTCCTGTTAAATCCATGGCATTTGATTGAATTCTGTAAATGATGAAAATATTATCGTTAAACCCATGAAATTTGATTGAGTTGTGAGAACGATAAAAATGTTGTTCTTAAACCCATGAAATTTGATTGAATTGTGTGAACGACGAAAATGTTGTTATTGTAAAATTCATGAAATTTGATTGAATTGTGTGAATGATGAAAATGTTGATGTTAATCCAATGAAATTTGATAGAATTGTGTGAATGATGAAAATGTTGTTGATGTTGAACCCATGAAATTTGATTGAATTGTATGAATGATGAAAATGTTGTTGTTGTTAAACCCATGAAATTTGATTGAATTGTGTGAATGATGAAAATGTTGTGTTAAACTCATAAAATGATTGAATGGTTGTATGAATGATGAAAATGTTGTCGTTAAACCCGTGAAATTTGATTGAATTTTGTAAATGATGAAAATGTTATTTTTAAACAGATAGAATTTGATTGAATTATGTGAATGATAAAGAATGTTGTTGTTAAACCCATGAAACTTGATTGAATTGTGTGAATGATGAAAATGTTGTTGTTGTTAAACACATGCAATTTAATTGAATTGTGTCAGTGATGAAAATGTTGTTAAAAGCGTGAAATTTGATTGAACTTTGTGAATGATGAAAATATTGTTGTTAAACCCATGAAATTTGATTAAATTGTGTGAATGATGAAAATGTTGTTGTTAAACCCATGAAATTTTATTGAATTGTGGGAATAATGAAAATGTTGTTGTTAATCCCATGAAATTTGATTGAATTAAGTGAATGATGAAATGTTGCTGTTAAACCCAAGAAATTTGATTGAATTGTGTGAATAATGAAAATGTTGTTATCATTAAACCCATGAAATTTGATTGAATTGTCTGAATGATGAAAATGTAGTTGTTAAACCCATCAAATTTGATTGAATTATGGGAATGATGAAAATGTTCTTTTAAACCCATGAAATTTGATTGAGTTGTGTGAATAAAGAAAATGTTGTTGTTAAACCCATGAAATTTGATTGAATTATTGGAATAATGAAAATGTTGTTGTTAAACCTATGAAATTTGATTGAATTGTGTAAATGATGAAAATGTTGATGTTAAACCCATGAAATTTGATTGAATTGTGGGAATGATGAAAATGTTCCTGTTAAATCCATGGCATTTGATTGAATTCTGTAAATGATGAAAATATTGTCGTTAAACCCATGAAATTTGATTGAGTTGTGAGAACGATAAAAATGTTGTTCTTAAACCCATGAAATTTGATTGAATTGTGTGAACGACGAAAATGTTGTTATTGTAAAATTCATGAAATTTGATTGAATTGTGTGAATGATGAAAATGTTGATGTTAATCCAATGAAATTTGATAGAATTGTGTGAATGATGAAAATGTTGTTGATGTTGAACCCATGAAATTTGATTGAATTGTATGAATGATGAAAATGTTGTTGTTGTTAAACCCATGAAATTTGATTGAATTGTGTGAATGATGAAAATGTTGCTGTTAAACTCATAAAATTTGATTGAATTGTATGAATGATGAAAATGTTGTCGTTAAACCCGTGAAATTTGATTGAATTTGTAAATGATGAAAATGTTATTTTAAACCGATAGAATTTGATTGAATTATGTGAATGATAAAAAAATGTTGTTGTTAAACCCATGAAACTTGATTGAATTGTGTGAATGATGAAAATGTTGTTGTTGTTAAACACATGCAATTTAATTGAATTGTGTAAGTAATGAAAATGTTGTTAAAAGCATGAAATTTGATTGAATTTTGTGAATGATGAAAATATTGTTGTTAAACCCATGAAATTTGATTAAATTGTGTGAATGATGAAAATGTTGTTGTTATGAAATTTTATTGAATTGTGGGAATAATGAAAATGTTGTTGTTAATCCCATGAAATTTGATTGAATTAAGTGAATGATGAAATGTTGCTGTTAAACCCAAGAAATTTGATTGAATTGTGTGAATAATGAAAATGTTGTTATCATTAAACCCATGAAATTTGATTGAATTGTCTGAATGATGAAAATGTAGTTGTTAAACCCATCAAATTTGATTGAATTATGGGAATGATGAAAATATTCTTTTAAACCCATGAAATTTGATTGAGTTGTGTGAATAAAGAAAATGTTGTTGTTAAACCCATGAAATTTGATTGAATTATTGGAATAATGAAAATGTTGTTGTTAAACCTATGAAATTTGATTGAATTGTGTAAATGATGAAAATGTTGATGTTAAACCCATGAAATTTGATTGAATTGTGGGAATGATGAAAATGTTCCTGTTAAATCCATGGCATTTGATTGAATTCTGTAAATGATGAAAATATTGTCGTTAAACCCATGAAATTTGATTGAGTTGTGAGAACGATAAAAATGTTGTTCTTAAACCCATGAAATTTGATTGAATTGTGTGAACGACGAAATGTTGTTATTGTAAAATTCATGAAATTTGATTGAATTGTGTGAATGATGAAAATGTTGATGTTAATCCAATGAAATTTGATAGAATTGTGTGAATGATGAAAATGTTGTTGATGTTGAACCCATGAAATTTGATTGAATTGTATGATGAAAATGTTGTTGTTGTTAAACCCATGAAATTTGATTGATTGTGTGAATGATGAAAATGTTGCTGTTAAACTCATAAAATTTGATTGAATTGTATGAATGATGAAAATGTTGTCGTTAAACCCGTGAAAATTTGATTGAATTTTGTAAATGATGAAAATTATTTTAAACCGATAGAATTTGATTGAATTATGTGAATGATAAAAAATGTTGTTGTTAAACCCATGAAACTTGATTGAATTGTGTGAATGATGAAAATGTTGTTGTTGTTAAACACATGCAATTTAATTGAATTGTGTAAGTAATGAAAATGTTGTTAAAAGCATGAAATTTGATTGAATTTGTGAATGATGAAAATATTGTTGTTAAACCATGAAATTGATTAAATTGTGTGAATGATGAAAATGTTGTTGTTATGAAATTTTTTGAATTGTGGGAATAATGAAAATGTTGTTGTTAATCCCATGAAATTTGATTGAATTAAGTGAATGATGAAATGTTGCTGTTAAAACCAAGAATTTGATTGAATTGTGTGAATAATGAAAATGTTGTTATCATTAAACCATGAAATTTGATTGAATTGTCTGAATGATGAAAATGTAGTTGTTAAACCCATCAAATTTGATTGAATTATGGGAATGATGAAAATATCTTTTAAAACCCATGAAATTTGATTGAGTTGTGTGAATAAAGAAAATGTTGTTGTTAACCCATGAAATTTGATTGAATTATTGGAATAATGAAAATGTTGTTGTTAAACCTATGAAATTTGATTGAATTGTGTAAATGATGAAAATGTTGATGTTAACCCATGAAATTTGATTGAATTGTGGGAATGATGAAAATGTTCCTGTAAATCCATGGCATTGATTGAATTCTGTAAATGATGAAAATATTGTCGTTAAACCCATGAAATTTGATTGAGTTGTGAGAACGATAAAAATGTTGTTCTTAAACCCATGAAATTTGATTGAATTGTGTGAACGACGAAAATGTTGTTATTGTAAAATTCATGAAATTTGATTGAATTGTGTGAATGATGAAAATGTTGATGTTAATCCAATGAAATTTGATAGAATTGTGTGAATGATGAAAATGTTGTTGATGTTGAACTCATGAAATTTGATTGAATTGTATGAATGATGAAAATGTTGTTGTTGTTAAACCCATGAAATTTGATTGAATTGTGTGAATGATGAAAATGTTGCTGTTAAACTCATAAAATTTGATTGAATTGTATGAATGATGAAAATGTTGTCGTTAAACCCGGAAAATTTGATTGAATTCTGTAAATGATGAAAATGTTATTTTTAAACCGATAGAATTTGATTGAATTATGTGAATGATAAAAAAATGTTGTTGTCAATCCCATGAAATTTGATTGAATTGTGTGAATGATGAAATGTTGTTGTTGTTAAACACATGCAATTTAATTGAATTGTGTAAGTGATGAAAATGTTGTTAAAACCATGAAATTTGATTGAATTTTGTGAATGATGAAAATGTTGTTGTTAAACCCATGAAATTTGATTAAATTGTGTGAATGATGAAAATGTTGTTGTTAAACCTATGAAATTTGATTGAATTATTGGAATAATGAAAATGTTGTTGTTAAACCTATGAAATTTGATTGAATTGTGTAAATGATGAAAATGTTGATGTTAAACCCATGAAATTTGATTGAATTGTGGGAATGATGAAAATGTTCCTGTTAAATCCATGGCATTTGATTGAATTCTGTAAATGATGAAAATATTATCGTTAAACCCATGAAATTTGATTGAGTTGTGAGAACGATAAAAATGTTGTTCTTAAACCCATGAAATTTGATTGAATTGTGTGAACGACGAAAATGTTGTTATTGTAAAATTCATGAAATTTGATTGAATTGTGTGAATGATGAAAATGTTGATGTTAATCCAATGAAATTTGATAGAATTGTGTGAATGATGAAAATGTTGTTGATGTTGAACCCATGAAATTTGATTGAATTGTATGAATGATGAAAATGTGTTTGTTGTTAAACCCATGAAATTTGATTGAATGTGTGAATGATGAAAATGTTGCTGTTAAACTCATAAAATTTGATTGAATTGTATGAATGATGAAAATGTTGTCGTTAAACCCGTGAAATTTGATTGAATTTTGTAAATGATGAAAATGTTATTTTTAAACAGATAGAATTTGATTGAATTATGTGAATGATAAAGAATGTTGTTGTTAAACCCATGAAACTTGATTGAATTGTGTGAATGATGAAAATGTTGTTGTGTAAAACATGCAATTAATTGAATTGTGTCAGTGATGAAAATGTTGTTAAAAGCGTGAAATTTGATTGAACTTTGTGAATGATGAAAATATTGTTGTTAAACCCATGAAATTTGATTAAATTGTGTGAATGATGAAAATGTTGTTGTTAAACCCATGAAATTTTATTGAATTGTGGGAATAATGAAAATGTTGTTGTTAATCCCATGAAATTTGATTGAATTAAGTGAATGATGAAATGTTGCTGTTAAACCCAAGAAATTTGATTGAATTGTGTGAATAATGAAAATGTTGTTATCATTCAACCCATGAAATTTGATTGAATTGTCTGAATGATGAAAATGTAGTTGTTAAACCCATCAAATTTGATTGAATTATGGGAATGATGAAAATGTTCTTTTAAACCCATGAAATTTGATTGAGTTGTGTGAATAAAGAAAATGTTGTTGTTAAACCCATGAAATTTGATTGAATTATTGGAATAATGAAAATGTTGTTGTTAAACCTATGAAATTTGATTGAATTGTGTAAATGATGAAAATGTTGATGTTAAACCCATGAAATTTGATTGAATTGTGGGAATGATGAAAATGTTCCTGTTAAATCCATGGCATTTGATTGAATTCTGTAAATGATGAAAATATTGTCGTTAAACCCATGAAATTTGATTGAGTTGTGAGAACGATAAAAATGTTGTTCTTAAACCCATGAAATTTGATTGAATTGTGTGAACGACGAAAATGTTGTTATTGTAAAATTCATGAAATTGATTGAATTTGTGTGAATGATGAAAATGTTGATGTTAATCCAATGAAATTTGATAGAATTGTGTGAATGATGAAAATGTTGTTGATGTTGAACCCATGAAATTTGATTGAATTGTATGAATGATGAAAATGTTGTTGTTGTTAAACCCATGAATTTGATTGAATTGTGTGAATGATGAAAATGTTGCTGTTAAACTCATAAAATTTGATTGAATTGTATGAATGATGAAAATGTTGTCGTTAAACCCGTGAAATTTGATTGAATTTTGTAAATGATGAAAATGTTATTTTTAAACCGATAGAATTTGATTGAATTATGTGAATGATAAAAAAATGTTGTTGTTAACCCATGAACTTGATTGAATTGTGTGAATGATGAAAATGTTGTTGTTGTTAAACACATGCAATTTAATTGAATTGTGTAAGTAATGAAAATGTTGTTAAAAGCATGAAATTTGATTGAATTTTGTGAATGATGAAAATATTGTTGTTAAACCCATGAAATTTGATTAAATTGTGTGAATGATGAAAATGTTGTTGTTATGAAATTTTATTGAATTGTGGGAATAATGAAAATGTTGTTGTTAATCCCATGAAATTTGATTGAATTAAGTGAATGATGAAATGTTGCTGTTAAACCCAAGAAATTTGATTGAATTGTGTGAATAATGAAAATGTTGTTATCATTAAACCCATGAAATTTGATTGAATTGTCTGAATGATGAAAATGTAGTTGTTAAACCCATCAAATTTGATTGAATTATGGGAATGATGAAAATATTCTTTTAAACCCATGAAATTTGATTGAGTTGTGTGAATAAAGAAAATGTTGTTGTTAAACCCATGAAATTTGATTGAATTATTGGAATAATGAAAATGTTGTTGTTAAACCTATGAAATTTGATTGAATTGTGTAAATGATGAAAATGTTGATGTTAAACCCATGAAATTTGATTGAATTGTGGGAATGATGAAAATGTTCCTGTTAAATCCATGGCATTTGATTGAATTCTGTAAATGATGAAAAAATTGTCGTTAAACCCATGAAATTTGATTGAGTTGTGAGAGAACGATAAAATGTTGTTCTTAAACCCATGAAATTTGATTGAATTGTGTGAACGACGAAAATGTTGTTATTGTAAAATTCATGAAATTTGATTGAATTGTGTGAATGATGAAAATGTTGATGTTAATCCAATGAAATTTGATAGAATTGTGTGAATGATGATGAAATGTTGTTGATGTTGAATCATGAAATTGATTGAATTGTATGAATGATGAAAATGTTGTTGTTGTTAAACCCATGAAATTTGATTGAATTGTGTGAATGATGAAAATGTTGCTGTTAAACTCATAAAATTTGATTGAATTGTATGAATGATGAAAATGTTGTCGTTAAACCCGGAAAATTTGATTGAATTCTGTAAATGATGAAAATGTTATTTTTAAACCGATAGAATTTGATTGAATTATGTGAATGATAAAAAAATGTTGTTGTCAATCCCATGAAATTTGATTGAATTGTGTGAATGATGAAAATGTTGTGTTGTTTAAACACATGCAATTTAATTGAATTGTGTAAGTGATGAAAAATGTTGTTAAAACCATGAAATTTGATTGAATTTTGTGAATGATGAAAATGTGTGTTTAAACCCATGAAATTTGATTAAATTGTGTGAATGATGAAAATGTTGTTGTTAAAACTATGAAATTGATTGAATTATTGGAATAATGAAAATGTTTTGTTAAACCTATGAAATTTGATTGAATTGTGTAAATGATGAAATGTTGATGTTAAACCCATGAAATTTGATTGAATTGTGGGAATGATGAAAATGTCCTGTTAAATCCATGGCTTTGATTGAATTCTGTAAATGATGAAAATATTATCGTTAAACCCATGAAATTTGATTGAGTTGTGAGAACGATAAAAATGTTGTTCTTAAACCCATGAAAATTTGATTGTGTTGTGTCGAGCTGTTGTATATGATTGATTGTGTAAAAGAAATGATGATTTGAGATTGTGTGAATGATGAAAATGTTGATGTTAATCCATGAAATTTGATAGAATTGTGTGAATGATGAAAATGTTGTTGATGTTGAACCCATGAAATTGATTGAATTGTATGAATGATGAAAATGTTGTTGTTGTTAAACCCATGAAATTGAATTGATTGAATTGTGTGAATGATGAAAATGTTGCTGTAAACTCATAAAATTTGATTGAATTGTAATGATGAAAATGTTGTCGTTAAACCGTGAAATTTGATTGAATTTTGTAAATGATGAAAATGTTATTTTTTTAAACCGATAGAATTTGATTGAATATGTGAATGATAAAAAAATGTTGTTTGTTAAACCCATGAAACTTGATTGAATTGTGTGTGATGATGAAAATGTTTTGTTGTTAAACACATGCAATTTAATTGAATGTGTAAGTGATGAAAATGTTGTTAAAAGCATGAAATTTGATTGAATTTTGTGAATGATGAAAATATTGTTGTTAAACCCATGAAATTTGATTAAATTGTGTGAATGATGAAAATGTTGTTGTTAAACCCATGAAATTTATTGAATTGTGGGAATAATGAAAAGTTGTTGTTAATCCCATGAAAATTTGATTGAATTAAGTGAATGATGAAATGTTGCTGTTAAACCCAAGAATTTGATTGAATTTGTGAATAATGAAAATGTTGTTATCATTAAACCATGAAATTTGATTGAATTGTCTGAATGATGAAAATGTAGTTGTTAAACCCATCAAATTTGATTGAATTATGGGAAAGATGAAAATGTGTTGTTGTTAAATTCATGAAATTGATTGAATTGTGTGAGTGATGAAAGTGTTGATGTAAACCAATGAAATTTGATAGAATTGTGTGAATAATGAAAATGTTGTTGTTCTTGAACCCATGAAATTTGATTGAATTGTATGAATGATGAAAATGTTGTTGTTGTTAAACCCATGAAATTGATTGAATTGTGTGAATGATGAAAAGTTGTTGTTAAACTCATAAAATTTGATTGAATTGTATGAATGATGAAAATGTTGTCGTTAAACCCGTGAAATTTGATTGAATTCTGTAAATGATGAAAATGTTATTTTTAAACCGATAGAATTTGATTTAATTATGTGAATGATAAAAATGTTGTTGTTAAACCCATGAAATTTGATTGAATTGTGTGAATGATGAAAATGTTGTTGTTAAACCCATGCAATTTGATTGAATTGTGTGAGTGATGAAAATGTTGTTAAAACCATGAAATTTGATTGAATTTTGAGAATGATGAAAATGTTGTTGTTAAACCCATGAAATTGGATTAAATTGTGTGAATGATGAAAATGTTGTTGTTAAACCCATGAAATTTGATAGAATTGTTGGAATAATGAAAATGTTGTTGTCAATCCCATGCAATTTGATTGAATTAAGTGAATGATGAAAATGTTGCTGTTAAACCCAGAAATTTGATTGAATTGTGTGAATAATGAAAAGTTGTTATTATTAAACCCATGAAATTTGATTGAATTGTCTGAAGGATGAAAATGTAGTTGTTAAACCATAAAATTTGATTGAATTATGGAATGATGAAAATGTTCTTTTAAAACCCATGAAATTTGATTGAGTTGTGTGAATAATGAAAATGTTGTTGTTAAACCCATGAAATTTGATTGAGTTATTGGAATAATGAAAATGTTGTTGTTAAACCTATGAAATTTGATTGAATTGTGTAAATGATGAAAATGTTGATGTTAAACCCATGAAATTTGATTGAATTGTGGGAATGATGAAAATGTTCCTGTTAAATCCATGGCATTTGATTGAATTCTGTAAATGATGAAAATATTGTCGTTAAACCCATGAAATTTGATTGAGTTGTGAGAACGATAAAAATGTTGTTGTTAAACCCATGAAACTTGATTGAATAGTGTGAATGATGAAAATGTTGTTGTTGTTAAACACATGCAATTTAATTGAATTGTGTAAGTGATGAAAATGTTGTTAAAAGCATGAAATTTGATTGAATTTTGTGAATGATGAAAATATTGTTGTTAAACCCATGAAATTTGATTAAATTGTGTGAATGATGAAAATGTTGTTGTTAAACCCATGAAATTTTATTGAATTGTGGGAATAATGAAAATGTTGATGTTAATCCCATGAAATTTGATTGAATTAAGTGAATGATGAAATGTTGCTTGTTAAACCAAGAAATTGATTGAATTGTGTGAATAATGAAAATGTTGTTATCATTAAACCCATGAAATTTGATTGAATTGTCTGAATGATGAAAATGTAGTTGTTCAACCCATCAAATTTGATTGAATTATGGGAAAGATGAAAATGTTGTTGTTGTTAAATTCATGAAATTTGATTTGATTGATTGTGTGAGTGATGAAAGTGTTGATGTTAAACCAATGAAATTTGATAGAATTGTGTGAATAATGAAAATGTTGTTGTTGTTGAACCATGAAATTTGATTGAATTGTATGAATGATGATGAAAATGTTTTGTTGTTAAACCCATGAAATTTGATTGAATTGTGTGAATGATGAAAATGTTGTTGTTAAACTCATAAATTTGATTGAATTGTATGAATGATGAAAATGTTGTCGTTTAAACCCGTGAAATTTGATTGAATTCTGTAAATGATGAAAATGTTATTTTTAAACCGATAGAATTTGATTTATTTATGTGAATGAAAAAATGTTGTGTTAAACCCATGAAATTTGATTGAATTGTGTGAATGATGAAAATGTTGTTGTTAAACCCATGCAATTTGATTGAATTGTGTGAGTGATGAAAATGTTGTTAAAACCATGAAATTTGATTGAATTTTGAGAATGATGAAAATGTTGTTGTTAAACCCATGAAATTGGATTAAATTGTGTGAATGATGAAAATGTTGTTGTTAAACCCATGAAATTTGATAGAATTGTTGGAATAATGAAAATGTTGTTGTCAATCCCATGCAATTTGATTGAATTAAGTGAATGATGAAAATGTTGCTGTTAAACCCAAGAAATTTGATTGAATTGTGTGAATAATGAAAATGTTGTTATTATTAAACCCATGAAATTTGATTGAATTGTCTGAAGGATGAAAATGTTGTTGTTAAACCCATAAAATTTGATTGAATTATGGGAATGATGAAAATGTTCTTTTAAACCCATGAAATTTGATTGAGTTGTGTGAATAATGAAAATGTTGTTGTTAAACCCATGAAATTTGATTGAGTTATTGGAATAATGAAAATGTTGTTGTTAAACCTATGAAATTTGATTGAATTGTGTAAATGATGAAAATGTTGATGTTAAACCCATGAAATTTGATTGAATTGTGGGAATGATGAAAATGTTCCTGTTAAATCCATGGCATTTGATTGAATTCTGTAAATGATGAAAATATTGTCGTTAAACCCATGAAATTTGATTGAGTTGTGAGAACGATAAAAATGTTGTTGTTAAACCCATGAAACTTGATTGAATAGTGTGAATGATGAAAATGTTGTTGTTGTTAAACACATGCAATTTAATTGAATTGTGTAAGTGATGAAAATGTTGTTAAAAGCATGAAATTTGATTGAATTTTGTGAATGATGAAAATATTGTTGTTAAACCCATGAAATTTGATTAAATTGTGTGAATGATTGAAATGTTGTTGTTTAAACCCATGAAATTTTATTGAATTGTGGGAATAATGAAAATGTTGATGTTAATCCCATGAAATTTGATTGAATTAAGTGAATGATGAAATGTTGCTGTTAAACCCAAGAAATTTGATTGAATTGTGTGAATAATGAAAATGTTGTTATCATTAAACCCATGAAATTTGATTGAATTGTCTGAATGATGAAAATGTAGTTGTTAAACCCATCAAATTTGATTGAATTATGGGAAAGATGAAAATGTTGTTGTTGTTAAATTCATGAAATTTGATTGAATTGTGTGAGTGATGAAAGTGTTGATGTTAAACCAATGAAATTTGATAGAATTGTGTGAATAATGAAAATGTTGTTGTTGTTGAACCCATGAAATTTGATTGAATTGTATGAATGATGAAAATGTTGTTGTTGTTAAACCCATGAAATTTGATTGAATTGTGTGAATGATGAAAATGTTGTTGTTAAACTCATAAAATTTGATTGAATTGTATGAATGATGAAAATGTTGTCGTTAAACCCGTGAAATTTGATTGAATTCTGTAAATGATGAAAATGTTATTTTTAAACCGATAGAATTTGATTTAATTATGTGAATGATAAAAATGTTGTTGTTAAACCCATGAAATTTGATTGAATTGTGTGAATGATGAAAATGTTGTTGTTAAACCCATGCAATTTGATTGAATTGTGTGAGTGATGAAAATGTTGTTAAAACCATGAAATTTGATTGAATTTTGAGAATGATGAAAATGTTGTTGTTAAACCCATGAAATTGGATTAAATTGTGTGAATGATGAAAATGTTGTTGTTAAACCCATGAAATTTGATAGAATTGTTGGAATAATGAAAATGTTGTTGTAATATCCCATATTCCCTTAAATGCTCAATTAGTTGTCAGTTGAGATCAATTGAGTTCCTATGTAAATTATCTATTATCATTTGTAACAATTGGAGCTCCTATGTGCTCTAAATGTTGTCAATTGGGACCAATAGAGTAACCGGTGAACTCTGAAGAGATTAATTATTAATAAGAGAGACGGACCAATATTAATAATTACAAGAGAGGACATTTTGGTAACATTAATAATTGGTTATTTGGTGTTGGAGGATGAAATATCAATTGGGATATTTTGTTATTACTTAATATTTATATATTATTTATATATATTATATAGTATATGTGTGGTGGAAAAGAAAAGAAGAAGGGGATAAGAATAGAAGAAGAGAGAGTGAGAGATATCAGGAAGGAAAAGGAAAAGAAAGAGAAGGAAAGAAAAGAAAGAAAGGGAAGAGGAGAAAAAGAGGAAAAGAGGAAAAGAAGGAAGAGAAAGAGGAAGAAGAGAAGAAGAGGAAGGAAACCACCACCACCATCATCTTCATCATCACCAACTTCATCTTCTTCTACTAGGTGAGTTCTTAGATAGTTTTAGCATTGGGGGAAATAATCTATATTTGTGGGGTTAGGGTTTGTGTGAATTGTGCCCTATCCATGTTATGTGTTGATATTATGTTGGTTGTTGTTGAAAAATCATGTTACGTGAAAATAGTAGGTAAAAATGGTATATGGAAAGGAAAATAAAAGAGGAGTTAATTAAGGAAAGAAGTTACTGGTTAACGGTATAGGTTAACCGGTTAACACTGAAACATAATTTAATTCTGTGTTTGTAGAGGATATGTCACCAAGGGGATTCGAACCCAGGACCTCCTTGAAACTGTACAAGCCTTACCACTAGGCTAGAGAGGTTGTTGTTGAATACTTATGCAAGTAATAAATATTAATCTAAATCTTGATTAAGATAGATTAATGAATTAATTGAGCATTATAGCTCCGTTTTGGATGCGAACGGATGCGTTAGTAAGATAATGAAAAAGGCTATTATTATGATATCATATCATAGTATATTATGTGTCTTACAAATTAAATGAATTATATTTATGATGGGTGTAAACATGGTTGATATGGTTGATTGTGAAATAACATGACTAAAGATAACATAAATGACTATTGTTATTGTTCCATGTTATAAAATATGATGTGATTTATAAATGCCATGAATTTTATCATGATGAAAATTAAATATTGTTGTTATGTGGAAGGTGAAATAACATGATTAAAAACCTTACAAAGATGAGTGAGGAAACCTAGAAGAATAATTTGATTAATAACTTAGAAAGATAATCTAGGTTATGGAACATGTGAGATACATGTATGAGAATACGGTATTCATTCGTACGACGCTTATGTGAGGTCGTGGACGAATTGTTGCCATGATTGAGAATGAGACGCATTGTATGGAACATGCCATGTTATTATTTGTGTATTATGGTGAATGAAGTCACCTATGATTGATGAATTTGTTATGGTTCGTGGAACCAATGTTTTATGGAACCGATCATGTATTCAGAATGTGTGTTTTCTGTGGTGGTACACATCTCTTGTGGTATGCTTAGATGAGTAAGCATTGGGATGTGGGACCAATGATTCGAGCCTCAATGGGTTTGAGCCCCAACCATGGCGGACATGGGGGAAAGGTGGACACCTATGTGGGTTAGAGTCCCATACGGTGAAAGATACCCTAGGTGGGTTAGAGTCCCGTACGGGTGATGGTTCTTAAAAGTGGGTTTAAGTCCCATAGGGGAACCGGATATCCACCGCGAAAGTCGAATCATACGGACATGCGTGAACCAAGCCTTGGCCTAGACGTAGGTCCGGTTGGGGATCGATGTTGCGTGAATCTGAATAATGATCGTGGTTGAGTTATGAGAACTCAGATGCATGTTGCCATACAATTGCGAGATAGTTTCCCCATCGCTCAAGTCTTCTTTCCTTGTTGACTTGAGTTGGATATGAGTTGAATATTGATTAGAACCCTGTAGAGCCGAGTGGACCCATAGGATAGGAGAACTCACTGAGATTATTATCTCATCCCATTATTGTTGTTATTTTTCAGGTATTCTTTACAGGTTGAATCTAAGAGAAACTGTTATGGATGTTTCAAGGGTTGCTGTTCATTATGATCTTCCGCTGTGGAGTGGTGTGCAATGAAGATGTTGTACATAGTTCTTAGATTTTTATTGTTTAGGCATTATTGTATGACATGTTCCATTGATGTTTTAGTTTGGACATGTATATATATTGATGCCATTAGGCACTTATGTTGTGACAGTACCAAAATTTAACACTTGTATGATATTATTCTAGATATATATTATACGGGTTGTTACAGTTGGTATCAGAGCAGGTCGATTCTCGACCTAGCCTTGAAACATCATAAGTAAATCTATTCCTGCCTCATATGTGTGTTTAGCCAACATGATTCTTAATATCACTGTATATAGTATTGGGCCTGATCAACCTAATATTATGTGCATGGTAGGTAGGATCATGGTTGAGCAACCACGAGGACTCCGAAGCGTGGGTTGAACTTGTGCTTTGAGAATAGGCTCAAGCCAAGAGTTAGAAAGTAAGGAGAACTTGATGGCCCAGTTGAAGTTTCAGAGGAGTTATGATTTGGGTATTATGGAATTGAAGAGTAGTGTATCATCCAAGCGATTCTGCGGTGTTAACAGAGTTAAGAAGTTAAGGATCTCTATTGGATGAATTATCAGAATTTTGAGGAATGAGTGAATTTGTTAGTGGAGTAAGATATACTCACTAATATGGAATAGTATTGTGAATAATTCCGTATGGTAAAGTAGGAAGGATGGTTATGTTACGCATATGTCATAAGGTCTAGAAGTGAGGTAGTGTATTAGTGTTTCAGTTTCTAAGGCCACTAAAATATTTTGGAAGAACAAGAGTACTTAATGGAATATATATATTTGGAATGGTACCTTGCAAGTGGTTGAAGACTTGAGGGATAAGGACGTTCAGTTTTGTTGGGAGCCTAAGGTAGTGGCGAAGTCTAAGGATAGACTCGAGGACATGGTTGTTTGTTCCAAGTGAAACATGTATGGACCAAATGGAGGTTAGAAGATAAACCAAGTATGTTCAGTTTTAGAAGGGAGATCGGATTTGAGATAGCTCGTCAGCGGTTCAGTGTTAGTAAGAGACCATTATGGAATGATGAGTTACCTAAAGATCAATTATAAGAGTTTGTGTTGGAGACAGATAACGCACATTATATAGTAATGGAAGCTCCAGTGGGCTTTGGTTATATGAAAACTGGTTGAGGATAAGAGCAATTAAGTTGGATTTAAGGACTTCTAGTAGAATGGTTTTGTAATTGGAACGGAGAGAATTACCATAGGGAGACAAGTCAACACCGAGTGCGGAAGTAGTGTGGATGTTGCATTACAACTGTTGTAATGGGGCACATTTTAGATAGAGGCACAATGGGACCATTAAGATTCATTAAGACAAAGTTATGGGCGTGTAGTTGATGATTGTTCACATCGAGGATTTCTAGAGTATGTAGTGTGTGGCACACGAGGTCGGAGAGGCCGAAGAGTGGTTACATGTAACATTCGAGGGCGATGGAGTGGTTGTCGATGCATGATGCATGACAATGAGACACTCCTAGCAGCTTCTAGGGGAAAAACCGAATTCACATCGGAATGAGAGGGATCCTGAGGCTGTGCAGGTATGAGATTACATGGTTGAAAGAAGGCTTATAAGGATTAATTGGTACTACCTATATCAACAAGATGCATCTTCTTTTCGGTATCCTAACCAATAAGAACTCCATAGTTAAGCGTGCTTGACTTGGAGTAGCATTGGGATGGGTGACCTTCTGGGAAGTTTCCTGGAAAGCGTGCGAGTGAGGACAAAACATGTTGAAAAGGCCCGTGTTGATTTGTGGGGTTAGTTGATAATCCTGAAAGCAGTCTGGGGTGTTACATAGTGGAATAGAGGAAGTTAAACCTTGGTGTTAAGAGAAGTATGTGATAGCCAGTATTATGGTCACAAGTAAGTGTAATGGATTCCTTGTCTTGAGATGGATGTAAAGTAGCATACATTTTTTTGAGCAGTGAGTCTTGTATTCTAAGAAGTTTAGTTGATGATAGCCAACAAAGGATAAGCTAAGCTGGAGCATGTGGACTAAGTGTAGAATGTGGAATATTTTATGTTGCAAGAGTTTATTGGGGAACAATGAGGATTATTCATGGGAATTTATAGAGACAAGTAACCCCGGTATAATGCAGTGTGTAGTAGGTATTGGCTTAGAAGAAAATTCTAGTAATAATTGTGTGGCAATGATAAGGTTCATCTTAAGTGCATTTTATTTGGATTGAAAGAGTAATATTGGCTTATTGGAAGTTTGGTTGTTATTTATCTTCTTGAGAAGTATTTGGTTGGTTGGTTAGTCGCGGAGTATAAACGTTCACACCGTGTTGGAGCTAAGGATGTTCTAAATGTCATAAGTGTACCGTTGTGGATGTACAAATTGAGGATGGAGTTGCAAGTCACCGCAAGTCAGATTGGTAGTTTTGAGATTGGGATTTCTGAAGGTGTAGTGCGTAGTTGGTCATCTGAGGAGATATCATGGAAGTCAGACGCGTGGGAAACGAACCTGGTAGACCGTGCTCAATTTAAGTAAGTTTGGGAAGTACCACTATTATGATTATGAATAACTATACGGAACAGACTTGGAAGAGACCTACTAAGTGCTGATCTGGAAGATATTAGCTAGGTATGTGGTATAACTTGATAAGGTGTGAAGTGGTTGGTCATGGTATGAAATTGATTAATTCATTCGGATTCATAGCCTTAGATGTAGACTCCCTGAGAGTGGTAATGGATGTGTACGATGATACTCTACCCTACTGGAAGGATTCATGAGTTTTACTTCCCAGGAGGGACGAGAATCAGTTATTCCTAAAGTTAAACATGTAACTCGGACTGTATATTAGTAAGAGCATGAGCTAAGATTATGGAAGACGGGACAAGATGATTGAGATGAATGATTTTGGATACGAAGTGATGTCATCTCTAGATATGTGTGAAGTATATTTTTGTGTGACTCTGTGAGATGTACGGACACTCATAGTTATGTTCTAGATTGCTTAAGTTCCTTAAAAGTGGTGGTTTGTTGATGATTTAAAGTCCTTGACGGTGTTACCTTGTTATTGGCCGAGATTATGTGTCGGGAGAAATATTGAATGAATCAAAACCCTATGAGAGGATTTGATATGGAAATATATTAACCAGAACCGAATGTTGTCAAACTAATTTGGTTTAGCTGCATCGAACACATGATGAATTTTGATGTTTTATGTTTTATGGTTGTAGTAATGTAACCCCTGGATACCTATCTTCTGAAGAGTGTTGGTCTTATTCTACACTTTTGTGAGTCATCAAGGAAGTTATTCTACTAATGGAAGTCGGTAAAGTTCTAGTACCATTTTGGACAGTAGGGACTCTGAGGGTAAGTGTGTTTCTTTGAAGATTGTTAGCTAAACAGTAGTGCCTAGGAACCCCAAGTGTTCCACTATTGGAGTCAGAGTAGCATAATTGAAGGTGATGGATGAAAGAGCTCAATCAAGTCTATGGGGATCATGGAGATAGTAACTCATAAGAATGGAGGTAAGGATGAGAGTAAGACAATCTCGTGCTAATGGTTCTATCTCATTGGAGTAGTACGAGAGAAGTGAAGCAGTAGGAGTAAGGGCTTGTAGCATACAGTAATAAATCAAGTGAAGTTTATGAGATTATCAATAAATGGATTACAAAGTTGTCGCATTTGTTGAAGGAATAATAAGGGAAGAGTAGTCAATATCGTGTGGTTAAGGAATCAATAAATTTTCTTATGGAGAATTAATGGGTATTGATTAACCAAGTCGAGATAAGATGTCGTAATTATGTTTTGTGTAACTTAGTACAAGGAAGGGAAGTCATGGTTCCCGGGAAGAAAGTGACCCACTAATGTTGAGCGGTATATAAGAGGAATTAAGTGG
The DNA here is from genome assembly GCF_024323335.1 of Lathyrus oleraceus. Classification (NCBI taxonomy): domain Eukaryota; kingdom Viridiplantae; phylum Streptophyta; class Magnoliopsida; order Fabales; family Fabaceae; genus Lathyrus; species Lathyrus oleraceus. The sequence continues at coordinate 332,406,729 of NC_066582.1, forward strand.
GAGCAAGTCTAAATGTTAATCCAATATCAGAATGAGATTGTGATAAAAATCAAGAAGTTTCGAGAGTGCATGAAGAAGGAAATTTGTCAGCAAAGATAAGTTAGAAGAATAAGTATGTTAGAGACTTGGAATTGAAGAGAGGTCAAGTGTTGGTTTAAGACGTGGATACAAGGATTGTTTGTTTGTTGAGTGAAGGAAATTCGGGGGCGAATTTCAATTTAAGGGGGGGAGAATGTAATATCCCAGATTCCCTTAAATGCTCAATTAGTTGTCAGTTGAGATCAATTGAGTTCCTATGTAAATTATCTATTATCATTTGTAACAATTGGAGCTCCTATGTGCTCTAAATGTTGTCAATTGGGACCAATAGAGTAACCGGTGAACTCTGAAGAGATTAATTATTAATAAGAGAGACGGACCAATATTAATAATTACAAGAGAGGACATTTTGGTAACATTAATAATTGGTTATTTGGTGTTGGAGGATGAAATATCAATTGGGATATTTTGTTATTACTTAATATTATATATTATTTATATATATTATATAGTATATGTGTGGTGGAAAAGAAAAGAAGAAGGGGATAAGAATAGAAGAAGAGAGAGTGAGAGATATCAGGAAGGAAAAGGAAAAGAAAGAGAAGGAAAGAAAAGAAAGAAAGGAAAGGGAGAGGAGAGAAAAGAAAAAGAGGAAAGAGGAAAAGAAGGAAGAGAAAGAGGAAGAAGAGAAGAAGAGGAAGGAAACCACCACCACCATCATCTTCATCATCACCAACTTCATCTTCCTCTACTAGGTGAGTTCTTAGATAGTTTTAGCATTGGGGGAAATAATCTATATTTGTGGGGTTAGGGTTTGTGTGAATTGTGCCCTATCCATGTTATGTGTTGATATTATGTTGGTTGTTGTTGAAAAATCATGTTACGTGAAAATAGTAGGTAAAAATGGTATATGGAAAGGAAAATAAAAGAGGAGTTAATTAAGGAAAGAAGTTATTGAGAGAATTAATGGAAATTGGAATTTTTCCCATTTTTTAAGGTGTTAACCGGTTAACGCGCAGCAAAATTCACATTCTGGGTAAATTCGTGAGTGGTTAACCGGTTAACGGTATAGGTTAACCGGTTAACACTGAAACATAATTTAATTCTGTGTTTGTAGAGGATATGTCACCAAGGGGATTCGAACCCAGGACCTCCTTGAAACTGTACAAGCCTTACCACTAGGCTAGAGAGGTTGTTGTTGAATACTTATGCAAGTAATAAATATTAATCTAAATCTTGATTAAGATAGATTAATGAATTAATTGAGCATTATAGCTCCGTTTTGGATGCGAACGGATGCGTTAGTAAGATAATGAAAAAGGCTATTATTATGATATCATATCATAGTATATTATGTGTCTTACAAATTAAATGAATTATATTTATGATGGGTGTAAACATGGTTGATATGGTTGATTGTGAAATAACATGACTAAAGATAACATAAATGACTATTGTTATTGTTCCATGTTATAAAATATGATGTGATTTATAAATGCCATGAATTTTATCATGATGAAAATTAAATATTGTTGTTATGTGGAAGGTGAAATAACATGATTAAAAACCTTACAAAGATGAGTGAGGAAACCTAGAAGAATAATTTGATTAATAACTTAGAAAGATAATCTAGGTTATGAAACATGTGAGATACATGTATGAGAATACGGTATTCATTCGTACGACGCTTATGTGAGGTCGTGGACGAATTGTTGCCATGATTGAGAATGAGACGCATTGTATGGAACATGCCATGTTACTATTTGTGTATTATGGTGAATGAAGTCACCTATGATTGATGAATTTGTTATGGTTCGTGGAACCAATGTTTTGGAACCGATCATGTATTCAGAATGTGTGTTTTCTGTGGTGGTACACATCTCTTGTGGTATGCTTAGATGAGTAAGCATTGGGATGTGGGACCAATGATTCGAGCCTCAAATGGGTTTGAGCCCAACCATGGCGGACATGGGGGAAAGGTGGACACCTATGTGGGTTAGAGTCCCATACGGTGAAAGATACCCTAGGTGGGTTAGAGTCCCGTACGGGTGATGGTTCTTAAAAGTGGGTTTAAAGTCCCATAGGGGAACCGGATATCCACCGCGAAAGTCGAATCATACGGACATGCGTGAACCAAGCCTTGGCCTAGACGTAGGTCCGGTTGGGGATCGATGTTGCGTGAATCTGAATAATGATCGTGGTTGAGTTATGAGAACTCAGATGCATGTTGCCATACAATTGCGAGATAGTTTCCCCATCGCTCAAGTCTTCTTTTCCTTGTTGACTTGAGTTGGATATGAGTTGAATATTGATTAGAACCCTGTAGAGCCGAGTGGACCCATAGGATAGGAGAACTCACTGAGATTATTATCTCATCCCATATTGTTGTTATTATTTTCAGGTATTCTTTACAGGTTGAATCTAAGAAACTGTTATGGATTTTTCAAGGGTTGCTGTTCATTATGATCTTCCGCTGTGAGTGGTGTGCAATGAAGATGTTGTACATAGTTCTTAGATTTTTATTGTTTAGGCATTATTGTATGACATGTTCCATTGATGTTTTAGTTTGGACATGTATATATATTGATGCCATTAGGCACTTATGTTGTGACAGTACCAAAATTTAACACTTGTATGATATTATTCTAGATATATATTATACGGGTTGTTACAGTTGTTGTCAATCCCATGCAATTTGATTGAATTAAGTGAATGATGAAAATGTTGCTGTTAAACCCAAGAAATTTGATTGAATTGTGTGAATAATGAAAATGTTGTTATTATTAAACCCATGAAATTTGATTGAATTGTCTGAAGGATGAAAATGTAGTTGTTAAACCATAAA